>NC_142509.1:30580000-30892500 GCF_057876585.1 Rhinolophus sinicus | reverse complement strand
GTGTAACTTTAGTACCTACGAACACAAATAGATAATACTTTCTCATCAATTTGATTTTAAATTTAGCTTGGTGGTGAATATCTTGTCCAATGAAATGTGAACAGAAATGACATACGCCACTTCTGAACAGAGGCTTCAATGGGCCATTTCGTATTTTACCATTACCATCTTCCAGGAGCCCAGTCTGTGACAGGGCTGCCCCATTAACGAGATTCTGGCCTGGTGGGAACTGAACATAGAGCAGTCCTGCAGTAAATGACTCACGAAGGACAAGCAGCATAAGCGAGAAATAAATCTCCATTGTTGTAAGATCGGAAGATCTTTTAAGTCTTTTGTCACTGCAGCATAACTGAGCCTAACCTGATTAATGAAAGAGGGCACTATAATACTTCATGAAACACATGACGTCTTAAAGTAGGCCAGGGGCAATCAGAATGAAGAGAATGGGACTGACTAAAAGAATATCTGGAAGGCTGGAGGAAAGGTTGGGTGGGGGGTGGGGGGCTCAATGATATATAAGAACCACAAACAAGAAAAAAATAAATAACTGAGGGGACCAAGATATTACACAGGCCACCACATGGAAGTAGAATTAGATGAATTACATGTGAGTCCCAAAGAACAAAATTAAGATACAGAAACGAAAGTTACAGGGGACAGATATCTGCTCAGCATAAGAAAGACTTTCTAACAATGAGTGCTCTCTAAAGATGAAAAGAACTCCTTTGGGAGGCTGTGCTCACATAACCAGAAGTATTCAAGGGAAAAATGAATGATCACGTAAAAAAGGATACTTTAGAATGGGACTCCAGAATTACCTGGGTCAACAGACTGACTTTTAATGTTGTATCCAACTCTGAAAATAGAAGTAGCAGTACTTCTATTAGTTAACAGCAATTGACCACTTATTATATAATGAGCTCTTATAATGAGAAAGGTACTAATGCTGAACAAAACAACCCTTCACTGTTTCATAGGTAAAGAACTCAGTGAGCTTGAGTCACTCTCCCAAGTCATACACTTCTACAATTAGCAGAGACCCAAAATATCTCCCGTCTCTGAAGGCAGTGAGAAAATGGACTTCTACAAAGTTATGATACATAACTTTTTTTTATACAGATATGTATACTCAAAGCCAAGTATGTTAGCTTCCATGTGACACCTTGATGGAAAATGCTCTTGAGTAAGCAGCACTGAGGGTTTTTTTTATTTAAATGGACAAATGATATTAGTTGAATGTATACAATACAGTGTATGCAAATATTGAAGAGTTATAGGATAAATGAATAAATGAAAGATAAAATACTTACAGTCATGTTACCTTAGAATTTAAAATATTCTACACAGCATCGATATAGTATTACCTCAGCACCAATGAGTAATAATAAGAAACAAAATTATCGTATTCTGTGTGAAGTTCACAATGTTACTTTAATTTCTGTAGGGAAATTATTTTTAATAAACCACTGCAGTGATTCTGTATACACTAGCAACTACCACGTTTTGGAAGGAAGATGGATTTATATAACTTCTGCTTAGCTTCTCAAGGTAGTTAATGGAAATCCCTTTTAGTTCAACTAAACCGCATGCTAAAAAATAAAAAGCAGAAATAATAAATCAGAGGTACAAGTTTTTTAATATGCAAACTAAGAAAAAAATGGTGTGAAAGCACAGAGACACTCCAAGTGATAGTTACTTGATGATCTGTTTCAATAACCTCAATTCAGGGTTTCACACTAGAAACTCAAAACACTCACACTGGGAAACCAAGTCAATCTTACCTGAATAAAAATGGAAAGGCCTAACAGAAAATTGCTAGGAGTAAGAAAGAAATCTGCATTTCAATCAATTTAGGTTGTAAACAGACAAATGGTCTAAGCTATGGGAAGAACCAAAAGACAATAATGTATTAGCCAACTGAGTTCTGTTGACTATGAATAAAGAGAGCTGAAAACAACCATTTACGATGCTTCCCTGCCTCATGAGGAGGGTCATTTTCATTCATAAAACACAGTTACCTAAAGTTATTTTAAAGGACAAAAGAATTATTACAAATTTTCAAAAGAATCTCAACTCATCCATTCTAACTGTAATAAGGAAGCCGAACAGCTTGACAATTAATCATTTTCTAAAAGAAGCCCTGTCTTATAGGAAGATTCAAATCAAAATATGCAAAATAGTAAATGTATAGGGGAAATGAACGAATGATTATTGAATATTAACAATAGGTCAAGTATTAGGCGGCACACATCATCGAACAAGAACTCAAGGTGCAGGGCACAGTACCCTTGACTTCATTCCAAGGGTGTGAACTAAGGCTTAGTGAGTCGGGGTAACTGCCCAGGTAACAGGCCCTGAAATCCAACCAAGGTCTCACACAAAGTTCACGGCAGATTGCATACATCACAATGAACTTTCTGATAAAATAATAGATCGTCTTGATTTGGACTTCAATTTTTATCACAAATTCTGATTCATGAGCACAAAATAAATGAATTATCGGCATTTCTCTTCTCTTTCTGTTTTTACTCTTTTCTAATTTTCTTCCAACAACAAAAAAAGAAACATGCTACCTTTTAAAACACAAAAGACTGAAAATAATATAATTCAACCATAAATTCATTAACAATTATTTTTCTGAAAATTGTAATCGAAAAACAGTGAACTACAATTTTTAAAAATATGTACTTTGTTCTATATACATTAAAAACTTATGTAAAAAAGACTGTGATTAAAGGTACATTAATTACTATATAGATGTAGGACTTCATTCTGGTATAAGATTACGGAAACAGTGAAATTTTCCCCTTTTTCCTGAAGGAACTTTGTGTGAACTTGTGTTTTGTTCTGTTTTGCAGTGGGAGAAAGAATTACCAAATATTTGGAATATTTAAGAGTACTTAACTCTTAAAATCAATTCTTCTAAAATATACTGCCCTTTGTAAACAGGTAGCCTCTAGGTCTATTCCAAATCACAGAGATAGAATCTAAAGTTCAGAATGAAAAATAGACAAACTGGGGGGGGGGGGAAGGTCTTTCTGAGTGACTTAAACAACTTATCAACTGCAGCTTAAGAATCCTAAGCAGCGATACTATAGTGATGTTACCCTCGATAAAAGCTTGAATGAGAAACTTAATGGTACCGAGTTTCCCCGAAAATAAAACCTACATGGACCATCAGTTCTAATGCGTCTTTTGGAGCAAAAATAATATTAAGACCAGCTCTTACATTATCTTATATATAATAAGTAATTCAACCACAAATTCATTAGTAATTATTTTTCTGAAAATTGTAATCGAAAAAATAACACAGTGAACTACAGTTTTTAAAAATATGTACTTTGTTCCATATATATTATAATATATATACGATAATATAAGACCCAGTCTTATATTAATTTTTGCTCCAGAAGATGCATTAGAGCTGATGGTCCGGCCAGGTCTTATTTTCGGGGAAACACAGTACTAGAATGTCCTTTCAGCTTTGATCACCTAAAAATACTATATATAAACTCAGGAAGGGAAATGAAGAAAGTTTTTCCCGTAGAACTAACCCATTCTTTTTCATCCATCCAGCCCCTTAAAACACCATCCAGAGCCTGACCATACTGTTATGCCAGAAAGTAAAGAGGTGCTCAATGATGAGGATAAGTCAAAAAACTATAGCAGCCATCATGAAGGGGCTTCCCCCAGCCAAATATGAAAGAACATATCAAAATAAATAATGGTAATGAATCATATAATCCACTGAGGAAAAGAGAAATCCATTTTTCCAAATTTATACAGATATAAAGATTAAGGGAGATAGATAAAATACATACATACATTGGGGTGGGGTGGGGAGGAAAAGCTCTTCTTTGCAACAGAGTGCCAACTAATAAAAGTAGAGGGAATGGTGGCATTTGAAAATTAACATTACATCCATAATAGTAATAACTGATTTAGACAAGGACCACCAGCCAAGACAGGCTAAAACAAGTGAGTCAACATTTGATAACAAACAGGATAATTATACAATCTCGTTGGACCTGACCACAAATTATTAATTATAAAGGCAAAGTTAACAAAGACCATAATTAATAAGTATTTATTAATTTACAGTGGAGAAACCACCTCCAACAAGTGATCAAAATTAAAAATGGGAACCTGAAGTCATGGGCCTCCTGCTATGAAACACTGAGAAGGATACAACATCACTTCTATGGTATTCCTACTAGAAAGCAGGACCTGAACCTAAATAAGAGGAAACTATCTCAAATTGAGGGCCTTTATTTAAAACATAAGGCCTGAACTCATCCAAAATGTCAATGTTGAGAATGAAAAAGAAAAGCTAAGAACTCTTCTAGATTTAAAGAGACATGTAAACAAAATATAACATATGATCACGGATTGGATCTTGGGGGAAGGGAGGTTAAGTGATAAAGAACATAATTGGGACAACTGATAACACCTGAGTTGAACTACGGATTAGGTAATAGCAATTTATCAATGTTAAATTTCCTAACTTTCATAATTGTAGTGTGCTTATATGAGAGGATATCCTTGCCCTTAGGAAATGTACACCTAATAAAAAAAAAATCTCAAGTGTGTTAATGACTCTTAGGTGGTTCAGGGAATAATACACACACACACACACACACACACACACACATACACTAATTATAAAGCAAACTGGGCAAAAGAAAAACTACTAGTGAATATGTGGCAAAGGATATATGGAGTCCATCGTGTTACTCCTGAAAAGTCTCTAGCTTTGAAATTATATCAATATAAAAAGAAACAAGCGATTTACAAAGTTGTATTTTTATAAAACTGTGTGTGAAAGCGTTCTGAGAACTACAGGAAACGCTCCGAGTATCTGGCATGACACTTGGGTGTCTCACAGCGCCCTTGACGCTGTTCCTTCTCTTACCTTTCTAACAGATTGTGGATCGCTTTGAAGAGCAGCGTCCGACATTCATAGGAAAGGCCATTTTCCCAGAGTCCTTCTTCCACAACTGAAAAAACAAAACAAAACAAAACAAAACAAAATGAACCAGTAAGCAGGGCATCAAATAAAAATAAAAGAAACTTCTAAAACATTTTTCTAAAGCAAAGTGAATGAGTGAATGTAAATAAATCATCTCACACTGAAAAAGAGAAAAGAATTTAAATACTTAACCAAAGTTATAAAATACTTTTGTACAAAAGGAAGTATGTGTTTAGATTTTAAAGTCTTTGAAATGCAGTCATGGTACAACCCCCCCTCCCATAAAAGTCTTTCCAACCTGCTTTTTAAAGCTTGAAATTATTCAAAATTCTCAAATTAATCTTTCCTACCTTATAGTGTCACAATGGCTAATTTTGTTAAAGTTCTATTAGAGGTATTTTAAAAAGAATTAATACCAAAGTTGTCATATGTATTTTCAGAGGGAAAATTAAAACGAAAATATATCCAAAAATGTCAGAGTTACACAAAATTTTCTAAATGTTGAAAGCAGTATATGAACAGGATTTTAAGGACATGGTTTTAGGGAGAATGACAGGAAATTAAAACTGAATATAAAATCAATTTATTTCCTGAATTCATAATTTCATTAGTTTGACATTTGGGGAAATATCGTACTTGCCTTTCAAATATATTATAACACTGAGCCACAAGTAACTCTAACACCAAGAAAATCCAACAGACTAACAATATCCCATGCATTCCTAACATTCTTTTCATATATAAAAAGATGTAAAACACCCTAGAGAAGATGGCTAATTTTCTTTTAAATTATATTAGTTCAATTCAAGATAGCAAAAACTTGGAAGGATGGAAACATTCGCAGAAGAAAATTTCCTCTCTCTTTTACTTGTTATCTTGACAAAAGCATTCACCAGAGAAAATTCTGACAGAGAATTAAAACACGTTAAACCCACAATGCATTTTTAATGCTTTTATCACACTAATAGACATCTCAAAATGCATCTGCATATTCTCCAATCAGAAAGAATGTGAAGAGTGTATTTACATTCATAAAGTTTATCTAAAGGACTTTTTTTTCATGATAAAACCGGGTATTTTTTTGTCTTCATATGCCAAATAACTTTTATTTTCCTGCCTATGTGGCTCATCATGATTTACCAAATTTTCCCAAAGCAACCTCTGGCAGACATATTTGATTCATAACTACAGAAATGGAAATAAAATGCTACACATAAGCAAACATTCAACTAATAACAGATTGTCTCTATTCAGGAGAAACCATCCAAGTTTTCTACAGTTCCCTGAAGGTGTCATGAATCTCTGTCTTCACACATTTACCTTTTGGGTAGAGCTTTTCCTGGATAAGAAAGAGTGCTAACATTTCAATAAAAGAAATGCCCCACATTAATTTGCTTTCTTTTCCTAATGAGTCTCACTGACTCTAAGATACCATCAATTTTAACATGCACCATTATTTTATGTATCATTGGGGGTAGATGGGTGGGAGAAAGCTGCCAATTAAACTATAAGATAGTTCTTATCACTTACAATTTTTAATTTGTAATTAAAGAGCTCCTTTAGATTTAACGAAATATATTTTTCAATTATCATTGTACAAATAAAACAAATAATATATTAAAAGAAATAAGTTAAAAATTAATAAAACTTCATCAATATTCAAAGTCTAACTCTTCTGAATAACTCTTCAACTCAGTCACTCATGTCACTATTTTCCTACATAATCGTCTTTCATGCCATAAAAAGTATCGGTGATGCAGAATTTGTCAAATGGGTATCCAGCTCTTCTTTCCAAGATTTTCTTCTAAGCTAATAACACCTACTCTGCACATTTAAAAAAAAAGATCTTTGATAATTAAAATCTTTAAACATACTTTAAAATAGAATTACGAGCCTCAATAAATTCCTAAACGAAATTATGAACACTGTCATTTGCTTCAACCATCTTTCTTTTCCTTTTACTTTCTGTTTTTCTTGATATACTTGAAAACAAATCCTACTCCTACATACTTTGGTATACATCAAATCAAATCTAAACAAAGTCTCTCAATTGTCTCTCAAGTTATACGAGTATCTCTTAAGTCTCCTTAATCTATAACAGCTCATCTCCTTTTTTTCAAACATGCCAGTAAGTTATTGAAGAAGCCAGGTCAGTTGTCTTACAGAAGACTCACATTCAGGTCTAATTGCCTCCTCCTATCATATTTTAACGTTGGTGCTACTTTGACCTTAACAGAAATAAAAGGGAAGTTCTCACACAACAACCAGAACTGTTTCTTCCTCAGATGGTCCTCAAATACTCTGCTAACTGAGATGCTGAAGATGTGTAGCTGTTCGGTAATGTAACATGGAATACTCAACAAGTTGGCTCACGCACAGTCAATGATGACTACATCATAATTTTATGATTTTATCCTGATTTCAACAATTTTAAGATAGGTCTTAGTACTGATTTTTTTTTTTTTCAAAGAACAAATCTTTAAAGAGCAATTACAAAAATAACCCTACAACTAACATCATACTTAATGTTAAAAAAAACCAAACACCTGAATATTTTCTCCTTAATATCAAGAACAAAGCAAGGATATCTGTTCTTACCACTCCTATTTCACAGCACAGTGGAAGTCTAAGCCAATACAATAAAGCAAGAAAAAAAAAATATCCGGCATACTGACTGAAATGAAACAAATACAAGGGTCTCTATTCACAGAAGGCATGACTATTAGAAAATCTTAAAGAATCAACAGAAAAAAGCTACTAGAATTAAAATTGAGTTTAGTTAGATCACAGAATATGAGGTCCATAGACACAAAACAATCATATTTCTATATCCTGGAATGAATAACTAGAATTGGAAAAACTTTTAAGCACCATTTACAACAGCACCAAAAAAACATGAAATTCCTGGATATATATCTTACAAATTATGTGTAAGATATATATGCTGAAGACTACAATACCGACGAAAGAAATAAAAAAGACAAACAAATGCAGAGGTATATACTGATTGCAGACTAGAAAATTCATTAATATGTCAATTCCTCCCAAAACAATCTAGAGTCAACTGAATTCCAATCAAAAATCTCTGCAGAATTTTTGAAAATAGAAATAGACAAACTGAATCTACATACTTATGTGAAAAAGCAAAGGAACCAGAACAGCCAAAATAATGTTTAAAAAAAAAAAAAAAAAAAGCTGAGAGACTTACCCCACCTGGTTTCCAGATTTACTATAAAGCTAGAATAGACAAGACAGTGTGGTACTAGAGAAAGGATAGACATACAGATATACACCGATAGAACCAAACAGAGACTCCAGAAACAGACCCACAATTAAATGATCAACTGATTTTCAACAATGCGGGCAAAGGCAATTCAGTAGAGAAAAAAAAGTCTTTTTAAGAAATGGTGCTGAAATTAATGAATGTCCCTACACAAAAAAATTCAGCCTCAACCCCTACCTCACACCATATAGAAAAATTAACTCATAATGGATCACAGAACAAAATGCAAGACCTAAAACTATAAGACTTTGAAAATACAGGAGAAACTTTTTATAAGCTTAAACAGGCTTCTTAGATATGACTCCAAAATGTGATCCATAAGGGGGAAAAAATGTTAAATGGAGCTTCATCAAAATGAAGAACTCTGCTCTTCAAAAAACATGAAAAAGTTATGTTAAGCTATGGAAAAGACAGTCACAGATGGGGAATAAGCAGTTACAAATCACATATCTGACAAGGACTTGTATTCACAATATGCTATTCTTGAAAAAAAAAATCTCAAAACACAACACTAAGAAAAAAACAATTTTAGAAAATGGACAAAAGATTTGAGCAGACACTTTGCCAAAGAACATATATGAATGGCAAATAAAAACATGAAAAGATGTTCAGAACCTCACTAGTCATTACGGAAATGCAAATTGAAAGCAGAATGAGAGATCACCCATTAGAATGGCTTTTAAAAACTGAAAATACTAGTGAGCATACAGAGTAACTGGAACTGTCATATACTGCTGAGGAATGCAAAAATAGTACAGCCATTTTGGAAAAGTTGACTTGGGCAATTTTTTCTTAAGTTAAATATATACTTGCTATATAGCCCAGCAATATGCCCCTTAGACATACAGTCAAGTTAAGTAAGAACTTATGTTCACATGAAACACTGTAGCAAACGTTTATCATTTTTATCATAATTGCCCCAAACTGGAAACCATCCAAATGTCCCTCAACTGAAAAAAGGACAAACGGTAGAAAATCCATACAATGGAATACTATTCAAAAATAAAAGGAACTACTGACACAGTCAAAACATGAATGTCACTATGCTAAGTGAAGAAAAAGGCATATTACAAGGGCCACATGTTGCATGATTCACTCATATGACATTCTTGCAAGGGCAAACTTAGGGTAATGTTAACTGCTCAACGATATCCAGGTATGGGAGCAGGGGGAGGTTGGTAACAGAGGACATCGACATTTAGGGGGTGACGGAACTGTTCTACATCTTGATTATGGTGGTGCTTACATACCTGTGTACATTTCTCAACACTCGTACAACTATATACAAAAAAAAAAAAAAAAAAAAACAGTAAAATTTACTCACGATCTTTCACTGCTCTAATTTACATACTCATTTTACTATTGGACAAGGCTCTGGACCTGAACCATAATGAATATGCTTACGTTGATTTTTTTTACATTTTTAGTGTTGAAACTGAGAACAGGATGTGAATCCAAAGGAGTGCTACTCTAAACTTATGCACACTAAACATAATTGTTTTTATCCAAAGTATATAGTGTCTATTCATTCATAAATTAAAAGCAAAAAGAACAAAAAACAGTTTCAGCAACAAGACATAACAGACCAAAGTAGTCCTCAACAACACAATACACTATTAGTTATATTAAGTATTTCATATGAAATACTGTAAATACAAATAATACTGAAAATTATTTTTAAAGTACCTTTATTAATATACTTTTTATATGGCAACTGTCATATCTTCTTTCTCATATCTTTATATTATATGAATATATAGTACTATATAAATTAGTACAAACCAATTTAATCGCAGAAAGGGAAGAAAACAATAATATTAAGTAAAACAAATCACTCTACATTAAGCTTTTGTTTAAGAAAAGTATACTATAGCTTTAAAAAAATAGAAAATTATGTACTATCCTTTAAGTTAACCAGCAAAATTTAAAATATAAGTCAAGAGAGATAAGTAAACAGTGTTTGGACTTCACTGAACGTTTAAAATTCCCAAGTCTTACATATTTTATTAAAGATTCAGGAACAGTGAATAATTTAGCAGAAGTCAACTACTTAATGTGATCAAAGATTTAATCACTCTAATAAATACTATGAATTTAGGCTATGAATTTAAAGATATTACATTCATTTGCTAATCCTTTTAATTTACAGTCCATATTTGTGGAAAGGAACGTACGTTAAATTCACGTACAGAATTTCCAGAAACACATGTATGTTTCAATGAATCTCTAAAATTCCAAAATAAGTTAAATCTAGAATAACATTTTTGGAATCTAATAATAGATATTTGGCCAACATTCACCGGCCAACAGTTCTTGGCCGTTATGCCTCAAGCACCAGGCTAGAAATTAGGAATGTTCTCAAAAAGCTAATAAAGACTATGAAAACCACTGTGAGGCAAAAACTACTTTGAATACTTTGTAGAACATGAAAAGTATTTCATTTCAAACTGATAATAAAATAACTTAGAGTCACGACTGGTATTCTATCCAGAAAACAATCTCATCTTCTGAGGTTTTATTGTGTGCCAAACTTTGAACCAAGCACTCCACAAATGGCGGGAGGCATGCCCTTTTCGCCATCACACCACGAGACGAGTAAAGAACATGTGGCCTTCACATGTGGGCTTCACAGCCAGTCAGCATCCGACTTCTTCCTGTCCCTGGGATTGCCGATTTCGTGACTTCTGGTTGTAGTCAGAGATGGTCAGCCCTAAGAGGAGCTGAAAAGACCGGTTCTCTCTTTTCCATCCTCTCTTGCAATGTGAACTCTACTAGATGCTGCCGCACCACAGCTTTGACTCTGGATCTAGTGACACAAAAGGAGTGGAAGGAGAGAGATCTTTGTGTTGGCCCTAGAAATCGAGGTGGAAAGAACCAGTTCTGGTGCTAAAGCAGTAGAAGCACTGCAGCATCTCTTGCTTGGTGGTGACAGCACTCCCTTCTCATCAAACCAATTATGCAGCACTGATCCTAGATGTGCCAAATAGTTCTGTGAACACACAATATCCTTTTAACCAACTCCTTTTCTTAGTTTGCAACTAAGAATTCTGACCAATACAGTTTATTCTAATCTCCATTTTATAAATGAGAAAACTAAGGCCTAAAAATCTTAAACTTGCCCAAGGTCACATAATCTACACGTCAAACACAGCTATCCTCAGCAGCTCATAGGATCAAATGTATTTTTATAATATTTCTACTTTTATAAGTAGTAAATAGATGAATTATTACATTAATTAAACTCCTCAAGGGAGTTTATTTTCATAGCTGCAGTGACTAAGACATTTCAGACAAACGTGTTGCGTTGACCTGATATTATGTGTGCACATCTTTCCAATTTCACTGGAATTAGCTTCAATTTAAAATCTCCTTATATCTAATTAAGAGGATTAGTGGCAAAGAAGAGATTCAAATCCAAGTATTCTGGTTCTAACACCCATGCTCTTTCAATGAAATCACTCTTCTCCATAGGGTTAGTGTTAAGTTAACCCACGTCCCCCCTTAGTACTGGCCAGAAAGAAATTTCAACACTGAAGTTAAATTACCCTTTGGATCTACAATTTGCACTTTAAATGAATGTTTTCTAAGTAGCCGCAAGTAATCTTTTCAAAAGTTAAACGAAATTGCAATTGCTTCTGCAATCTGTACAGCTCCATGGTAAAGTCAGCAAAAATCACATGACAGCTTTTTAAACTAATTCATCTGAGACATCCTCTTCCCAAGGGTAAAATTTAAACCAACACTTTCATTTGCTTGATACTGAGATTCTTCAGAAAGAATCCTCTTTTTTGGGGGGAGAAGGGGTGCAGGAGGGAGGCCAGAGAGTAGTTAGTCTAGGTTAAACATCTATAAATGACATGAGATGCACTTACTACTTAATTCCCCCTCTCCCTTCCAAGAGACGGAGAAGAAAAGCAACTGACAAGTTTATAAGGCCTGCAGGTGCTAAGCTGAGGCCTGTCTTTAGGAAACCTACAATCTCCCCACGGTATACTGTCTCTGTAATTTTTTTCTTTAAAGCCTTTCTAATTCTTTTGATCTCTCAAGTTTCAACTTAAATGCTTATTAATTATACAGGAAAGTAGCAAGAAGACTATCTCTATAGACTATATAAATCGACTTACGTATAATAGGAGAACTTTTTCTAAAATTTTGTTAACAGTCTCAGAAAAGAAAGCACTAGGAGACCCAAAATGTGTGTACAATAAGTGAGTGGCAAGAATCAACCAAAACATGGCCGGCCCAATGGCTCAGGCAGTTAGAGCTCCATGCTCCTAACTCCGAAGGCTGCCGGTTCGATTCCCACATGGGCCAGTGGGCTCCCAACCACAGGGTTACCGGTTCAATTCCTGGAGTCCAGTAAGGGATGGTGGGCTCTGCCCCCTGCAACTACAAAAACGGCAACTGGACCTGGAGCTGAGCTGCACCCTCCACAACTAAGACTGAAAGGACAACAACTTGACTTGGAAAAAAGGCCTGGAAGTACACACTGTTCCCCAATAATGTCCTGTTCCCCTCCCCCAATAAAATCTTAAAAAAATAAAATAAAATAAAAAGAATCAACCAAAACAAAGAACTCCTAAATTAAAACATTCTCCTGCTGTTATGTGGTCTATTATAGCCAGACTAAAACTGAAAAAATAAAACTAAGTACCACCACAGCTGCCTATTTACAAAAAAAAACCCCTATTTTGGCACTAAAGTTATCTCTTAAATTGCAAAAGCTATAATCAGAAATTTTTTAATTGCTGTTATTCAACTTTTTAAAATATAGTAAACCTCATAATCAAATATTTAAACTGCAAAAGTACTACATAAATTTTTTTAGCAGAAGACAGTGTTTTAGAAAGGAAAATTTAAATAGCTGTAATTATTTAGTGCCCAAATTATTTTTTAAAATCCTCACAGATTGTAATACAAAACTTCTTTCAACTTTGCAAAACATGGCTCCTTGCAGAATTAATAAGCTTCTTTGAAAGAAAACCCATATAAAAGGTTCAGGAAAAAAGTCAATATGGCAAAATATCAAAGCAGCATACACTTCAATAATTTTGTGTTTCCCAGCAGAGATCTTGGAAAGATACCGCTTCCAAGTCGACAAATGAAACTGACATACTTGACTTGAAGGGGGAAAAAAACGGGAGAAGGGAGAATGGAACAGGATAGGGAAGAACACAAAGATTGTGAAACCTTGAAGAAATTCAAGCTCATCC
Source organism: Rhinolophus sinicus (assembly GCF_057876585.1). Taxonomy (NCBI): domain Eukaryota; kingdom Metazoa; phylum Chordata; class Mammalia; order Chiroptera; family Rhinolophidae; genus Rhinolophus; species Rhinolophus sinicus. The sequence continues at coordinate 30,879,035 of NC_142509.1, read as the reverse complement.
TTTTAGAATTCAGGTCACCCTGCCTTACACAGTTTAAAAGTAGAATTACTTTCAAAGAATACATATTTCCTCTGAGCTATGATACATATTTCCTTTTAATGTATCATATTGCAGCAACAGCTGAAATGAACGTCTAGACATCAAAAACACTTCTTACTCCCACCTACTGCTTTTTTACCTCAGGCATCAAAACTAATGAAACCTATTATCCAGAACATTGAGTTCAGTAACCACATTGAACATTGCAAATATTGGAGGGGGAGGGGCACTGTCAGGGACGGCACTCCTTACTCAGCCATTAAAATTACTGAAAATCAAATTTTGCTCCAAACTCCAGAAATACAAATAGATTAAAACTAGGCACATGAAACAAGAAGATTATTTCCCAGTTACATTTCAGTGACAAGCTGCTAAAGATAGAGCAGTTCCGACACCAATCTGCTCCACTGCCTTTGTTTTCAACCTTTATCTGAAATAGATAAAGCACACTAGTTTTTTTCTGTTCTAAATTATTAAATTTACTATCTAAGAATTGTACCACAGACAATATAATAAGAAAACATTTATTAACTGAATATTATGGGTTGTATCAAAGGAAATATTTTAAAGATAAATATATAATTTTGAAGTATCTGCTTTCTTAAAATTGACTTACAAAAACTGGGTAACAAAGTAGCATAATGCTACATTAATTCTGAAATGTAACATTATGCCCATAAAAAATCCAATTACATACACTATTGACTGATCACAGTTATGCCACCATTGATTGCCTTGTAAAATCTATATTTGAAGTCATTAATAACTAAATGGACTTATTACTTAAATCAAATTCAACCCACTTAGAGCTCTGACTTCCCTGAATTGCTTGCGGGTGTAGAATATTTGGTATCACTTAACAAATCTATGTTGAAAATGGATTTTAGCTTCCCCAATGTCAATTCATCAAATGAGAATTAGGGATAGAAGATGTGTATCAAAATGCTCCATTTGTTTTGACCTATTTGCAACTTGAAGTGATTATGAACATTGATAATGTTCATCAGACAGAAGCAGAGTCATGATTCAAATCTTAACAGTATAATGTCTTACTGAGGAATCTAACAGCAGGAGTTCTCTGCCAGTTGCAGAATAACCAGAATTTTAATGATGGTTTCCACACAGCATTGTAGCAATTGAGACATGACCCAAGTTAGCATTTCAATGGATCACAGGACTCCATGTAAAGCCACTCAACTTTAAATTGAAGGAGACCATAAAACTAAATTTCTAGATAAACTGAACAAGACCTTCAAAAGACAATTGCTACAGAAAACACTCAGGCTACAATGTTACTTTAATAGCTACAGAGTGAAAAGGAAATCTTGCACAATGGCTATTGACTTCTAAGAATGAAATTTGCCCCCATTTGATACTCCTTTTAAAGATTTTAAAATAATTTTTACATTTTTATCCTTCAATGCTATTAATATACTCTACATTTTTTTATATAATACACTTTAAAAAACATAATATCCTAAGACAACCATTAAAATAAACATTTTCTTAGATTGCTGGAACAATTATTATTTTTTTCTTTATTCTGTGTATTTTCCAGATTTTCTTCAATGAGCATCGTATTTGAAATAGATTTTTAAAATAAATACTATTTTTATATAAATAGTATTTTAAAAATAAAATACTATTATTTATTAAATAGCTACATGCTTTTAAAATGCTACATGCTCAGAAATTATAAGAAAGATCAACATTACTATGACAGGAACCACAAGATAAAATTAAATTTACAGAAAGAAAACGAGATATATGGTTCAGTTAGAATATTTATATTTAAATCCATAAATACGACAAAATAAACATTTTATAAACTTCCTGTTAAGACAATGACTCTAATCGGGATGACAACTATTGATTTTAACACTGGCACAATTCAGCAGGGAAAACGAAAAACACTTCCTCCCACTCTTCAGATACAACCTGATTTGAAATACACACACGAGCGCATACGCACGCAACACACACACACACACAGATTGCTACTAAAATTCTGACAGGGCAAGTCCCCAAATTGCCTTTTACACTAAAGCTCAAACAGTTGTCTGTCACTGCCATTACAGTGAGTAATCCTTGCAGCTGTAACTGTTTGAAATGCAGCTGTCTTGTTGGCATTCTCTCCCCACCCCCACTCAGCCAGCATTTCTGTTCTTGCTACAATAATCTTAAAGAGCATTTTACAGGAGGCTTAGCCCTGGCTGAGGGCACTCTACGGCGTGACCGAGAGAACATGGAAACACGATTCATTAGACACGCCTGGAGTGATAACAATGGTGCTGCTTCTTGCTGCCTTTCATTTCGTACATCAGTCTGAGACTAATGCATTCTCGTTACACAACAAGCGCATTTATAGACAGGAAAAAACTGTAATCACCTTTGATTAAGAGACAGCATATTTTTCCTATATGAGCCGCCAGCCATACCGACATAGTAATTATTTTTTAACTGACAGGTTAAAATAGCAAATGTAGCAAAAATAACATCTGTGTGTGTGTGTGTGTGTGTGTGAGAGAGAGAGAGAGAGAGAGAGAGAGAGAGAGAGAGAGAGAGAGAGAGAGAGAGATGCCTACTATGAAGACCTCATACACAAAGGTTTCTCTAGACCAGGCTCAGTGCCGTATCCTTGAGACCTGATGGGCACCTCGGCCTGTGTTGAAGCCACACAGTCTGTGGCAAATAAAGTAGCAATATCATTCTACATACCCAAGTCTTTGGAGGTAAAAATTACAGAATTTTTGTCGTTTTAACAGTAACTTTCATTGACCTACCTTCTTTCCACTTCTTTCACAAAATTCAACAGCAGTATTAATCCCATTCTCTTTTTCCATTATCTTACTTTTACTATAAAATAATTTGTCTTCTCCACTTTTTCCATTATCTAGTTTTATTACAAAATAAAATAATTTGTTTCTCTTTACATAAAATGCTAGGCCAAAACAGAAAACCTAGCTTCTATTCTAAGTAAAACAGTAGAAGAATGCAATTTTGGTAATTTTGATTAAAAACAGGAATGAAGAATAATTATTTTGTAACAGTCTATCATTTAACCCAACTTCCATCAATCACTGCATCTGGCAAAGGTTTGAATTGTAAATATAAAAGCCCTAATTTAAACTGGAAAAAAAGCACAAGCCACATTATATTGACACGTTAAGTCAATTTTCTTATGGGATTTTGAAAAGTGAACTACTTCACACACCCATACAGCGGCAGTCTTTTGTGGGTTCACGCATATGTGTTGCTGGGTTGTTGTATATGGGGAGTTTGGTAGTTGACAGAAAAAAACATTTATTAGCCAGGAATTGGAAGATTTTAGTTAAACCAAAATAACAGAAAGTATTTTTTCAAGGTTAGCAGACTCTGCATAATTAAACATTTTAAAAAATGGTTAGTCTCTTTTTTAAGCTTTCTACAACACTACTATATTTTACGCTAAGAATGTACTACAAAACAAGCAAAACAATTTACACACCTGAAATTTTGTTAAAACAGTAAAGGACCAAATAAAAGCAAATAACAGAAAAAGTTAAGACTGGTTCACAAAACTTTGAGACCTGAAAAAAAGCTTTTTAAAAAAAAAAGATAATGTAGAATGAACACGTTTGTTGTAAAACAGAAAAATGCTTGAGCAATTTTTAGCTGCTGGATTTTAGAGTTTGCTGACCTGTGTTAGCATACCAGATTAGAAACTAGGAAATCTGCAGCCTATCTTTAACATGTCTATAAGTAGACCAGTGAGCTCTAATGTGCATTTAATTAAACACAGTGTGTTTTGAAGAGAAGTTCGACATGCACCTACCTCACTATATTAGAATTAGACAAGTTTAAAATTTTATCAGAAGGTGGTTTTTTTAGACGAGTCTGCCATCTTCCCTAGCTGCTGGCATCTAAAATAAAGGATGCTTTTACACACACACACACACACACACACACACACACACACACACACACACACATATCATAAGGAATAAAGTAACAAGTCTTTGATTACAGAGGACAATATCTATACAATTTCTACTCTATACGTTAAGTACACAAGTCTCTCTCTTTTGTTGGTCTTTTGTATTGTGTAAAATCATGACTCCCCAAAACTAATCAAAAATTATTTCTATAAGCTTTCCTTGCCATCTTTGTTTGGAAAATTCAAAATCATCATCAATATCAAACATGTCATCACAAAATAAATTTTATTTAAAAATGTCAGTTTAGATGAACTCTTAGTGTAATCAGAACATTTTACTTTTCAAAATGATTATTTGGTTTACACATGAATTTCTAATATATTAATCTGGTACTTAGAAGAATCACAAATTAATCTTCACTTTTAAAAGCCAGAATGTATAATTCTCCCCTTAGGTCTTCAAATTTAATTTACGCTTTTTTAATTCAAAACAACCTACTGGAAAACAATAAGTCGTTCTCAAAACTTTAAATTGAAACATATCCAGGAAAAAGTTGTCTTTATCCAAAACTTTTAACAAGTTAAACAGTTTCCAACTCATAAGCAAACATTTTATAAATGACCTAAATATTCCAACACTGCCGACACTTGTACTTCATTCCTGCAGGTGTCTCTGCACCAAAGGACTCCTCTGCATGAACACAATTTCTACAACTCCAAGTACTTTGGGAAATGAAGACCAGTTGTTTACACAGTGGTGTGAATGAGTTCAGTCGTATCTTCTTTCTAAACTTGGCCAGAATGGCATTGTGATTGGAGGGTGAAGTGACCCAGTAACTCTGGACGGGCACAATCTGGGTGGGGACGAGCTGAGCAGGCTCAGTGACACACGGGGCAGTGGCTTTCTTTCTCCCTGTGGTCGTGGGAGTTAAACGTCCTGTGGAAGGGTCCCAGCAAGTCTCTCTCCACACCTCAACTAGTATTGCTGCAGTTTTGTCCAGTTACACTTTTATTTTATATATAATGGAGTTCTATAGAGAGCTCACCTGAAACCGTAAATAAATCAAAGAGTTTGCAAAGAGGATAGAACTTGCAAACCACTAGAAAAGAAAAAGAGTAAACAGGACCAGAGACATGAAAGCTTGCATCACTCCACAACACTAACACGTCCCTGGTGCTGGCGCTTTTTTTTTTTTTGGGGGGGGGAGAATATTGGGGAACAGTGTGTTTCTCCAGGGCCCATCAGCTCCAAGTCGTTGTCTTCAGTCTAGCTGTGGAGGGCACAGCTCACACTGACCCATGTGGGAATCGAACCAGCAACCCAGTTGTTCAGAGCTCGCGCTTTAACCAACTGAGCCATCTGGCTGCCCCTCTGGTGCTTCTTTAGTCGTTATCTCTACTTTCTTTGAGATTCTGTCCAGCTCTCCAATTGCATGATTCTAAGGAGGTGCACTAGCATGTGGGAAAGCCTTCCAAGACACTCATAGATTGTGAGCATTTCAAATATTTACAGAATCAAGTCCTAGCCAATCTACTCATTCTCATCTCAAAACCGGAACCCAAACCAACACTAAAGTTAAGCATTAAATGTTAAATCAGCTTTTAATAGGCTAGCTTTAGAGTTTATCCACAAGTTAGAATATAACAGATTTTTCATAAGAAATAAAATACATTATTTTCCAAATAATTAACTTATTGGCCTTTTGGAGTGCAACGGTATTAACACTGACTTGTATTGTCAACTGATATTGGCCTATGTTGAGTCTCCTTTCCTCAGTTTAATAACTAGCTATTATAAAGCATAACAATTAAAAGTTACTTTAATTAGCATTTGCCACCTAAGGGAAAAGGAGAGTTTTGTTAGTGAAGGGTACTCAGGAAGCTTCTACGGTGTTCGTTTATTTCTGGCGGGAGCTATACACTAGATGGTTGTTGAACAATAATTCATTATTTTGTATGCAATTCTCCACTACAGCTCTCAATTTTTAAAGCTTATTTTCCTTTTTTTACAGTTGCCAATGAAGATTTTTATTCAAGCTTAAAGTAAAAATTTCAGTTTTAAAAAAATGAAGTACCAGATAAACTATAAAGTAGTTATCTTAATGCAGAAGTATCAAAACAAGAATATTTGATTCCCTTAGTGGTCTCTGCAAATTGGAGCTTAAAGAAATCTTTTCATATCAATTTGATAAAATAATCTGCTGACCACGGTCTGTCATTTTCTCTTACTGTGAGAGCTTTAGGGAGGATCTGTGCTGTTTTAACGCCAATTGTGCTTTTCTTTCTTTTCCCCTTCGCTGACTTTCCCGCTCTTCCCTGCTGCCAGCCTCCAATGGAAGAATTCCTGACACCCAAGCCTTTCTCTTCTTTGTGGATCCTGAAGGAGTCCACTCAAGGTAGTAATATATTATAGGTTTGGCTGGGCCTGACGTGGAACTTGGTACAAGACTTACTTGTCACCAGAGTCTTATTTTGGGGGTATTCCCACTCCTTTTCCCAACATAACAGCTGTGGTCACCATATTTATCCTCTACCGAAAAAGGGAGGGAATTTCAAAGGAGACGAAGGATGTTGTATTCAGCTGTTATGGGTTTTAAAAGCACAACGTGAACACGAGGCATTTGGCTTATTTTAAATGTGAAATTCTCAAAATGAAAAGTGCTTTTCCATAAAGGAAAACTGTTCTTAAACTAAAAAGGGAGGGGAGAGGGAAAGACTATCCACAGCACCAGTTTAGACTGAGGTTCAGTATGGCAGTATCTGAAAAACTGAGAACAAGTATTCCTTAAACTTATGTATCACCTATATGTCAAAATATTAAGGGCAATTAAGAGAAACGATGATGAGGTTTTAAACCCAGTTTAAGTGTGTCTGTAACCTGCTGAATTCTTCTAACAAGCTCAATTATCCTGTGAACTTCCAAAGTGGTTTTATCTGCAGATTTTTACTCAAGTACCTGTACATACTCCTTAAAATAACAATGAATACCCTAACTAAACATGCATATATTCAAAGGGAATCTTACCCCAAAGATGACTTAGCAATTCAAATGCTCATCAGATAGTAAAGAAAATAGTCAAAGGAGAAATGCAGTAAACGTGAAACAGATGTTGTTTGGACAGAAAATATACTAACACTCTGTAAAGTACAGATATCGCCAAGTTGCTTTTACAATCCTGCTTCATCAAGAAGCAAAAGCTTTTCACTGCTCTCACTGCTTTCACTCCGGGCTCCTGAAGTTCATTCTCCATGCGAGAGCCAAAGTGATCTTTTCAAAACTGAAACCACACCACAGCATTCTTCTCCTTAAAACTCTACTCCAACGGCTTCACATGGCACGAAACATGTCTTTAAACTGCCTACCATGGCCTACAAGATCCCACCTGAGCGCATCTCCAGCTACCTCTTCCGTTTTCCACTGGTTTACCAATTTCAATAGTACTGGCCTTGTGTCTGTTTCTACAACAAAGAGAGCTCAGAGCTTTTTCCCTTTTCCCTGGATCTGGCCGGCGTATTCTCAGGTCTCAACTCAAAGGTCATCTCCTCCCAGAGGCCTTCTCTAGCTAACCCCTCTAATCTAAAGTACCCCTTCCCCGTCACTCTCTTTCTCGTCAATTGCTTGTAGCACATGGCCATATGAAATTATCTGTGTATTTATTTATTGCCTGCCTTTTCACCCACACAGAAGAATACCACTTCCATATGCACACAGGGAATGTCAATACTTCTGTGCTTCCTATAAGGCACAGAACCTTTCACAAAGAAGAACATTCAAAGTGGAGCAAAAGGCAACCTGCCACCCAAAGACAGCTGAGTGGCACTCAGCTTTACATGACATGGCAGCACGGTATGGCCTGAGTCTAAGGATTCTGCCACTATGCAAAACAGCAAAACAAGACACTTCTATAAAAGACTTAGCTTGTTTTCCTACGGATGATTTAAGGAAAGTTGTATACATTCTCCAAGTTGTGATTTTTTTACTGTTTCCATAGAAACCAGATAGTCATAATTAAAAAACAAAAACATTTCTATAGAAACAAGTATAAATGAAAGATGTGATAACAATAAGATCTTATTTGAACCTATCATAATTAGCAAGATTAGAATGACAAATGAGAAGGATTCTTGAGAGGAAAAATCAAGAAAATTATGTTAAATTAAAATGCCTTACAATAATGACAAACTATCACAATTTATAGCAGGTACTGTCATGAAGTGAGCCTCCTACGGGTTTTGTGTGTTAAAATCTGACAATTCTAAATTATAAAACTTCTATCCCAATAAGCAACATTTACAAACAGAATTATTAACTCTTCATTCTACCTAAGCATAACTGATTCTAGTTATCAACTCTATAGGCTGTTAATTTTATTATTGATCAGGTTTTTTCACTGTTTTAAATTCACAATGTTCTCTAATTTCTAATGACTATCAGCCACGTTCTTCAAATTTGGAATAACAATATAAAAATCACGTTAATTATGGAGTGACATTAAATGTTAAATTCATATTTTTATTGACATGTTACTATACGTAAACAAATAAGATATAATAAATGTTATTTGTTCCATTCAGTGAGCCAAAAGTTCCTATGTAGTTATCTGAGCCACACCTACAAAGGCCCATCAGATTTTTTTATTTTTCTTTGAGGAGTGAAGGAGATGGGAGGGAAACGTGCAAAAAAAATTTGTAGGAAAATATTGTAGAGTAATTTCTGTGTAAAGTTTATCAGTTTCATATGATTTTCTTTCTGGAAAATCAGCTTCAATATCATTATTCTCAACTATCTATGACTTATCGTGAACACCTAATTTTTGCAATTTTAAATGTCTTTCTCAATAATTTTTAAAACTGAATTTATTTTTTAATCAAGTATAATTTAGACATATGAGAATCAATGATAAATTCTCAATTTGAGATATCATATTTAAAAGATGTCTTTTTATCTATTTGAGGATAACCCAAATATTATACTCTAAGCTAGATTACTAAAAATGAAGGTAAAGAGAGAAGAGAAAGAAACACAATGTTTTTTTTCAATTGACTCCACAACTGTTCACTATTTGTATTCCTGTTGTATCCTTCAGTCTGGAAAGAGCAAAGCCCCTTCTAACTTTCAATTAGTCATACACTGTCCTGTTTAATTTTTTTCTCTAACCATTTTGCCTTTTTGAAGGTGAACTTAAATTAAGTCAAAGACATATAATACACAGACAGTAATTTGGAACTGGATTTTTGCCTCTGCGAACCAGACATGACGCCTTGCCAAGGGAGAAACTCTTTATAAATAAGACCATTCATAAGATAGGAAGCATCAGCACATGGCCATTTACCTCCAGGGTAGTCGCCAAAACTTCAAAGCACCATTGAGCACAGCATCAATGCTTTTGTCTGAAAGAGCTCAGAGGCTATAAGTGATCTTGGTATCATTAAATATCTATGACTTTCCAGGGAACAAACAGGTTTCTTAAACTCACAAGCAACTGCCTAAGCATTTCTTATAAATTATGAAAATCACAGCCTCCTTCTTCTTTGAAGGTGACAGCACTTGTACAAGTTTAAGAAAGGAAAAAAAAAAAAATAACTAAAAACTCTTGGCCACACTGATATAACATAAAAATGTTTTACACTTGCTTTACTATAGTTCAGGTTAAGAACAACTATTTTAAAAATAAAACTCTCCAGATTGTGCAGTTTCAATTTTCCACTGCTCATTTTCTACGACAATCTGACCAAGAATTTCCCTGGGGAGGAGGGGAGATGATACTCACAAACCTCATTCTCAGGAAAATAAGTATCTTTGATAACATGTCCAGTTTTTCTGAAAATATTAGTGAAGAGGTAATGATAGAATAAACTGAAAGTCAGTTTTAGAAAAGAGCAAGTCAATCTCGACAAAAGGCCAGAAAGGACTTTCTGGGAAGAATGATAAGCATCTTGGAATCTCACTACTTCTCTCACACACTGAGCTCCAATCTGCAGCCGTTTCCCTCGGAGCCAATGCACTTGATGGGTGTGATAACAGATGGATCATTGTATCTGCCAACTTCCTGGGATGTAGTGTATGGGGACTGATAATTTAGTGACTACAGAAGTCCTACAACAGACAATGCAAGCAATCCTGGCATTCAGAAAGGAGCTGCATGCAGTCCTTTGACAGCCTGTAGGTGTTGAATATATGTGGATTATTATACAATGTAAGCTCTCTGCAAGTATCTATGCCACTTAAAAAAAACCCAGAAATTAAAAACTGGGCAAGCTCAGAACTGAATAGAAAAACAGGAAAGAACAAATATATCCTGTTTAAAGTAGCTTTTTCCACTTAAAAACACATGAAAAATATATACTGCTCAAAGGTCTAATAAGAGTTCCATGACCAGATTAACTAGATATATCCGGGTACACAGAAAAAGTATCAACTGTGGGCTTGCTTTTCAGGTTTCCCAACTTGGGCAATATTGACATTTTGGGTGAAATAATTCTGTGCTGTAAGCGACTGACTCGTGCATTATAGGACGTTTGGCAGCATCTCTGGTCTGCCCATTAGATGCCAGTAGCACCCTGCCCCCAGTGGTGAAAATCAAAACATGTATCCAAGCACTGTCACATGTCCCCTAGGGGGACAAATTCCCCTCCCCCCCACTCTCCCCACACCCTCCAGTTAATAATCACTGGAGAAGATCATCTAGAATTGTAGTCCTCCAATTCTAACGTTTACTTTGGAGGGGAGGGAGAGAGCATAAGGAAAAGGGAGACATTGTTTATGGAAATCATGCACAAAATAATCAGATATAATCTACATAGTGTAGACCAGCTAAGCTACACTACTAAAAAGAGGAAAGGCCATCTAAAGATTCAGAATCAGAAAGGCAACCTCCAGTAACATAAGTGTGCTTAATTATCTCTGAAAAACAGAAAAAAAATTCATAGTTCTGCTACAACAGTGTGTACAAATGATACAGATGATACTTTCTTCACAAATCCTCATCAAATAAACTGCATTATGCTGGGCACTGATTTACAGAATTGTCAACTTTAACAGATGCTTAGACATGAAACTCTAAGTTTTAGATTCTGGTTTCTAAAAAAATCTTCATTTTTATGCATATACATATAAGTATGTGTGCATATGTATATACTCAAAATCCCAATGCAATCACGTTAGAAATATAAGCACCAAAATTACAGCCATGTTATTTTACTAGCACATCTCTGGAACCTGCCAAATTGACTCACGTTATTGGGAAGAGAATTAGTTTGTCATTTTTGCAACGACTCTAATGTAATGCTAGGCTCTAAGTCTAAAGCACAAAATCTCTTTTAAAATACTGTTTTAGGATACTACACAATGTTAGCACTTGGTAAAATGTCTTATAATCAAATTAAGTATGTTATTTGTACATGGAAATGTAGTTCTCTTTCTCATTTCTTTCTGCCTGCTCTTTCTACAATTTCACTACTTGCCAATCCTGAGCTACAAGGTGGATGAAAAGAGAGGGGGGCATAAACTAATTGGGGGAAATGAATTCAACATTACTTGCTGTACAGCAGCAATTCTTTCCTTAGAAAAACTAGAAATTCTTGAAAACCATGAATAAATCTGGTTTACTAATGATAATACGGGCAGAGAAGAATCGTTGGTAATATAACAGAAGGAACATGAGTTAAAGGACAAAATTTCCCCCAACTAGTGGAGGCCATTAGCACAACTGAACAAACCCAGAACTGATTTCTGGCAGAAAAAGGCCCCCGTTTTTCTTCTTCTTCCTATACGTCTCTCTCTCCTTTACTACATGAACCACCTTTATTTTCAAATTACCAAGATACATCCATGAAACACAGCGCTTTACCCTGCAACACTCACCCTGTCAGTCAACCCTGCCTAGACCAGTCTCCTCCTGCCTGTAGGATGCCAGATGCAAAGGCTCAGCGTAAGTCAAAGTGGAAACAGGAACTGCTAACAATCTGGGAACTGCCTGTGTGGAGAAGAGTGAGAAGCAGCACGAGTGTAGATCCAGCTGAAACACCAGATCTACGCCTCCCGCGTGCTCTTCTCAGACACTGGCCCTCACAGGCTCCGGGAACTGGTGACTAATCAGAAGCCTCTGTGATGTGTGTAGACAGAGGCCCAGGCTGACTGTCTATTTCCCAAAGAGGGATGACACAACACATCCCATCTTACATGATCCTTTTATACTGGGACACTGTGGTAGGGTCTATGTCCCCTCCCAAATCGAGGTGGCTCTTTGGGGCTGCCTCACAAAACGAAACTTGGCCAGAGTGACCCTGTGCCAGTCTCCAGGTTCAAAGCTGCAGAGACTGACCGTCTCCACACCCTGCGTCCCGGAAGGCTCGTTTCTGGAATCCAACCACTAAGCTGCGAGGAAACCCAGTTCACATGGAGACGCCACATGTGGTTTTCTTGCCAACAGTCCCAGCTGAGGAGCCAGCCAACAGCCAGCATCCACCACCAGCTACGTGAGTGAAGACACCTCCAGAGGACAGCAGGCCGCACCCACAGAGCCACTCCCAGCTGAGGAGTCTCACCAGAGGAGCCCTCAGACACCCTGGAGCACGAGCTGGTAGCCCCTCCTCACTGCCGTGCCTGAAGTGCTGGCCCACAGAGCCCACAGGCATAATAAAATAGCTGCTTTTGCCACTAAGTAACTCATCCAGTGCACCCACTGTCCCAGACAGAGCCGATTCAGTACCTCATTCATAAAAACAAAACTATTAGAGTATGTCACACTAGTTTTGCTATAACATAATCTGGAGGATTATCACTGGGAGACAAACCATTAAGGTAGAAGTGGTATATTGACAGTAAAAAGACTGAATCTTAAAGTTACATTATTTCATTACCAAGCACAATAAACAAAGACAGAGACTCAGTGAAATGAGTTAATGTAGGACGTTTTCATGAGAAATATTATGATATAATAGAAGGGATACTAGGATGGTCTCAGCACTAAAACAACGTGGCTTTGTGGCTTTTAATTCATGTATTTAGTCATCCTGCAACTATTTACTGAGTGCCAATGATGTGTGAGGCACTATCCTAGGGCTAAAAATTGAGCAGGGAAGAAAGCAGGTCCCTATTTCCATAAAACTTTCATTTTAATTGAGACAGATAAAAAAACAACAATTTTGTTTTATAAAATTATTCCAATCCATGTTAAATGCTATGAAGACAATAGAACTACTGCTACGAAGGTCAACGGAGCTGATGCTACTTTATATAACACGATGTGACAGCTTTAAAACATGACCCTACATTTTTTGACACTCCTCCCACTGAGAGGTAGAGGCTGTAGCTGTTCTCCCCGAAGCCAGGAGGATTCAGCCAACCAGTAGGGTGACAGTGGCGTCACTATGTCGCTCAGGCCGTGCTGCGGCTTACACCTTGGTCACTGGAACACCTGCTTAGAAGTCCTGATGTGGCACCGGAAGTCTGACTCCCCAAGAACCACTATGCTAAAAGGAAGCCCCAGCAATGACGGAAAGGAAAGCGTACTTGCAGGGACTCCACTCAGCAATCCCAGCTGAGCCCAGCCCTCAGGCCACCCCAGCCCTGGAGTCAGATGATTAAAGAAGCCTCCAGATGATTCTAGCACTCAGCCAGTCAACTGTCCCTGTTCTCCCAGGTTTCAGAAGTCATCATGCAGAGACAAACCAAGTCTACTATGCCCTCTCTAAATTCTTGACGTAGAGAAGCTGTGAGCATAATAAAATGGTTGTCGATTTTCACTACCAAGTTTGGGGCGGGTTTTGTTACACAGCAGTAGGTACTTGGAGCAAGTGGTAACGGAAAGACCCCCACACAAGGAGGTAGCATTTGTTCTGAGACCTAATGCTATCAAACAGACAGGCTCGTGAGGATGGGAGGGCGAAGCTATCCAAAAAGGGACAAGAGCAAGTACAAGTCCTTCAAGCGGGAAGGAACTTGGCTGGAGGTGTGAGGGAAGCCAATCAGAGGGGAAGCCAGATGATGCAGTGTCGTCCGCCCTGATGAGTTACTTGGAAATGATTTTCACTGTACAAGGAAACCACTGTAATGCTTTAAGTATGGCAGTGTTTCAAAGAGTCCTTTGGCTGCTGTGTGTTTCTTGATGTTAAATGGAGAAACTGAACTAAATGTTATGGTTCCTCTAGAGCAGGGGTGTCCAAACTTTTTTCAACGTTTTTCACCAAGGGCCATATGTGGTAAAATACACAAACAGCCGGGCCACTCACTCGAGGTGAAGTACGTATTGCCTCACCTGGTTTATTTAAGTAAACTAAATATACTTTTGGAATTTGCTGCGGGCCAATAAAAAATGGATCGCGGGCCGCAGTTGGCCCGCGGGCCGCAGTCTGGACACCCCTGCTCTAGATCTACCACGCAAAGATTCAGTGTTCTTCAAACTGAGTCTCCAGAAAATCCTTAAGCTCTCCACATTTATCCTGCATTTTCACAAAATTAACTAATCTTTTTAAAATTAAAGCTTATTTGGGTTCATCAGAACGACCTCATAACTGAATGTCACCACACAATTAAGTGTGCATGCGCTGACATGTGTGCTTCCCGCATAAAGGGCTAATGAGAAAAGATACAGACTTAGTACACACCTTTTAAATTCACACCAGATGAGGGCCAAATGAAGCTACAGTAAGCTGTGCAAAGGAAAGTTTTACAGCGTTCAGACAGGAGAAAATGGAGGAAGAACTGAGTCATCACACCATCCACAAGCCAAAATGAAACAGATCTGTTGCAAAGCAGACAGTCCCAAATTCTTGCTATGAGCAGAAAGTTACAGTCGAGCAAATATCAGGTAGCATAAAATACTACGTTGTGATCTGTATTTGTATTGGTTATACAGTTTTGATAGTTACAGTTAACCTGCAAAATTGTTTGTTTTATAATTACTTGTGCTATAAGTATAGGGCACTTACTCTAAATTAGTATCCAAGTTTCTAAAATGTTTATATATATACTAAAAGGCTTTAACTAACAATGGTAAATATAAATTGGTGACTTTCACATCATACAGTAGAACATATTACATGCAAATTTTCATCAACATTTTCGTGAGTAAACTTAAGATCCCAAAATAATTGACCTATATCAATTATTTAAAATTTGCATAAACAGAAGATAACTGAGGTAAATAACCAAAAGTAAGTTACTTTGAAACACTTCTGTACTTGAAGGAACAGCCTTCTCCTTCCAATTTTGTCTTTACCCGGCAGAGTCTTGTTCACTCTTCAAAGTCTAATTCAAGTACCATCTCCCTGTAGGAACATCCCAAACCAATCGAGCCCTTTGAGAACCTCTGAACTCCCAGCTATTTTCTACCCCATTCCTAGGCAGGCTGCCGGACACTGTGAGCTATTTTGTGCGTTCTTGTCACTAAGATGGCTGATGATGAGATGACAGTGGCGGTGGTGATGGTGTGACAATGACCACAACAATGGTAGCAGCCACCATTTACCTCCTGCACAAAATTCACTCCCCATAATAATCTCCATTATACAGATAAGGAAATTAAGGTGACAGGTTCTTATTTTCTCAAGGCCACAAAACAAATAAGCTAGATATTCAAAAACCCTGGTCTCTTTTGTAACCCTAATGTTAATCAAAGCATGGGCCTTTGAAAACTATTTATCAGAATCACAGTGGGTATGAAAAGAAATTCTCAGGTATCCCAAATGACACTAAAATCTCAAGGACACGGGCTTGAAAATCTACTAGCAAGTTTCTCAAGCATATTCTTATTATATGCATTGAATACTAAGGAACCCACTGCATCCCATGCTATTCTGCCCCCGTCTAGATTACACTTTTTGAGAATATGGACAATCTTATATAGCTCCTTTGCCTAAAGAATATAGTATTATACCTTGCAACATAATAAGAGCTTATGTTGGTTACCACAAATTTATACTGACATAAATAAAAATAAACCATTTAAATTTGTGGTTGTTAAAATCTAAAAACGTTTAATTACTCCACAAAATAAATTTTATAAAACATAGTCCCAATTCTATAGGTACTTATAGCCTAGACTTAGAAAAGTGATAATTTCCATGGTTTTCAAGGCTTTATATATACATACATATATCAGTTTGCTGCTGCTGTTAGGGATACAGGCTGGAGCACAGAGTAGAGAATAGGATGGTAATAACATGGATGGCTGGAAGGGAAAGACTATAAAGAAAGGGAAAGAACCAAAGACCTCTTGGGTGGTCCCTGGAATTCTCTCTCAATGCTCTATTCTGCAAGAGAAGCAGAGGCCAAGCTGGAATGCTCCCAAAGCTACAGCTTCTTTTTACTGGTTCCATCTAGCTTTAGACTTTTATGATTCAGTGGAGTGGGTGGTGAGCTAAGCTGCTGTCTTCCCATACCAGACATTTGTCTGTGGCCATCAGAATAAATCTGGGGAACCTCAATTAACACGTGTCTGACCTTGGTCAAGTCGTAATTCCTCAAAAAACATCTGCTATACTGTGACCTACCAGAAGAAAATCCTGACCAAAGGTTACTAGCTGCAGTGATAGGTGTGAAAGCTTTATTCTGTAGCATTTTTGCTGTTGTTCTGTTTGTTTAATCAATGATTCTAAGGCACTATACAGTTCAAGGTGTTTTAAGATAACTAAAATCTCTGCCTTAGAATGTTTTGTTTGGTATATAAGACAAAAAGGAAAGAAGCCAATGTTTTCAAATCAAACCTCCCTTAAATGCCTATTTTACTAGTAACTGCTGAAATTCAGAGCAGTTAACACACTTGGTTAACGGAGGACATCACAAAATCATAATATTGTTGAAGAATGTTTCTGGATTCTCTGAACCCACAATGATTACCCCCTTAGTTGTAACAAAGGGATCAAGAAAAGACTGGACTGTAGACGAGACACTGGGCTTTAATTGAAAAACAAACAAACAAACAAACAGCCCTGACATGTGAAGCCTTCTTACCAAAGGCACTTTGAACCAAGAACATCACAGAGAATGCTTCTTATGTTTTAACTATGCCAACATTTTAAAGTTTGAAGAAAGGGAACTTTCTATAGTGTCCTATATCTTAATGACTGTACAAACTAAAAGACAAATCACAGTGATTCAATGATGATTCATGAAAACTTGGTAGGTTTTCCAAATTACTCTCAGCAGGAAATAATACAGCATAATGCAGATTCTCTCTCTTTTAAAGAAGGATTTCACAATCTCCCTAGAAAATCCTGCTTTTTAGCAGTACTATAATCCCACCCAGAGGTCCCAGTTCCTAAGTGAAATAGTTTGTCATCTCAAGTCAAGACTAAAATGTTTTGTTATGCTTACTTTTTAAGAAAAAAGATAAACGACTCTTCTACAGTTACCATAAAATGTTATTTTGTTTAATATCTTCCCTATCTGATTTAAAACTCCTTAAGGGCAGAGAACATGTCTTTCATCTCTTTTATTTCATATAGTACCTAGCACAAGATATTATGCTTGCTGAGTATTTATTAGATGGATATGAACTATTCCAGTTTCTAAGCCAAACAGGACTTTTAAAACAATTTTTATAAGTCACCTAGGAACAAAATTATCACGAAAAGGAAAACTTGCCTGAAGTGAGCAAAGGACACATTCCTTCCCTTTTGCAACATGCTGTCCTCCTCATCCTGCTTCATTTTCCCCCAGAGCATTACCACCATGACATGCTACATGTTTATGTGTGTTATCGAGCTCCTCGCCCCATCCCCCACTAGACTGTAAGCTTAATGAAGGCAAAGATTTGCTTGCTCTGTCTGAAGGCTGTATCCCTAGTATCCAGAACATTCCCTGGGACACATTAAACATTCATTAAGTATCCATTAAATACATTTTCAGTGTTCATTAATGCTCTTCTTATTTCTTCTAGCAGTATCTTTACTCTAGTTTTGTATTAACCGATGAGTAAGTCTGACAGATACGTATGCATGTAAACAAAACCATTTCATCCCTCATGAAATACCGCCATCTGTGAAGTGTACTACAGCAGGTACCTGGAGAAGGATACGGTGAACATAGCAAGCCACGCTGTCACATCCTTGTCTAATCACTAAAAGAACCCAGGAAAACAATTACTAAAGTTGGTCTGAAACCATAATCTTCAATAACAAGTAGTCGTTGCTAAAGTTAAGACTCCTGCGGCAGCAGAGAACTGATGCAGCACCGGCTCGGAAACTCTCCCAGGACTAAGGTTGTTTCTGCAGCATCTTAACTTATTTCAGGTAGGTTTCTAACGAGTGCTATTTATACCAGCAAAAAAATAAATCAAGTGGCTAAAATGATACGGTAACCACATTTTAATCTAATTACTTTTGAAATGTTTCTATTCCTTGTTCGACTCTAAGTTCCTTATCGACAGGTCTGTATCTGCTGTCCTGTTTGTTTCCTTCAACTGCTAATTATTCCATTATTGGCTGACCTTTTTTTTTAAACCTGTCCCCTGCCCGTTAAAACACAATAATCACAAGGTCAGAGAGACGAGAGAGATGAGCACAACAAATAAATATTTGTTGACCTGAATTCAATACAGAGATCATGAGATGCCAATAAAATTAATCTTCAATCTACAACCTAATTTCTAGGCAATTCAATTATCATATTAAATATCCATACCAGAAACCTAATATGAAGGCAATTAAATAAGCCTCAATTAATCTGTTAACATTCTGTTTCAAACCAGTATTAAAGCTATGCATAACCAGTTATTGTAATTATATAAATGAATGGCTATAAACATTAGGTGGCAGCAGCAGTACACTGCATTAGAATCCTGAAATTGATTTTTTATATACTCATATATAGAAATCTGATCCATAAATGGGGTTATACAAATAGCCTCACACATAAAATGTGCAAAAGGAACTGAAAATATAATAACAAAACATAAAAATCGCATTATCTCTTTGTACCCAGATTTTTCAAATTATCTCTATAATTGAGCAATATCAAAAAGCATTGGCAAATTCTGTAAGTGTATTCAAATTTTTGCTCTATACTTGCTCACTCACATACCACATCCAAACTGCCAGTTCCTAGCACCCCCAAAATTCTACCTACAATATGACCACTTCTCACAATCCTCAACACTCGCACTGGGGTCCAAGCCACCCCAGGGCTTACCTGGACGGTTACAACAGCTTCCCTGTTTCTGTGCCTTACTCCCCCTTCCCACACCCAACCCACTATCCTCCCTACACAGTAGCGAGAGGGATCCTTTAAAACAGGTAGGTCACCTCATTCCTTTGCTCAGAACCCTCCAACGGCTTCCCAACGCAGAGAAAGGTTCTGCTGTCTTCACCGCCCTCTGTGAGCTGTCCCCCCACACCCCCTCCCCGACTTGAGCCCCACTGCTCTTCCCTGTTCTCCCTCTACTCCACACACACCAGCCTGTCTGTCATCAGGTCAACAAGCGCTCTCCACCACAGGCTTTTGCCTTTGCTGTTCTCTCCTCCTGACACAAATCCATACACACAGTTGCCCCCCACATCTTCTTCAGGTCTCTGCTCAAGTGCCGCCTTAATCAGCGAGGCTTTTCTAGGACCACTCTATTGAACACCACCACCCTACCCCTCCCTGCTTCACTGTTCTCCATGACCCACTTCGTTTTACGCGTTTCCTTCTTTACGGTCTCCCCCACGAGAACTTCAACTCCACAACAACCACAATGCTAGTACGTTTTCTTCACTGTTTAGCTCCCAGCGCCTGGTAGGTAGTGGCAGTCAAATATTTGTCAGCAAATGACTCTTATTCTCAAACACGCATGTAGCAGTAGTTTTATAGCTGGTACTTACTCAAGACTAAAGGCTACATTAAAAGTTCAAGACCACTACTGATTTATTTACTACATTTTAAGTTCAAGCATGCACAGTCCATATGTGTGTAGGTATAAAAATAAAGTGACACTGTTACAATGCATACATTTTAAAGCAATGTGAATTTAAGTCAAATGTATTACTCTGGCCATCGTAATATGGTAGAATTAATATACTCTAAAAGGAATATTTTTACAGTGTCTTTCTATGTGTTAGGATTGCAAGCAGTCAAGCTTTTTCTTGTGCTCAAACCAAACAGGTGAATTCAAAATTGCTGGCTCTATTTTATCTTATCTACTAACAAGCTTTGTGGGTTCAGGCTCTGCTGCTTCAGAGAGAAAAAGAATTACAGGTTTGCTCTCCGCCAAATGACTCTATAATCGGTGTTGATTGCTTAATTCTGAACTCGATCAGTAGCTAACCACTGATTATGAAATGCCCAGATTTAGTCTGTTTTCTTTACTGTTTACATACTGCAGAATAAACATTTGGGCAAGAGATGGAAATACCGAAGAACCTCAAGAAACTTTCAAAATACAGCACGCCTCTAAAATTCTCACATGTCCTTTGTCAGGAGGATCGGTGCTATTGAATAACCTCCAAAAAAAGTGACTTAGAAAGCATCTAAACTAAGCCCATATGTGAAAAAGCCATCACTGTCACTTCTTAATTGTAAAATGTGGCAAGAGCATTTCTTTTTCCACATAGCGTACTTGTACACGTTCCAAAGAAAAAGTTACAAAACTGCTTGGAAAAGGTTCTTGTTTTTGTTTTGCTTTGTATTGTTTTGTTGTTGTTCTTAGGGTGGGGGAGCAGAGCATGAAGAGAAATTTTAGAATTTAACCAATGCTGAATATTTTTCTTCTTCCCTTGGTGTCAAACTAAATGAGGCCATGTGCTACTCTGCCACATCAATGTACACAGAAAATTATCACGCCATATTTAATGCACATGAGTGAAATACAACACAAAACTTATCTTGGTCACAAATTAACTAAAAAGAAACAATGATCACCAGAGCCATGGAAATTTACACAACATACCCTGGCTTCTTGAAAGTTGGCTTAGAAAGCTCTCAGTTACAAATGGGTTGTGTTCTAAAATTTTATGAGGTAGAATTCAAAACTTTGTTCTCTTACGTTAAATACATCAGTTAGGTCCTCAGCTTGTGCATAACAGCTAATAATACCGTAATCTATACTTCCATTTGGAGTTGACTCACCTCTATTATTCTTCTCTGGGACTCCCTTCTTCTAAAATGTTTCAATCAAATTGTGCATTAATTGATTTTGTGGTCTAAGCGATGTAATCACCACGTTATATACTGCTATGAAAACAAGCAAACAAACTGCAGGGCAAGGAGAGTCACCAAGAATACTTTCTGCTTCTTGTCTGTGAAAAGGGCTGGATCCTGATGAGTTAGTTGCTCATGTTCATAAATGGGATATATTCAAGTTACAAATACTGAACCATGTAACATGAGTGTACAAAACCTATTTCCAAGCAAAACGAAACACAGCGATTTGTACCTTTATAAAAACAGGTCATGGAGTGACTAAAAGAGACCACACACTCACATACACCTCCTTCAAATTCCCAATTATTTAGCCAATGCTACAGAACTTAATAAAAGCCAGGTGGCTACACAGAGCCACAGAATAGGCACATATGCAGTTTATCTTTGCTGGGCTTTTCCTTCACCCCCGGGTTCCATATGCCACACACAAGAAAAGGTCCTGACTGAGCAGAGAAATTCTTGTTATTCCACTGTCCCAAAAGTTTAACCCACCATTGGAAGCACTCACACCACGATTCCACCTAAAGCAATGTTTGACAAATAAACTTTCCTGATTCCTAAGTCAAACTCAGCATCAACAAGGCTACATCCTCAGCTAGAGGAAGCAAAGCTGGCACTGAAGTATTCCTGAAAATCCCCATCCCCTCCCCTCTACTGTCCCAAAGAGCTCAGCTCCCAAAGTCCAACACTAAGAATGAATTTAGATTTCTTTTCCGAAATTCTGGGGGATTCCGACACTGAGTTTGGTCTCATGATCTTTATCCCAAATCAATTTTCAAACATACGCACAAAATCCCTTAATGAGAGAACTTACTCCAAAACAGAATTTTTGCTCAAGGCATTCACAATTTAAATTCTCCATGTTAACAGTTAGTCAATCTGACTAATATATAACAGCTCACCTACTCAACTTTTCACTATGAAAGTCTGGTCTCTAAAGCTCCAACTACTTCATGGAGAGACTTTTAACGATTAACTGAGATACTATCTGAAGGTACCTAAAACAGTGTCTCCAGTTTAGTAAATGTTCCATGAAAGATTATGGTAGTCTTGGCACGTAAGTAGTCTGGCTGCTATAGGCTAATGTATCTAAGGGATTTAATTCTTTGCTAATAATCAGTGTCTATGCTACACTGCTTCAAATTCCACTTCACAGCCTCGCTGTAGTGCTTCTGTTCTCTAGTTGTTCCACTTAATTCATCCCATTACACTTGCAAAGGTAATTGCATGTATCTGTGTGTCTAACAAAACAGCATTGCAGGGCACATCTCTGCTGTCGCACGCTGTTGTCAGTACACTAACTTCATATGATGATCCCATTATCTTCTTATGGCCATTTAAATACAACGGGCTTATCAACATCATGTCCTACAGATGAACAAATTAATACATGATACAAAGAATCCTGACACTTAACCTCTATGCCCATCACTACGTCTCCTTTAAGAAAGGGATACCCTAGTGTACGCACGCTATGATTTCCTTAACAAAGGTTAAAAAACAACTGAGGGTGGATTTTCTGGAGCTGAGTCCCAGGGCAGGTAGATGCTTGGCTGAGCTCACCTTTAAAGTTCCTTTCCAGTCCTGAGATTCTGCTCTCTCTTTATACTATGTGGTGTTCTACCTAAACGGCAATAGTAGTTACTGAGTAACTGCTCAAAGTACCTTATCAATTAGTCTAAGCCTATTGAGGGAAAAATTTATAAACTCCCAACACAGTAGTAACAAGTTTTAACAGCACGTTCCAGATTCTCTGCAATAAACAATTCAAAAAATAAGAAAAAATTATTTCCCATTTGTGAGAAGGTTTAAAAATTTGCTAGTAAGAAAATTACTTCAAATTTTGATAAACTTCTCTAAATAGCCCCAACTCAGGAAGAGTGGCAATAGTCTTATAGATACAAAGTATCACATATTTGTCTGTTACAACAAAGACAACCATCTCTCAAATATTTGTGGTGTACCTACTGCATGCAAGGTATTGCTAGAGATAAAAGAAAAATAATTACTCCCCTGGGCCCATGCACTGTGAGACGATAAGACATACACCCATTTAACTAATATTCAACAAATATTTACTATGCAAACTCTGTACTTATTTAGAAAAAAGGAGTGGCTAATGCACTGTATTATAGTCAAGTTTTGACAAAAATAAAGACAAAGTAGTCAGTCAAAAAGTTATCAAAAATACCTTTTTTGCTTTTCCTATTACAAATGTCAAGAACAGACATGTTTCTGAAGTCCTGGTATCATTCATCATTTCACATACTAACAGCAGCACCTCACTTCACTATACCTGTCAAATTTGGCAACGTAAAACGGATTCCTTAATCTAAGAAACTACCCTATTCATATTATTGGTGCTGGATAACATAAAATTAATAAATATACTGCTAAAACATGAGGTTTTTTTTCCAGCTGCTAGGAGTGATTTAGTGTTAAGTCATTTGTTTACATTTGTTCACATATATGCATACATCTATACACACACAGTCATCTATTTAATTACATTAAAGTTCAGGAGAAAAATAAAAAGGTAGTAAAGGAACTCAAGCATTTCTCTTAAAGGAAATCAAGTATTTCTTGAATTTTTCAGTGTGCTAGTAACTCTCAACTCTCCCCTCTACAAGTATATTTTTGTTTTTAAAAAAGAAAAATACTAAATACGTTTTTATGGAACTGCAATGAAATTATGTATATAAGTGGTTGCTGGTGAAACTGTAAATGTGAATTACACTCTCCTACAAAATGCGGAGAGTTACTATAGGTAGCTCAAAAAGAGAAAAAGGAGTAAACTCTGAAAAACTCTTACATCAAGAGCAAAAACGTGCTTTATAGTAACCACCTAAAAATAAATTCAGCAAGGAAGTGAGGTGACAGGTTGACAATCGATACCCAAAACTTGTTTGCTTATGTCTGACCACTAACCTGCTCTGCATTTCTAGCTCAAACCACCCTGAATTTAACAAATAATAGTAAAAGTAGCTTATTTTGTTTTGTTACCTTGGGGAGAGGAGAGTAAAAGGAAGAAGTACTGGAATTTAGCGTACTTGCCGGAGAAAGCGGAGAACTAGTTTCCATCAATCTAATCAATGTCACACTGAAATCTTTCACTGGTCTTCAGTTTCCCATCTAAATTTGTTCCCCTATGTCTGTCTTTGATGCACTCTTCTCACCACTTCCCAAGTTACCTTATTAACAACACAGCTCTGATCATGTCACTCCCTTGTTTAAAAGTTTTCAGTGGCTATTAAGTGCAATGGTCTTAGAATTGTTCTTTTTCTTGCTCCACCTATTAGTTTTCTCTGTGTACTTCTTTTTCTCTATATGTTCCCACCCACTAATTACTCATCATTTCAGAGACTTTGAACATACCCTGTACATTCATACCTTTGCTCACACACTGTACCACGTACCTGGACTAGGATACCCTGCTCCTGTCTTTCCCTATTACTACTATGCCACATTTTCCATAAAACTCCCCTGATATCCTTACAAGTGGAATTAATTTCTCTCTTTCCTGACTTCTCAGGGCATTCTTGATTATGTTTATATTACAGAAATTCTCATATGTCATATACGACAGTTAGCTATATACAATAAGTTTATACCCCAATAGATATCAGAAGAAGCTGCCTAGAGTTTGGCAATTATGTCCTATTGTTAAATGTACCCTCCCAACTACCCTAAAAATGAATTCCACATGTTTTTAGAGAATCAATAAATATGTTTGATTCACTTCACTTGTGATTCTATCTGTGAATCATGCTTCCACGTTTCTGCTTTTTAATTCTCACTGGACAAAGAGAGTTGGCTTCATAAAGAAGAGTCCAGGTTATGTCCAAAAGTCAAATGCTTTGTGACTGAACAAATAAGCAACTTAAAGATCAATATCTTGTATTTGTGAAAGAAGTTTCTAACTGCCAAATCCTCCAACAATATTTAATGAGACCTTGAAAAACAGGCAATAATTGGAGTAAATAGGAGATTGTGCTCATAACACCAAGGTCGCCGGTTCGATTCCTACATAGACCAGTGAGAAACAACAGCGTGAGCTTGGAGCTGAGCCACCTGTGGGCAGTTGGTTGGCTCAGTGATTAGAGCGCGGTGCTCATAACACCAAGATCTCCGGTTCGATTCCCACATAGAACAGTGAGCTGCGTCCTCCACAACTAGATTGACAGCAACGACTTGACTTGGAGCTGAGCTACGCTCCCCACAACTAGACTAAAAAACGACTTGACATGGAGCTGATGGGTCCTGGAAAAACACACTATTCCCCAATAAAAATTTAAAAAAGAAGAAGAAAGAAAGAAAAGAAAGAAGTAGGCGATTAAGGAGAGATGGGAGAAGAGAGATGACCCAGGCAGAGGAAACAACACGAACAAGGCACAGAGAAAACAGGCACTGAGAATGGTTTTGCTAAGAGATGAGTGAGTGGGAAATGTTACTGTCCTTTCATCTGTCTCCACAGAGCCTGAAACTGAAAAATATTTGGTAAATGGATGATAAAATACCAAAGGAGAAAGGCAGAGGAAAGGAAGAGAGGGGTATAACACTTCTTTCATTTTGGGCTCTCATCATTACATTTTTTTTAATTGATTGCAGCAGTGACATAAATAGATGCACTCATTTCCCTTGAATTGGAAAATATACCCCCCCCAAAAAATAAGAAACCCTAACTATATATATTTAATAAATACACACATGGAGAGATTTAGTTGTCAAACAAAAATGGCTCTAACTGCAAAAACCTTTGCAAAGATCTAATTAGAATAACAGCTGATGCTGCGATCGCTGCTGTCCCAGCACGGCCCTAAGCCAAACCCCTTTTTCTGGCTGACCATGCAGGCTGTGTCACCAGACATTAACTTCACACAATACACAACCAGCCACCAAGTGTCTAGTCCTCTTGTGTCTGCCTAAGGCCAGATCCTACCTTCACTTAGAATAGAGCCAGCTTATCAACATACTCAAATTACTACAACAAAGTCTTGGAAAGACATCCAAGAAGGCAAAACTCATATCATTTCTAGTCGTCTTATTAACATCTAGATATTGTCATTTAGTAAACTAAGCTTCTATAATGACTGAGGTGGGAAAGCCCTACTGCACCAGGCTGACATTCCAAATCTTGCACCACCAGGCCCCAGCACCCACCCTGGTCTCACTTCCCACTCCATCTTTAACACACCTCTACTTTCGAGCTAAATTTCACTGACTGCTCCCCATGTAAGATTTGCTGACACTCGGAATCACTACTACTTCTCTGACCTCCCAGAGAACTAAAACATACTGCTCTCACATTTGACATTTCCTAACTTTTACTGGTAACCGTTTGCAGGACTCTAAAGCCAAGAAGATAGTGAAAACATACTTTATTGATGGGCACTCAAGAATAATGGGAAAATATAAGCTTTGAAATGAGATAGGTCTCAATTTGAAACCCAGATCTGCTGCTGCCTGGTTGTAGTCTTAGACAGGTCTTTCATTCTCTCAATCCAAGATTCTTCTTTTCTAAATGCAATCTGTATCACTAACAGTTATTCTTACAATTAGAACTATTATACGTAAAGCATCTGGTACTATCCTAGGTCCATAGTCGGGACCCAACATATGGTAGTCATTATTGTCATTCCACTTTATACCCCCTGACCCCTAGGTCTGTCATATCATCTTATTGTTAAAAAAAGAGAAAACTAAAGTTATAGAGAATAAACTAGGCCCGTAGTTTCAATTGCATCTTAAACAGGCTTGCCGCAACTAGAATCACTTGGGGGTAAAACTGTTTAGTTATAATATTGTTATTCAAAAGAAATATGTATAAAGAGGTCTTCATGAAGAAGCCAACTTTCACATATAATTGTTTAAGAGATCAGAGATGTCTTAAGTTACTATAGGGATGTCAAAATTGTTAAATGCTTTAAGTGAAAATGTTTCTTCACATCATACCTCTAAATTGTTCCTTCGATGAAAAAGAAAATTATTTTAAAGGTATCATGAAGAGACTCCATTAGCAAGGGGTTAGGACAGAGATGTAACAATAAACACATACAATGGCATTCCTTTGTTACATTAATTTTGGAATGAAACAGAGTGAAACTACATGGCCTTTCGGAAAATGTGGGTGTGATGCACCCTACTGAATGGCTAAACCTGAGCAACAAAAAGCCACATTACAACAGACCTAACTGCAGGAACAAATCTACAGCAAGTTTTGGAAAATCAGAATTAACCCTAATTCTACACAGTGTCATCATTTTGTAAACCGTTTGTCAGAAGGTAAAATGATGCCTTCTGCTATAGTGGCTATGGGAACCACGCAAAGCAACGGATGCCTATTCGTCACATTCCTATGGGCGAAAGTCAATAAGCACAAAAACAGGGACAGGGAAGCAAAAGGTAATGCAGGTCTTTTAGAAAGACATTTCCTAAATCTAAGGGCACGTGAATAAATGAGCACTCAACTTGTATTCCTTCTGCTCGCTCACTTCTGTCTGCTGTTTGCCTTCTTCAGTTTGCCTGAGATGCCTGAACGCCAAATCCCTTCCTCTGGACCACTCCTCTCTGCCCGCGATCCTATCCCTCAGTCAGAAGTGGTCCCTCTCCCTTCACAACCTCCTAAGCATCTTACCTACCCTGACTTGTAGCTCTTGCGCCTCCATCTTATCTCAAAATGTATTTTGTTTCATTGAGGTTCTCTCTTGTTTACTGGATTACAAACTTGCTATGGACAGAATGTTCTTATAAAGCCCTAAAAGGGTTGTGAAAACAGTAAATACTCAGTAAATGTCTGCTGAATGAAAGGGAAATAGAAAGTAATTTTAGCAAAGTCTGAAATTATTTTTAGCATAATTATATTCTAGCATAATTATACTGTTTCCATATCTAAACAAACTTTAATAACAACAATGGTTCATACCCTGCTAACATGAGAGAGGTAATAAAAAGATACTCTTTTGTGAGTGGGGTTTTTTTTTCCCTCTCTGCTTGGAAATAGGTGATTAAAGTGTCAAATTTTGTCTGCAGGTAGTTTCTTCAACTTCTAACACATCTACCAACTCAAAGAGCACAAGCTACATTTTATTCGATACCACAGGAGCTTCCTCCTCTCGTGCCCGCTGTTCACCACTTCCCTCACACTGGTCCCTCAGAAAGCAGAAGGGTATCCTGGGTAAGAATTTGGAGTCATGGGACAGTCTTTTCAAAATCCCAATGACATGGAAAAAGGAGGGGGAGAAGTGGGGAGAAGGCCTTTCAACATTCAAAGCCAAATTTTAAGAGCAATTAATTAAATGAAATGTGTGAACACTGCGTTGTGGTTATGTAAGAAAATACCCTTATTTTTTAAAGCTACATAACTGAAATACGAAATGTCATAATTGGTTAAGACTCCTTTTAAAACTTTCAAGAAAAAAAAATTGATGAGGCAAACACAGCAAAACATTAACTTTTAAATACAGGTGAAATGTATATGGGGTTTTGAGTATAATTTCTATCTAGCTTTTCATATATTTCAAAGTTTTCAAAGAAGTTAAAAAGAATGAAAATAAATTTAAAAAAGAAAGCAAAACTTTGAGTCTGTCAGACTTGAATTCCAGTCCCAGCGAGGTCATGTACTGTATGGACGTAGATAAATTACTAAACTACTGTGAGCCTTAGTTCTTCATTTGTTAAAAAGTGACAATAATACAAAGAACAAAGTTGCTCAAAGATGCCATCAGTATGTAACACACTTAGCACAGTGACAGCAAACAGCAATTACACAACACGTGTGGGTTGTTGTTGTTATTATTCCTGCTGGAAGGAGAAATAACCTGGTTAAAGGCTCTTACTTGCTCACGGTACCCAGAACTTACTGCTGTGGGGGACAGAGGGTACCTGGAAGAAAATATCAATCACCTTTCTACAGTCCGGTATTTACAGAGACTACTACAAGCGACTCCAGTGGCAGATAAAAGCCACCAAATAGAACAAAGGAAGGAGGGAGCCGAAGTGCCATCGGCAAGGCCTAGAGCGTGCTCTGTGACTGGCAGCTACCACAAATCCCCCAACTTCCCCATCACCTGCCCCACCACAAATAACTGACAAAAAAGAAACAGAAGCAATCAACTTCTGTAATAGCAATAATTTGATATGTCATTAACAACAATCACTTGTTACCCATATAATAAAGAATTAAAGGTAAGAGTTGTATACACTTTAAAGGACAAAAGCAAGTTAAATTCACTCTCCCAGAAGAAATACTGGCCAATATTCTAATGGCACCTCCACATGGGAAGCAAATGATTTCGCTCTTCTTGAAACAAACAGACCAGAAGTAGAAGATATCTGCTTCTATTTTAACCCATTTCCCTTACTGCTGTAAATTTTGTAACAAACAGAAAAAGAACTTAAATATGCAAAGAGTATGTTCAGCTAAATTCTGCCTTTTGTGCTTAGAATACATCTGCCATAAGCACACTGAAGGCTTACTTACACAATGGCCTCACAGGTTCTTCCCTTCCCCAAGTTGACAACATTCAGATAAAAAGAAATAAATAACCCCTTCATTAACAATAGAAAACCCAGCACATAATATGGGGTCTGACAATTAAGTTTGTGAACTGATCCTAGAAAAAGTGCTACAGACCTCACTACTGAATATCACTACGGTCACCTTCAAAGTACTCCCCTTGGGAAGCTACAAAGGAACATTTAACATCAACAAAATGGCAAATTAGAGGTAAAATGGTGTAATGACAAGAAGAATCGTCACGTGAGTAGCATTTTGATAATATTAATAACGATGAACAAATACTGGACATTTACTATGTCAGTCATTTAAATACATTATCTGACTTAGTAATTTTTACAACCCTATGAGGTAAGTACTGTTAATACACTCATTTTCCAGATGAGGACACTGAGGCACAGAAAGCTGAAGTAACATTTCCCAGATCACATGGCTAGTGAGTGGTTCGTTTGGATTCAAATGGTTTTCTATTCATAACAAACCCAGAAATTTAAGAAGAAATGATTCATGTCAATCATCAACCAACAATTCTTAGCATCTCATTTCTCTAAGGAAACCAAAAAACCCGATCCATTTCCACCTTCCCTCAACTACAACAAAAAACCCACCACCATTACTTACTAGGAAAGGATTTTCTTTATTTAGTTTTTCTAAGTTTTAAAAGAAAGGCAACATGTAAGAGTTAAAGATCCAGATTATTATATTTATTTGGGAGCTTCTTAAAATAAAATAAATAAATGAATTCTCTTCTCTGTGTCACTGAATACAATAGGGTCAAAACAGAAGCTCTGAGATTATTATGTCCAACAAATGAAGGTCCCAATTTCCAAGCTTATGTAGACATTACAAAAACTGTTTCAATAGTAAGCGTTTATTTTAGTATTGGCTGTCTGCCCAGAGGATGCCAGAATACATTTTAACCAAGTAGACAGAAAACAAAGTAGGATGGATATGAACTCCACTTTAAATCTACTAAAGTCTATGTAACTCCACAATACAATTTCTTCACATTAGTTTTATACCCAAGTAGACGTGGGAAGTGAACAGGTGATTTTTTAAAAGTCCCATAATTCATTTCTTATGATTTTAACTTACAGTTCACATTGTTATATACTTTAAATGCATACTTTAATTGAATTTTGGAGATTTAAAGAAAAAAGCAATAAACCACCAATACTGGTATCTTGTTTCGTAAGGTAACATATGTGAAAAGGCTATAATATTAAAAGAACATGCACAGGTATATTTAGCGGTCTGGAAAGAATTTGAAAGGTACTGTGTTTGTGAACACAAATATATAAAGTTATAATATATAAAGACAAATCACATGTGTAGCATCTATATATTTAATTCCTTAATCACAGCGTCTCTTGCTTTTTAAAGTAAATCGAACTTTAACTGATTCTCAAGAAGAAACAATTATAAATGTGCCACATCCTGTTCTTTAGGTAAAAGCATTGGCGTGAAATAATAAAGCATTAATGTGGTCTGACGATTACTATAAGTATGGAATCAGTTACGTGAACTCCTGTGATTTCTCCTCCATAAACATTACTTCATTACTTTCACAGGAACAAAAACAACATAAACTAAGAAATAATTTATACCATTTTTAAAGCTGAGTTTTCCAATAATTCCATTACAATTCAAATTGTCAATATATCATCAGGTAAAACTTCAGTACAATGAAACTGATGGAAAGTTCAAATTTTTCACAAAGGAATATAGAAGTCCCAAATTAATATCCATTAACTTATAGTTTAAAAAATAGTGAGAACTAATTTTTAAGCAATAGGGTTCTTCAACCGTTACGCTTTTTTACAACATACATTTCAATGCTACGGAATGAAACAAGCTTGGTCCACATGAAACCACCTGTATGAACCCTGAAGCCTCACAACAGTGCCCACCACGCACTCTTCACAGGGTCTGCCAGCACGGCGCAGCCCAGGAGCACCGGTACAGCAGGAACAGCACAAAGCAAAGCCGTGGGAGCCTAGAGCTACCTGTCCTACTACTACTTGGTTGTATGAAACTGGAGGAATCATTTTGCCCCTTGCGGTCTTGGCTCTCATCTATAGGAGCAAACTGAACTAGATGTTTAGTTTGCAAACTTTTAAAGCAGTATCCTGGCTACTGTTAAGCCCCCAGTATAAAATGGATAAGAGCAGGCCTGCATTGAACTCCTCCCAGTAGCAACTCCTGACTGGGCAGCACCGAGGGCCTCAGGAGAGTGTAAGTCTGAAGCTCAGCGAGTTTGAAAATACGTATCACCTCTCGAATACCTTCCAGTACTAACCCCCAATTCTTTGTGCTGTAATTACATTAACGGAAGCAAGCACACATACTACCGTACCCAAAAATATCAATCAAACGAAAGCAATTATATTCAACAAATACTTACTGAATATCTATGAGGTGTGATCAAACAGTACGGTGAACGTTTAAATAAAAAATAATTATTACAATAAAAGACACACTGCCATTAATCCCCCTCAAAATACTCCCCCTCGCTTCAAACACACTTATGCCATCCTTCTTGCCCCTTTCTGAAACAGTTCTGGAAGTCCTCTTTCGTGAGTGTCTTTAGTTGCACTGTCGTGGCTGCCTCCATGTCCTGAATCATTTTGAATTTGGGGAAGAGCCAGAAGTCACACGATGCCAGGTCTGGTGAATAAGGTGGATGAGGACATACTGCAATGTTTTTATTTGATAGAAATTGTCGTACCAGCAGCGATGTGTGACACGGAACTTTGTCATGAAGGAGGATGATTTACAGCACACTTTAAAACATACCTTCTCTCAACCATAGCTCACACCCGACTGGCTGAACTGAACAAGTTGAAACTTGTCACACACTGTTACTAAGGTTCAATGTGCCACTTCCTATATTGAAGGTCCCTGCCTTTCTGTTGGATGGCACTTGGCAGCAGCATTCACTGTATTTTGTGATCACAACGGAAAGGCTCCCTGTCACACATCGCTTCTGGAACAGCAATTTCTGTCAAATAATAACATTACAGTGTGTTCTCATCCACCTTATTCACCGGATCTGGCACCGTGCGACTTCTGGCTCTTTCCCAAAGTCAAAATGATTCAGCACATTGAGGCAGCCATGACAGCGCAACTAGACATGAAAGAGAACTTCCAGAACTGCTTCCGAAAGTGGCAAGAATGATGGGATAAACGTGTTCGAAGCGACGGAGAGTACTGTAAGAGGAATTAATGGCAATGTGTTTTCTATTGTAATAAGTTTTTTTTAAAATTGAAACATTCACCGCATTTTTGGATCACACTGCATACCAAGTGCTAAATCCTGAGGAATAATGGTGAATAAGACATAGCCCTTCCCTTAAAAGGAGCCTACGAGCTATAAGGGAGACATATAATCAATTACAACACAAACAAGCAAAAGCTATTGTGAAAGTAGAAGGTGCTACCGTGTTTCCCTGAAAATAAGACCTAGCAAGACCATCAGCTCTAATGCGTCTTTTGGAGCAAAAATTTATATAAGACCCCGTATTATGTTATATTACATTACATTCATTATATTATATTATAAAAACCTGGTTTTATGTTATAGTAAAATAAGACCAGGTCTTATATTAATTTTTGTTCCAAAAGACGCATTAGAGCTGATTGTCCAGCTAGGTCTTATTTTCAGAGAAACATGGTGTTAAGACACACACTAGGGACAGCTTTCTCAAACGGGAGGTGTCAGGAAAGGCTTCCCAGAACAAATCACACCTAAGCTAACAGACCAAACAAATATGGCTTGAGTAGTAAATGACAGTGTTCTAAGCTGAATGAATGTGCTCACTTTTCTAAGCACTCCCCCTGACTCATCACACATACTAACCTACTCATCCTAAGACTGTTCTGAGTAAAATTAACAAAAATATGTCTATGTGAGTATCCCCTATAACAAGAAATGATATCCTTTCCAAAGTGAGTACTATGTGGACATCTCTACATGGGTGTGAGTTAATACAAGAGAGTGAAGAAATGGGTCAAGCTGCATGGTTATTTATATAAACTCTACCCATGCATTTAAAAAAAAATTTTTTTTTTTGAGGGAAAGGTCCACTTTATGCTCAATATAGCCTTCAGGTCCAAAGATATTTAAAATTTTTCAATGTTGTTACATGTCTCAACCTGAGTCAGAAATCATTTAATCAATGATTTGAGAAGATTCAGCTGTATTACATACACATACACACACACACACACACACACACATACATTGATAGTAAAGTCCTTCTAAATAAAGAAGTACACACATATCACACATACATAATATTTGCTTAGAGGTGAATTATGCTGAAATTGAATTTTCAAATTTTTTATGAAACAGACCATTCCCCAATACAAACTGAACTTCCATAAATATCTTCAAATTGCTAACTCTTTACTATAGTAATCAAATTCACAATAGCACTATTTTTCAGTGCTATATCAAAAGAAGAAAACAATGATTTTTTTTTTCCATTCACTGAAGGAAGGCATCATATAAACAAAGGAAGTAAAATTGAAAATCTGGGGAAAAAAGGAAAACAGTTTAAGTTGCAATGGCAGGAGCAGACCTACATAAATTTATCAGAAAGTTTTACATATTTAAAAAGAAACAGGTCCACTCCCACCTTCATGAGCTACAACTGGATTCAGATGCTCTGGGCCGGCTTACTCACCAGGTACCTACTGCTGCTACTCCAGCATCATCTTTGGTCATATCCATGTCATTCTTTCCCATCAGTACTATGTGCCAAAACACATGAACATGTGCATCAAGAAAAAAAAGTAGGGGTGGACAGGTGGCTCAGTTAGAGCGCAAGCTCTGGGCAATGGGGCTACCGGTTCGATTCCCACATGGGCCAGCAAGCTGCGCCCTCCACAACTAGAATGAAGTCAATGAGTTGCGGCTCAGCTCCCAGATGGCTCAGTTGGTTGGAGCACATCCTCTCAACCACAAGGTTGCTGGTTCGACTCCCACAAGGGATGGTGGGCAGCACCCCCTGCAACTAACGGCAACTGGACCTGGAGCTGAGCTGCGCCTTCCACAACTAAGACTGAAAGGACAACAACTTGACTTGGAAAAAGTCCTGAAGTACACACTGTTCCCCAATAAAGTCCTGTTCCCCTGCTCCACCCCCAAAAAAAAGTTTCCCCCCACATAAATTTTTACCTTTAGTACTTCAGAGGTTAGCATTAAAATGTATTTAACAACTCACAGCATTTATTGATGAGCTGACCCCAACTGTCTATAAATAATTCAATTTCCTCAATCAAAATCTTATTCATACAAAAGAAAAAAGCCAACAACTAAAAGGAAACTTAGGAATAGAACTATAAAATATGAAACAGAAATACTTTTTGTTTATTTATTTAACCAAAACAGAGGCTGCTGCAGCTGCAGGAGCCTCTTCTAACTGATGTGACAGGAGTCGCTACATTTTAAACAGACGCTTTAAACTGACGGCTCTTCAGCTCAAGGCTTCAGGCATTGGCTTCCACTCTCAAGTCACATGCGCCAAAGAAGAGGGCAGTAGTTTTCTGCTACAGTCTCAGTATAGACACACTGACAGTTAAACACAGGACCACAGATTGGTGACAAATAACTGCTATCCATCATCATTTACGTTTTTTAAGAGCAGTGCCAGTTACAAAGGAACACCAAGAAGCAGAATTTAAAGCCTAGGTAAAGAGTTCATTTTAAATGCCTAAGTGTAGACTACAGCCAGTACACAATTCAAAGACTATTCTGTATTACTAAATATTTCAAGTTATATTTACTTTTACTCATTTGTTCATGTCAGAAGTTTTCACTGCTAACGTAATGACCACACTCCCAGGCATTCTCTACACTAGAGCCGCATTCATTGGTCTTCATTCACTCCTGGAATATACCAAGCCTGCTGCCCCCAAGGAATCTGTCTTCTCTGCCATAAAATACTGTCATTCCTCTCACCTACTTCAATTCTTTATCTACATCTACTCTACTTTCACATCTCAGTTCAGATCACTTCGTCAGATAACTCTGATTTCCTATTAAGTCCTATATTATCTATGTATCACCAAACAGTTCATAATTGCTGTACTTATCTTAGTTGCATTTTTTTTCTCATTTATTTATGTGATTTTAGCCTAAATTCAAAAATCACAAGTCCAGGTTGGTTTGTCCTCACCAATATATTCCTCCAGTGCTTACAGCACAGTGACTGGCACAAACTGAACACTTAATAAATATCTGTTGAAACAAATGAGTGAAGAGGGGGATTAAGAAAATCAATATGTATCTTTCAGTAGGAAAATTTATTACCACATTTTCAATTTCAATCCCACAACAATTTATTTTCTCTTAATTGGAAATTTGTGAAAAGTATTCTTTATGGGTCAAATTTTTCATGCTTTGACTTCAAGCATGAAGATAAAAGTCTTCATACATGACCGCATGAGACTACATCACAAAAATAATAGGGTATTCTAGACTTAAATCTTTAAAAAGCAGACTGTGCTTTAAAGAGACAAAAGATTAAAGATGAGTTTGTAAAGATAAAGAAACGGATAGGAGAATGGATTAAAAAGAAAACTCAGACAATAAAGAAACTCCCTGAAGAGAATAAATGGTTTACAGAAAAGAATATATTTCATTTACTGTTAGGAAAAGATACTAGGGTATGAAATTGTTGGTAAGAAAGAATTAACATGACATTTTTCATACATGAAAAGGATTCCTCAAATAAAGGCAGATTAAATAACTGATTTTAAAAAAATTGGAAGCAGCAGATTAGATGTCAACCTATTAAAGATGTAATACTTCATTATAAAAATTCACAATCAACAGCCCAAAAGATATTGCATATCTTTTTTGTCCTCATTAGAGTTATGCTGACTTACAGATTTGGAGGTTTAATTTTTCCCCATAATATTTACACTTCTGAAAGTCTTGTGCTGTAAGTAAGGGCTATATGAGTACTTATTTCATGTAGAGAGCACTTTGAGGTGTCAAGAGATAAATTCATCATATTCTGGGTATTCCATTAGGACATAATTTACTGTGGAGACTCAAAAATACAGTATCAAATAGCAACCATCTAAACGTAGCTACCTTTAAAAAGACTGTGTAACACCATGTAGATTATTAGAATGTGATCTTTCATCACCTAGATTTTTATTTTCTCCACTTTCTTGTTCATTGTTGCTGCATTGCTAACATTTACTTTTGACACATATTGATCATGCTAATGGCTAAAATACTGCTTTTTATGCCTGGAATTGATGGGCTGTATTTTATAAAAATCAATATGTCAATATGAATTGACAAACAAGTTTATTTAATGTTTCTTCAAAAAAAATGACATTTTCTAGACATTTTCACATTTGAAATATTCAAAACAAAATGTTAGCTTTTTAAAAAACGTAACTTATAGAATCATTTTTACACTTTATAATAATTCACATGTAATTTTCATAGACCAAGTGTATCATCATTGCCTATTAAGCCAACTTAATCTTGTGCTTTCTACTTGTCTGAAGCACAAAACAAAGAGCCATTTGTGAATGTAGTTCTGAATGTTCAAAATGAAGAAATTTTTATTCCTAAATATAAAGCCCTAAATGTTACAAAGATTTAACTAAATTAGCCATGAGAACAAATAAGAGTACGGTACTAAATACAAGTAACATACCTCTTTATTTAACTCCTAGAACAGTAAAAAGGATGCTTAATAAACATTTTCTGACTGATGACCACATGAATAGCACAAATCTTAGTTTAGGCTACTTCCCCACTTACTCCCCGGCCTCCAATCAGCCAGAAGATGAGAAAACTGAAAATGTCTTAAATGCCAGAAACCCATAAACCTGCAGAATCCTGCTAATTCTACATGTACAGCTATTTACTCCTGCCAGGTACTGCTAGGAAGTCTTCCTGTTTTATAAAGTCGTACCATCTTAGCTAGAACTTAGGAGTGAATCAGGGCGAGATGCAAACTAAAACAAGAATTCTTTTCTTCAACATCCCCGAAAAGACAGGGCTCTGTTTAAACAACCCCAACAATGGTTGTATGAGGGAGGAAAAAACAAGTGCCAAGCATGTAATACAGTCATTCAAATACTTGTTCAAAGAACATGATCCAAAATGGAAACCCACCAGATGTTACAGACAAGGTTGGGGTGGGCTGGGGTGAGGAACCCACCCTCTGACATGAAAGTCCATACGAAGGTATAAACAAGCCTAAAAGCGTCCTCAAAGTGTGACAGAACTGAGACGTCTGGTGAGTCCAATCAAAGTGATCAGAGTGTGACCTTAAAAAACATTGCTAAAATGTAAATATTATATACAGCTGTCACAGTAATGAATTAATTATGAGACCATGGGACTCTGGATGACATATTTTTGAAGAATTAAAAAGGCGTTTGTCCAAAGCAGAAACAGTGGCGAACATAACAGACCCCAGCCAAAAGAGAGGCGCTGACTACTGCAGAGCAGGGACACAGCATTAGGCTTTCTCAAACATAATCTACGTAAAATGTCCCAGAAACATATCCAGTTCCTCTGATCCTGTGTTCACCACGCAACCTTTTGACGCCTAGCTTAGTTTTTAAACCACCACGAAATAGAGATGTTGGAGAGCAATGAGGTTTCCTAATCACTGAAAAAAGTATATCCACTTCACCTTCAATTAACTAGCAAGCATGGTGGGTTATAAATCAACTTCTTTCTGAGTGGCTCAGGTCCCCAGAGGTAGATTAAACCTGGGCACTATATAGACAGAACTATAAAGTTGAAAATGCTAGCCTAAAGCAATGGTCTCAGATTTTCTGGTTTCAGAACCCCTTTACATATCAAATATTTTACAGCACTCCAAAAAGTTTTTGTTTATGTGAGTTGTTTTTATCAATATTTACTGTATTGCAAATTAAAATTAAGAAAAAAATCCATTAATTCATTTAAACACAATAACAAGCCCATTACATGTCATCATATCTTGGTTAAAGTATGCAAATCTGTAGTTGGAGAAGAGGGAGCATTTTAATAACCCTCCTGGTTAACGGTGGATACTAGACCAAACTTCGGTCAATTGTAGTTTCCAAAATGTTAGCTGAACTGTATAATCTAAAAACTGTATCAGTGAATTTTCCATATTCTGTCACATTAATATTCAATAGTTTACCTCGCACTCTAAGTGGGTTTTTACCCTTACACAATTTCATAATACCATGCATCGATCATCTGGAATATACGGGCCACTGAGTTATGCAAATCTTCTCTATGTTGACATATTTTATCATACAACATTAAAAAAAATCACATTTACTGATACCACCAATGAGCTCGTCAGAAAAATCTTTAAATACTGGGAACCTATCAACTCACAGTAGTTGATACAAGTTTTCAAAACTGTAATTTTCACATGAAATCACAAATTTTATCACAAGCAATAAATAATGTCAGTTTTCCTTGACAAGCTCATTTCATTCACTTTGCAGAAAATATCTGCCAAATACCTAAGTCTGAATAACCATAATTTGTCAGTCATTTTTTCAAGTAGAAATGGTGATCCACCAAGAGTGGCTGGTACAACACAAAGCTCAGATAATTGTACAAATGCTTTCCCTTGAGATAACCACCATGTGCAGCAGAAAGGCTTTATGTATATACTTGCTATTTTCTCTCAAAGAATATTAAAAAGACATGTACTCAAGGGTCCAGATTTGATCAAATTAATAATTTTCACTTCTTCGTGAACAAGGACATTCTTAAATGAAATCAAAGGTTTGGTCCTCTGGATGTGTGGCAGTGAAGAACAAAATGACTGCTAGTACAGGTTGGTGCCTCTTCCTTGATTCACGCTGAGGTCCCAGCAGTTTTACTCACCATTGCTTTTGCACCAATAGTGCAAATGTCAACACAGTGGAAAAGGGCAAATAATGTCTTAATATTACAAAAATTATTCTCAATCCCTGAAAGAGTTTTAAGGACTCCCTCTTGTCTGTCGCTGCAGACCATACTTTGAAAACTGATGGCCTAAGGTTTGTTGAGCAAGTATCCAAACAATGTCCACTGCAAAGCCTTGCATGAAAATAGCCAAATGGCTTCTCTCCCAGAGATGTCTTTCAGCTGCAAGATGAAGGTTGCAAGGATTTATAATGACCTCTAATAGTTCTTACAGCGAGTTAAATCTGTTATCCTGTAACTTATATCCACTTCTTATGGATACAAAGTAAGTTTCTGCCTCTACTGGAGACTATTTCATAAGCCTCCAAAAATCCAATGCTTTTTCTTCTCTAGTCTAAATATATCCAATTGTTATAACCATGCTCCAAAAAGACACAGTCTCCAGATTTAGCCAATGCTAGCTACCCTTTTGTCATGGCTCCAGTTTGAAAGTCCTTTTCAAAATGAAGCTTTCTAAAATAAGCATATAACTCTAGACATCGCTGATGAAGTCAGAGGCACTGAAACTGTTAAACTACCCTGATCTGGATAGAATGCTTCTATTACTAAGTCAGCCTAGCTATCACATTAACTTTATTAGTCACATACCAAAACACTCAGCTATTTTTCACTCACAATACTGTCAAACTCCGCCTCCTCCATCTACACCTGCCAATCCGCTTTTTTAAAGCCTCAATTCAGGG
This sequence comes from Rhinolophus sinicus, assembly GCF_057876585.1. Taxonomy (NCBI): domain Eukaryota; kingdom Metazoa; phylum Chordata; class Mammalia; order Chiroptera; family Rhinolophidae; genus Rhinolophus; species Rhinolophus sinicus. The sequence goes on along the minus strand of NC_142509.1, from coordinate 30,838,802 downwards.
CTTGACATTTATTCCTATTACATTTTAGTCTGTTGATCATATATACAGATCAAAGGTAATCTTTTGGAAACTTCGTTCCACCAAAGATATTGGCTGTCCTCTCAGTTTTGTTTTTTAAATCAGCATTATGCAGATTTTATCAGTATTACTTCTCATTATCCAAGAGTTTTGTTGTTGTATTTCTAAATCAGCAAGTGCTGAGTAAGACAAAACCACAGGCAGAGCCCAGTGACATAAAAGATTCACTGTGGACCTTCTTACTGGGCCACAAAAAACTCAATCAAGACCCACTTGGTTATAAGTCTCCCCAAACACACACCCCTAAATTGCACTTAGTTAAAACTCGACATAACCGCTTACTTCTAGTCAATGATTCTAGAGAAGGGCCAATGTGTTCATTTTTAAAATGAAAGAATCCCATGTTTCCAGGTGTAAAAAGTTCAGTCAGATGACATTAGCATGTGATTCTCTCCATACCCTCCCGGGCCTCACTGAGAAAGGCCACGGCAAAACACTACTGCCTGATTCCAGGTAGCCTGTGATGTCACTGCCAAAGAGATCCGATCCCTGGGGCCATACTTTCTAAACTATTAAATATATCTGAAAGAACAGCACCTTCCCAGCTTTCACTCTCTAAAAGTGAGAAACCACCCGTTTTCTGTAAATGGTCACAGGAAAGGAAAGTGTATTTTATAGAATTTGGGCCTCTTTCTACTCTCCACTAGTTACTTTACACAGAATGCTAAGCACTGACCCCAAGAAAACAAATCAGTAGGTTAGTGCAAGACTAATTGCGGTTTTTGCAATTATTTTTAACCTTTTAAACCACAATTATTTTTGCACCAACCTAATAAAAACGTTTGAAGCCAAAGAGTCCTAGAGACCTAGCTTCACACCCTGGAAACTGCGTGATCCTGAGCTTTCACTTTGCATCTGTGACCCTGAATCTGTCTACTTATTGGAACCACTGCAGATTCTGAAAGTTGTACACATCATAGCATCACTGTGAAGAAGAATTGAGACAGCATACATGAAAATGCCTCATAATCTGTCTGGCACAGAGTAAAGTTCTCAATATACACTAGTTTCCATCCTTCCTGACAGTGTCTTCCAAGGAGTAAGCATTCCCACATTACAGCATTACGCTTCCTTCCAACCCACTGAAGGCAAAAACCAAATATTATTCTGAGTTCCCAGGACAGACGAAAGCTGTCACCCCCCCCCAGTCCTGGAGCTAACAGCTTTCATAGAAGATATTACAGATTGCGATACAACTGAGATCAGAAAATATGCCTTACTCATCTTTAGGTATAACTGCATGGTACACTAAAAGCACTCAAAAAAAAAAAAAAAAAAAAGAAAGTTTGCCAAACTAGTGACCCTCAACCTAAGAAAACTGTCACCCAGGGAAAAAAGAAGTACAGATTCAAGACTGAATTTTTTTTAATAAAAGACTCCCATCTCATGTTTTTAAAAAAGACTGTTAAGACTTTAAAATAAAAACTTCAATGGCTAAATACAACTTGGCCAGGTATGACACTGTAGGCATTCTTTGAATGTAATTACCATTCCTATCAATAAAACCACTACAAACAGAGACCAACAAAATCAAGAACTGTCACCATGCTCCAGAGACAAGGGCAAAAACACAGGACTGTCTTCAAATGGTAGCATACAGGGTAGTAAAATAGGTATTTTTAATAAACATCATATATAAATAGATATTATGTCATAATGAAAAATATATATTCCTGTTTCATAGCTTATTTTCTTTTTCCCTTGAAAGCATGGAAAGGCAATTCAGAGATGTGCACCACACTACATTTCCTTTCTTCAATTGCCTCAGAGTGTGCATTTCTTAGGTGTCAACGTAAGATGCAGTGAAACTGGTAAATTATTCTAAATATCGGCCCAGTGACAGCCAAACGAAATATTATCCATATAACAAATTCTATTTTAATTTCCATCTCACCAAATTGATAAAAACTAAACACTTCAATATCATACAAGTTGCCTTAATTATTAAACAGGAATCAAAACGGGAAAAGAACTATCCATATAAAGAGCCAACTGAGTAAATATTTTCACACTATAGGAAGAGGAAGAATGGCAGAGCCAGGTTAACCCAGTGCAAAAATCTGTATTAAATTAGGGAACATAACACTCCACATTTGCAGGCAAAGATTAACAGAAATACTATACAATACAAATAGAAAAGACAACCTAAACACATGAAGGTTTCTTAGTGACTAAGCAGAGAAAGTACCAGCTACAAGTTTACAAATTAGAAAAAGCTACCACATAATATAAGATGGAAGGCTTCTTTTTGATTACTTAAGATGAACAAAGAAATTCACTTTGATTGACCAAAGACAAAGGTATTCTAACACATACCAGAGATGAGCCTGGAAGAAAGAAAAGGGAGAAGGGAGGAGAAACCAAAGAAATCAGGGCAAAGTCTTGAAGTACAATCATTGATGCATATGGCCATTCTCCATGGGACAGTCTGTCATTAGAGAATTAGGAGCTTTCTGCCCAGCTACAAGTAGGGCTATTCTGAGTCTGTGGCCATATCTATTAAAAGGTTACGTAATTACCTGAAAGGGTTGTTGTAAAGATTTCAATGACATACCATTGATCACCAGTAAGATGGTCAAATCTCATGACTATCAATGTCCTGTATTTGAGTATCTTTATAATCCAAGTGACTTTCTTTGTGGCTTTTTCTATTCCAAACTGCTGTAGTAACTGAGCTAATAGGAGCAATTGAAAGGAGTTAACCGCCATCTTTGTGGCTTGGGCTCACTGCCGTGTTTATAAAACCCCAACCTGGCGCTGTTACAACAGAAGACTCAAGATAGAGAAGATACAAAGTCAAGAAAGTGAGGCTTAATAGAAGGCAAAGACAAAAGAATTTTCTGGAAAGAAAAAATGTGCTCAAAGTCAAGTCAAAAGAAATGAGAACTTGATCTTTTTAAATAAGACTACTAGATATAAAGAGGAAAATGTTATTTGTTGACCAAATCTATGAAGATTACAGCGGACCATGTCAGGCTTAAGTGCTATTGGGCCAGACACCATCTCTTGACCAACAAACATAAATTTCAAACATGCCAGTATTTCAGTGTCAGCTACCACAGAACAAAGGCAAAGCTAAAGAAATATTCACCTGCCTTCCATTTCCTCTTTCTCCCATGACCTCACTTCCAACTTCACTAAAGAAAGTCACTGAAAAATAATTTTCTCCGACTCCCAACTCCACATCTACCCAAATACCAGGACCTGGGTCTCTTACTGTAGCACCATAAATCATTGGTACCCAAATTGGGCAATTTTGATCTCTAAGGAACCTTTGGTAATTTCTAAGATAATTTTGATTGTCAAAACTGAGGGGCGGGGGGGAGTATACTACTGGCATGTAGCGGATAGAGGCCAGGGATGCTGCTAAACATCCTACAGTGCACAGGACAGCCCCCCAAACAAAGAATCCAGCCCAGAGTGTCAACAGTGCCAAGATGCGAAACGCTGCCATAGACAAATGACCGGTACCCCTAGGTAAAGCGAGTCCCTAGAGGGGGCCGGAGATCCCACTGCTTCTCAGCTACTATAGGGCACAGGTCCAGTTCTCACCTTTCAGTATTACATCAATTTGTGTACAGCAAAAGGTAAACCTTAATTAAATGGCTCCAAGAAAATTTTACTTAAAATAATATATACTTTAAGATAGCTAAAGATTTCATTAACTCAAAAGGGCTAATAATCAAAGCTGCAGCAGTTCCTCCTGTCTACATAATTACACTGTTTATATGTGAAAGAAATTTCTAAAGAACCTGAAAACGAGTAATTTCTTGCCCCCCCATCTCCTGCCCCCCCCACCCCGGTTCAAGCCGTTGTTTCTCAGTCTAGTTGTGTAGGACACAGCTCCCTGGCCCATGCTGGTGTGATGAGCCTTGCCCGCCACCCCCTGTCCCCCCCACCCAGGCAGTCGGTCGGCCGCTCACAGCTCCTGGCAGCTCTCGCTGGCTGTCGGCCACTCATGGCAGCCCACGGTAGCTCACGGCCGCTCATAGCAGCCCAGCTCCAGGGAGAACTGTTGTTCACAGTCTTAGCTGTAGAGGGCGCAGCTCACTGGCCCATGTGGGAATTGAACCTGTGATCTCTGCGTTAGGAACACGGCATTCCAACCACCCGAGCCCCCAGTTATTTCTTAAATAGATACATTCACCTTGAAATCTTACCCGTATACATCACTTACGAACATTCTTTCTTTAAAAAAAAAAAGTGACTAACCCAACTTAAAAAAAAAATATTCTCATTCAAGCATTTCGTCTACTGTTTGAGAATACACGTGACATCAGCTAACCCTGAATTTCCCGTGCACATCATCCAATTAGAATCTGGCACTGACAACTTAGACAACAGGAATACAAAACACTGTTATGTCACCACAAATTACATTATAAAACAGTCATTTCTTTAAAGTAAATCAAAGGTTCAACTAAAATAATATTTGTGACATGGAACAAAAGGGGAGGAAAGCTTATTATTTCTACAGACTATGTGGTTGTTTTCTTTTAAATAGGAACACTAGAAGATTCTCAAAACAAACTTTTTGAGGGAGTGGGCAGAGATTGGTTTTTTAAACATCCTCTTACTACCAATGCTAAGACCTAAACTCGCTGTTACCACAAGGAACTTTGGGGCGCTGGGAAACCTCGTGGAGTTTCTGACCCCAGGTCCTGCCACTCTTCACTGTTCCTCATTCTCATGCCTTCTCCCAGGTCCTTAGAGTCACTCCTGTGCGGACGCCTTCATCGCCCTTGGTCCTCTCTCATTTCCTTGTATATTCTGGCAAGACCCTAATTAAATTTAACTCCCCACCTAATCAGGGCCTGAACCTGTGCAGTTAAATGTGACTACAAACAACACAATTGGGAAACAAACCCACACAAACGGGTCTTGCTTTGAACTCAAAACCACAACTTACGTGGGCCCTTGCCATTGTGCAGAGACCTAACCACGCTCCCCCAGGTCCTTCACTTTACTACTCTCCCAGAAGAGGAACCCTTTTCTTCTGTACTCTCCACAAACCTCGGACACCTCTTCTTCTACCTTTGCTCTCAAGTGATGGGGTGGGCTTGCTTCCTTTTTCAATGACAGAAACCACTGAAATAAAAATTCCACATTCCACACCTACCACCTCTCTGCGTTGTCCTCGTCACTCTACCTTCTCTCGTTACCCAGCACAGGTATGTCCTTGCTCTTATCTACAGCCAACCCGTCACTTCTGCACTTTTTCCCGTTTCTTAGAGTTTACTGAAGAAAACTCGTCCAGTCAAGTCTAGCCATCCTCTCAGGCACTTCTCTCATTCTCTACCGTATCGTTCCCAGCATGTACAAGAAGTTTAAAAAAAAAAAAAAAGCAGGAGGGAGAAGCAGAGAATCATAGATACCTTCTCATAAACTTAGAGACCCACAAAACACAACTGAGAATTAATGGACTCCAACAAACATCTCATGTTTACTCTCCCTACCCTGAAATCCTGGTCATTATTCAAGAACCAGCCCCTTTAGAAAGTCTCCCCCACACCTCCCACCCCAAGTTTCTGCTGGGCACTTTCAGAGCACTTTGATCACCCTGCTAACAACATGCTGCTCTTCAGGTACTACAGAAAGACATGTATGTTTACCTCCCGTCTTGAGATTTTAAGCTCCTTGAGATTACAGACTGTTCTAGTAACTACACCATGGGCACATAGCAGGCAGGCAGCAGATGTTCATCAAAGGAAGGAAGGAATGACTTTTTGCATGAATTTCCCGTAGTTTACAAATTTGAAAAAAAAAAGACCAAAAATTTGTTAAGAGAAAAGCTGATTTAAATGTCTTACAATCATTTTATAAAGGATAAGAGAAGGATCTGAAAATAACAGGAATCCACAACTGACAACAGTTTATAACAGCTATCTTGTTTCCCTGAAAATAAGACCTAGCCAGACAATCAGCTCTAATGTGTCTTTTGGCGCAAAAATTAATATAAGACCCGGTCTTATATTATATTATACTATATATAGTAAAAAAATATTATAGTATTATATTATAGTAAAATAAGACCGGGTCTTATATTAAAATTTTTGCTCCAAAAGACGCATTAGAGCTGATTGTCCAGCGAGGTCTTATTTTTGGGAAAACACAGTACTTACTTGGGTGGAAATATTGGGGAATAAACTCATCGTGGTTATGGTGGCTCTGCTTATTATAACTGTGCTAAAATTTTTGAGATTTTTCACCAACCATGATGTGAGCAAACAAATTATTTTAATACAGTTTTTAAATGAAACATCACCTATGAGCAACTTCTTCAGTACAGTGATACTTAAATATAAGACTCGTAGGCTACATTTTAAAATGCAAAATTTTAAATCTCAATCTGCAAAACTGAGTTAATGTATAAAATAGTATTATAAATGAAACGCCTGAGTATCACCAAGAATGACATTTGATTTTAAAATACCGACTTTCAAATTTCTGAATACCACCTTGTAAATCCCTGAACTACCCATTCCTAGTGTTTATAAACAAACATGTTACTTTGGTACTGAGACCTTTAAGTCAATTTCGTAATACAAGCAAAACACCCAATAAGGTGAAATGTCATTTTTCAACTACAGACAAATACTCCAATATGTTAATAATTTATGAACATGTATTTTATGTGTTTAAAAATTCATAGGTTTCAATGAAATTAGCACTACTTTTTAGTGTAAAGAAAAGGGGGGGATCAACGGCAGATTCTTTCCCTTAAGTGGGTTACAAATTCTCCTTGTGTAGGAAAAAAGGGTGTGTATGTGTGTGTGTGTGTGTGAAGAAGATGAACGACGATGACAACAAAAAAGGCTTCCTTGACAAATAAACGAGAGAACTGTGAGATAACTGGGTTAGGAAAAAGCTCCAAGGTTTGTAACATTACACTGAGGAGAAGCCAGCAAAGCTCCAACACAGTTTACAAACCACCATGCCAACTCCCCTCAAGCCTCATTGAAGAAGGATTACCGCCTACAATCTAACCTCACGGTGTCACTGCTTCAGTGGTGAATCCAAAGGACTGATTACACAAACATGGGTTTCAGGGAACATACTCTTCATTAGCTACAGAGAACACACTGAAGAAGGCTATTCAATGTTCAGAAAGTCAAGCCCCCTCTGGTAAGGCTGCTCCAATCTTTAGTTAAACCTTAAACTTTTAGGATAATTACAATCCATCTGCAGTAAATGTGGTGGATGATACCCTACTGCAATATTAAATAATGAAAACTAACAGAAGTAAATTAGCAGTTACAGAACATGGATGGCACGCAAGACAGTTTTTGAAAGTACATAAATGGAAACTGTACACTTTCAGGAAATGTGGAGTTTGTATAACAAAGAAGAGAGGGATGTTTTCAGCTAAGTGGCATCTAGCCAATGTCTCACTTTGAATCAAATCTGTCACTGAAATGAGGTTTTCCAGGAAGCAATAAGAATAATAAAACTTTAGGCTTCAAAGAAACACAGTTTAAGAAAAAATTCTGTGGCAAATACTCAAAATGTCAGTAAAGTAACAATAAATCATTTATCCCATCTGAAATCTGAAAATCTTCCGGAGTTGTCAATTATACCAGACTTCTATCTAGGCTGCAGGTTTGAACTACTTTTCTAATGTCAAATATTCACACACACACACACACACACACACACACACACACACACACACAGAGTCAATAAAAGCCATTATTTTGATTTAAATCACATATCTAAAAACCATTAACTATTTATCACTTGAATTTGCATTCTTGGTTTTACAAGAGAACTAAGTCATTCCTATTAAAGTTTCAATATTATGTAAGGCTTGTTTGACAACCACTACCAAATATTTATGACCCATGACTATTAGAAATAGTACTGTGCATGGTGGGGGAATTTTTCACAATAATACTGTGTTTTTGTTTTAAAAGGATATATTTAGGAGTATCATCATAGGAAGTGTCTCCAGTGTTAGTAAAGACCTAAGAAAACCCAGCACATCCAAAAGATTTTGTACTATCAGCACTCAGCAACTCACATAAATTTTACTAAAAATGTACACAAAGAAATTTTCACACACATTTTTACTCTTGAAACATCTCCTTTGGTAAAAATTCATAACTGATGAGGGCTGGATTTCAATTTAAATAAACAATGAAAAACTACAAAATTTTATTCTCCTTCAACTAGTCAGTAAAAGCCAGTATTATTGGATAACCAAAAAGAACAGGTAAAGGCAAAAAATTAAAAATACAGGAAATGTATATACTAATTGGGATATGAATAATAAGACTCACTGAAGGGTTATTTCTCATTCCTGAAGGGTTATTTCTAACACTAATTTTACAAGGGTGTTTCAAAGATCTCTATAAGCTGAAAATTGCTCTTAGGTACAACAGGATTGCTGATCGTGACATTTAACTACACAGAGTCCAAAATTCCTTAGTATACCAATCAAGGCCCTTGGTAATCTAGTTCCATTCTACCTTTTGACCTATTTCTTATTATTCCTGGCCCTGCCACTTATTACAAAACTACCAGTTTTTCTGGTCACACATTTTTCTTTCTCCGTCCTAATTCATGATATTCCTTTCTCCTGAAATAAATAAAATCTCTTCATTTCAGCATCCACACCCTTCTTTCAAAGCTCGTTTTAAATTACCTCCTCCACAAAGCCTTCCCATAAACATCACTTTGTATATAACATTACACTTAGTTAAGATATAACATATCTTAGTATGTTTTCTCTCCCCTATTTGCCTGAGTACCCTGTGACTGGGTCACACCTGCTGAATCAAAAAACTCAGTGAGCCATAAGGCCCAAAGCCAGGAGAGATTAGATAGCAGGACTGTAGAAAAAGCTGTCTTCCTACGCACGCCATGGAGGAAGAGTGGGCTTCAGTTTCTGTACCTGCACTTTCATTCCTGTTTAGGGGCTTTATTTACTGCACAGCAAATTGTTTTTTCAGGAATAACGTATGTGACTCCAATAAGGTAAAAGTCTTAGAATATCTCATTTAATTATCATAGAAATCCTTAGTTAGGCATGTGAAACTAAGCCCATTTACAGCCAAGAAAATTAAATCTCAAATGATTAACCCATTACAAGGTCATTCAAACAAGAAAGAGGAAAAGCTGATACCAGAATCCAAGCTTTGTGATACCTGGTTTATTGCTTTTGTTTCGCTACTCCATCCTGCCTCTGGATAAGCAGTAGCAAACCTAAAATATAAAACTTAGAGTAGGGGCAGACAGACTAAAGAGCAAAGACGCAGTGAGAACCTTTATAGTCTCCTCTAATTCCGAGAGTCCACGTTTAATGCATCTCTGATAGATTTTTGTTGTTCTTCTCAAAAGCAACCTAGAAAATGTGTTCCCAGGTCCACTTTGCCATCCAAATTTCTTACCCTAACTATCTAGCCACCTTTTCTACTGCCGCCCCGAACAAACTTTCAGATCCCAACAGCTGTCTACCACTGTGCCACACAGCATTGCTTATTAATAATCAATGCCTTGTGCTCGGGCTACTAGCACTCTACTGCTACCCACACTGTCCTAATTTTTTGTTTTCTCCAGGCAAAATGGCTTCATGACTCCAGCCCACAGATTCCAGCCTTTTGTATTTTATTATATGTGCTCTTATTTCTCTGCAGAATTCTATATAAGGTAGTGGTTAAAACTAAAGACCCTCAAGCCAGATACCCTTCTTCACGACTTATATGCCCTTTGGGGTATTACTTAACTTCTCCATGCCTCAGTTTCCCCATCTATAAACAGTAATTCATAGAACAGTCCCTACCTCTCAGTAATGACATCATGATAAAATGAGTTAATACAAAAAATTGCTTTGAGCAAAGCCTGACATAGATAATGCTCCAATATCAGCAGCTGTCATTGTCATTTCCTCCAGTGTCACGGTTAGTTTTATCTCTGTAGAACTATTAACTATCCCACAATGCTGAGCACATAGTGTTTTATTTATGTCATATTTCAATGACATGCTTTTGAGTCTTTCCCAAAAAGGTCAACTTATCATGTTTTCTCTAACATATTTCTTTTATTTTATAATGCAAAATAGTATATGCTATAATTTTATTTCTATACTATAAAAAATATAACTATTGCTAATCATAGGGGATGGATAGAGGTGAATATGTGCTTCATTAAATCTGGAATCTCTACCAATCCAACTGTTCCATTTAATCAAACACCATGCAAACTATTAAGAGTTCCTTCTGACTTTAACAGCGAATTTCCCAAAGAAAGAGCAAGTGCCTGCTAAAAGATCTTAATAATCCACAGGACCTGGAGAGTACTGCCTTTTTCTTTTTCTTTTTTAAGTTAAAAAAGGCTTTTCCTCTCAACAGAAATCAATGAAAAGCCTCTTGAACACAGCAAGAAGATAAGGTTGATTTTAGCTACAATGTAAGTCCCTGCAGAATTTCAGCATGCCAACAATAGTGTCACTTTTCTCATTCATTGGATTTATTCCTGTTTTTTTTTTTCAGGACTACAATAATCTGTGCAATGTTACTAACACCTCACCATTATTACATTTCATATAACGTAATTAACAAATTATAAAATCACTGTCATATCACAGCTGCTATTATTAGTCCTAAAAAGAAATTCTAAACATGAACGAAAAAATTAATTATACTTGGCCAATGAGACCAATTTTGCATTTCTAACACCATGTTTTTTGAATAGTTTGAAGATAGCTAAGTGCTCAAGTAAAAAAAGAAAAGGGGAAAAAAAACCTGTGCCCAGATCAAAGGATATATTGCTCAAAGAACTTCAATTTTCAAACAAATTTCAAAGGGTGAGAACAGTCGTGGAAAATAGATATTGAATAGATATTGATTTGGCTATATTTATATAGCCAGCAAACTATACGTATGCCAAGTAAAATAGAAAATAAGTCCTCATCTGGTAAAAATAAAAATAATTAATTTATATTAGTTTTTAATTAAGCATTTTACTTTGAGATCATTAGATATTCACATCCAGTTGTAAGAAATAATACCAAAAGATCTCATGGACCTTGTATGCAGTAATCCCCAATGCAAAGCGCTTGCAAAACTATAGCACAGCATCACGACCAGGATACTGACACTGACACATCAAGATAAAGAACATTTCTATTATCACGAGGATCCCTGTGTTCCCGATCTACAGCCAAACTTTCCACCCCTCCTGCCCTTATCTGGCAACCACTAATATGTTCTCTACATGTATAATTAAGTCATTTAAATAATGTTATATAAATGGAATAATACAGGGGATTTGGGATTTGCTTTTTTTACTCAGCATAATTCTCTGGACATTCATCTAGATGGGTTGTCCCATGTTTCAATAGTTTGTCCCTCTCTATTAACCAGTAGTTAGTCAGTCCAGTGTATGGAAATATAATGGTTTGACCTTTCACGTGTTGAAGGACATCACTGTTGCTTCCAATTTGGGGCTTTTACAAATAAAGCTGCTGTAAACATTAGTATACAGGCTTTTGTGTGAACATACATTTTCAATTATCTGGGATAAATGCTCAGGAGTGTAATTGGCGGAATGTATGGAAGCTGCATGTTTATTAGATTTTTAAGAAACTGCCAAACTGTTTTCTATAGTGGCTGGTACCATTTTATAATCCCACATCAACACGTAAACGATCCAGTTTCTCCACCTCCTCTCTGGCATTTGGTACTATGACTATTTTTTATTGCAGCCATTTATAGGTATGTAGTGATAACTGATTATAGTCTTAATTTGCATTTCCCTAAGGGCTAATGGTGTTGAACATCTTTTAATAAGTACATTTGCCTTCTGTATTTGTCTCTTCAGATCTTTTGGTCATTTTCTAATTGGATTACTTGGGTTTTTACTACTGAGCTTTGAGAACTCTTTACATGTTTTAGATACTGGTTCTTTGTCAGATATTGGGTTTGCAGATACCTTCTCCTACTCTAGCTTTTCTTTTCATCCTGTCAAAGGCTGTTTTAGCAGAGCACAACTTTTAACTTTGATAATCAATTTGTCAGTTTTTCCTTTTACAAACTGAGCTTTAGGTATCAGGTCTAAAAACTCTTAACCCAGTTTTAGATTATGAAGATGTTTGGGGGGGAGGGGTGGCAAAAGTTTTAGAATTTTACATTCAAAACCAGTGATTCGTTTTGAGTTAATTTTTGTATATAGTGTGAGATTTGGGTCAAGGGTTTGTTTGTTTGTTTGGTTGGTTGGGTTTTGTTTTGTTTTTTGTTTGTTTTTTGGCCTATTCAATTACTCCACTACCAATGGCTGCAAAGGTGTATAAATTTTCAGCAGATGAGACCTGTACATGTTTTGTTAGTTTTACACCTAGATATTTTCTGAGCAATTATAAATGATATATTTTCAATTTTGTTGTCCACATGTCCGTCACTATATATAGAAATATAAATGATTTTTGTATGTTCATCTTGTATCGTGTGACCTTGCTGAGCTCACTTATTAGTTCTAGTTCTTTTTTTTGTAGATTCCCTGGAATTTTCTACAAAAACAATCATGTTACCTACAAATAGGAGCAGTTTTATTTCTTTCTTTCTGATCTTCATGCCTTTTATTTCTTTTCATTGCCCTAATGCACTGGCTGGAACTTCAACATTATATTGAATAAGAATGGTGAAAGCTGGGGGCAGCCTGATGGCTCAGTTGGTTAGAACATGAGCTCTCAATAACAAGGTTGCCGGTTCAAGTCCCACATGGGATGGTGGGCTGCAACCCCTGCAACTAAAAATTGAAAATGGCAACTGGATTTGGAGCTGAGCTGTGCCCTCTACAACTAGACTGAAGGACAAAGACTTGGAGCTGATGGGCCCTGGAGAAACACACTGTTCCCCAATATTTCCCAATAAAAATTTTTTTTAAAAAAACGGTGAAAGCAGACATCGTTGCCTTGTTCCTGATCTTAGGGGGAAAGTATTCAGACTTTGAGTATAATGTTATAAACACTATTGAGTATAATGTTAGCTGTTGGTTTTTGTAATGTTCTTTATCAAGTTGAGGAAACTCCTCCATTACTATATTTCTGAGAATTTTTATCATGAATGGGTATTAATTTTTAGATGTCAGTTTGTCACAATTTGCAAAGAGAATTCATGAAGTTTTGCTTTGTAATAGTTTTTTCAATTTTGTTTTTGTTAAGTATAATATAAAACTTGTGAGTACAGAAAAATTGCTCACTATTTAAATTCTGAATTCCTCTCTATTATACAACATATGACATATCAACAGCTTCAAGTCCTATTTTTTTCAGGAAGCAATCCAAAACAAGCCATCATTTGGGCAACATATCAAACAATCTCATATTTTTGTTAAATCTATTCATCAAAACTAAGTACTCCTTTGCATTCCACGATTTTACAAGTTCACTGTTATAATTTGAGGGTAAATTATGATATAGTACTGTACTGTTTTAAACATGTGAAAACAACACAATTTGACCTTGTCAATGAAATGAGAGACCTTCCTATCCTGGGATGTTTCTGCTGCTACCATGAAAAATCACAGCTTAGTTCAGTCAAGAAACAGTCATTTTCTGTCAAATGCCTCAAACAAAATTCTGTCCTCTAGTCACTATTTATCTAGTGTTTAAAAGCTGTAGTAGTACTCTCAAGAATCCAGTGCTAAAACACTAATCAAACTCTGAATTTAAACATACATCTGTTTTTAACTCTCAAATTTAAAACTGAGAATTTTAAGGACATAGAAATCTAGTTTTGATTTAAATGTACTACAGCATCAAGATTAAAAAATACAATTACTTCAAATTACGACTATCCAAGGGAAGACAAAGGAGAGAATATACCCAAAATATTAATCATTCTTATCCTACCTAAAATAGTATTCATTTTCTTAGTTAATAAGGGCAATGAATGGAAAAAGTAGTTTAAACAGGCATGTTAAAATAGTTAATATTCAAATGCTAGAAAAGCAGATAAAATGATTAAGGTAATTTTTTTAAAGGTTTCATACTCACTAAAACATTGAAGAAAGCAAAAAGCAATGCTAAGTCTCCAGAGGGCTATGAAGAGTTGTGGTTATTGCCTTTATAGGACCAGCCCCCTCCCCATCGTCCTGCAGCGAAGAGGTCCTGCTCCTGACCTCATTTACTCATTCGTATTATATTATGTAACCAGGCACTCTTGTCTCCCAAACCACTGAGCCTAATAAAATAGTTTTTAAGTCAAATGCAGCAAAATTTGAAAACTGCTTGCAGTGTTGGAGAAAATTTAACTCTTTAATATCTGTATTTGCTGTTTGCTGTAACGATAAATGAAATAAATAGGATTTCTACCTGCTTAATCTAAAAGAGAGTAAAGAAAGGAAGAATACGAAATAGAAGCACAAATGCAAAAAAAAAAAAAAAAAAAAAACTGACAAGAATAACAGAAATTAAAATTAGAAGTTAGGAGTGGCTGGTTAGCTCAGTTGGTTAGAGCGCGGTGCTAATAACACCAAGGTTGCCAGGTTCGAACCCAGCATGGGCCACGGTGAGCTGTGCCCTCCTTAAAAAAAAAAAAAATTAGAAGTTAATCTCACTTAAACACATTTAAAAAGAAAATAAGATTTTAGTTAACAGAATATACCACTAATAAAAAGGTTTTATTATCTATGATATCATAGGACTTATTCTAGTAATGCAAGACTGTTCTTCTTTAAGTCACATTATATATATATATATATATATATATATATATATATATATATATATATATAACCTGAATACAACAAAGTGTTAACGTGAACCTACTTGGGAAGTTGGACAGTTCAGGACTCTTCAATTTCTAGAACATTGACAAGAACAGTGAAGGGAATAAGAAAAACTAACTTTTATTTCTATACTTCAACACTGAATTAAATAGATAATTTTAAAACTGATTTCTTTTCAAAATAATCAGGAGTACTTTTCAACGTAATAAAAGTATTACATTGTCAGTGCTTTGCCTTAGAATCTAATAATCTAAACTTTAAACCTAAATAACACTAAAATCAACTGAAAGTTGATCTACATATTTATTTTAGAAATAATTTGAAATGTGAGTCATCTAATAATTTTTCAATATTTCTAATGTATATTTAAATACATTATCAAATCTAGTCAAGACAAAGATTTAACTTAGCATTAAGTAGAAATCTCAGGATAAACCAGCTCTTCACAATCGCCAATCGCCCCCTAAAAATATCCTTAAGAATTCCTAATTCCGCAAAATTAGCATCCCCAAAACCAAAGGAAAAGGCACAAAGAAATGAAAACCACATGTCTATACCTCAGGAGAAGGAAATTATCAGGGGAATAGTGAGAGTGACAATCAGGAACTGCCTCCAGTCCAAAGGAGAAATGCAATTCACAAGGAAACTGATTACTTGACAAGTGTCTCATTTAAAAACAAACAAAAACCAGAAGAAAAACATCGTTAACAGTGAACTCAAATGAGAAGCTATTCAAAGCTTAAAGATGATTATTTAAGGTAATTAGCAATTAGCAAATACACATGACCATAGTTAAATTTCATTATTAAAAGTTCCAATTAACTTTCTAGCCTTCCAACAACTTCTAAAACTTCAAATAACCAGAACCTAAATAAGAAAACTAAAGCAGAATCTTTTCTATATTCCACTTGTTTAAAGAGAGACATAAATGACAAAAGAAGGGTGGGCGAGGGAAAATATGAAAGGGGAGAGAAGAAAACCCAGTCTGCACCCACACCCCTCTTTCTTTTTAAGTACAGGGCAATTCCTAATCATTAATTAGACCAACAGTAAAAAGCATTTACGACTCCTTCATCTGTAAATCTCAATCCATCTGATCAAGAGCACTTTCACAGCATTGAAAGTACTTCACAAATATAAAGCCCACAAAGTAAAATAAACTTTGGCAGAACTGCATAAGAATAAAAATTGACACCTCTTGCAGAATATAAAGATTCAGAGGATTTATTTTTTAATCAAAGGAATATTAAACATAAAGTATAACTGGGCATATAACAAGATAGAAACCATTGCATTTTTAAAATTAATTTACTCATAATTAAAGATATAAACCTTAGGACTTCCGGTCAAGATGATATCATAAATTGCTTTGAAAACCCACCCTGCTCCAAATGTACAGCAATGATAGATAAAATATGGAAGGAAATTTAAAAGGCACGCCTACACCTAGAAAAAAAAAACATCTCCATGAAACAGAAACACACAACAGTGAGAGGGGCTGAAGCTGTGAGCTTCCTGGGCTCTGGTTTTAGAAGGATACCAGTTGAAGCCTACATTTCAGATCCTGTAAAGAACAGGAATAAAAATGGCCCACCCAAGATGAGAGACTAGAGGGGAAATTGGGCCGAAAAAAAATGGCTGCTAACAGCTGCCCAGGGGTAAGTAAGCTGTGCATGGAAGTGTGGCTTCTAAACTTGAGTGCCTAGGAAAGTGAGAATATACAACTTGACAACTACGGCCTGAGCCACACCACCCAGTTGCTTGGCTGATGGAACAAAAATCTATCCAGCATAACAGGGGGAAGGTGCCCCAAGCTGCCAATCTAAGACCTGGTTTTAGATGGAGGCGCTCCAGAGAGAGAGCCAGTTAAGAATACCTGCAAAACCATGGGGGTTAGGGGTGGGAGGATTTGGAAGTCAAATTGTACCATGACACAAAAGAAAACTAATAAGACGGTCTACAAATACAGCAACTGAAATATGAAATCCTTCTAAATAAAACTGAATCAGAAAAGTCTGAAAATAGTATGTTTAATAGCTCCTGAAAGATAAACATAAGAAAATTTATAAAACTTCCTTTATAAAAGGAAAAAAAATTGTGAAACAAGATTGGGGAAAAACTCAATTAGAAAGCATGAAAATAAATTTTTGAAATTTAAAATAAGTAATGAAAATAAAAACTCAATAGACGGGATAAAATTTAAACTGGAAAAGTTGAAAAGGAATAAATGAATTAGAAGACAATAATGAAGAATTTAACCAGGGTGTAGCAGAGACAAAGAGTTTTTAAAAATACATACTATGAAAGATAACAAGGTTCAAGATGTGTTTCACAGCAGTTTCAGAACAAGCAGAGGCAATGGCAAGAGATTAAATTTATATCAGAAAAGAGAAAAATTACATCGGATCACATACTATTCAGATAGATGAACAGTGTAAGAAATCCTACAAAGGGAACATTCTAAACTAACCTAACTTTCAAGTGGCAAGGAAAAAAAACTCATCTAACCTAATTTTTAAATTATATTTTGAAAGTTTTTAATGGTGGCCTTATCTTAAAGAGTGAAAACTTGTATAACCTACATGCTACGCAAGAGCACCACAGAGATCTGGGTGCTTCCACAGAGCAAAACTGAAAGGGCCAAAAAATAAAGGTACAATTAATAAAATAAAGTATGACTGGCCCAGTTGTCAGCTGCTACTCAACAGTCCTTGAAATTCACAGTTTCTATACCCAGAGAAATGAGGCAGGAGATGACAGTGCTTTTCTTTTCAAAACTGTGGTAATAAAACTTGTGATTGGGGGAGAAGAGTAATGGAATAGTAGATTATGGACCTAAGTAACAGAATTTCAAGCAAAGAATAAAATTTCTTGTTAACGAAAGTCACATATATAAACAAAGAGTAAAACTGGTGCTATCAACAGTAAGTTATTCAATCAAAAATATCTATTAACATTTCTCCCTAAATTTAAAATAAGTAGAAACATAATAATGCTAACAATGGAGGATGCATTTACACCATAAAGTTTTAACTCTCTTTTTGGTGGCTCGGCTGTCCATATGGCTGAAGAATCTGATTGTTTTGTCTGTTAAGATACATAAACTGGTTCAAGTTTTATGTGTTTTAGCAAAACTACTGGATTAACAAAAGTGTATTAATTTTAGTATTACACAGACATGGCTTCAAACGATCATCTACATTAATCATTTATTTTGATGGGACTACATATCACTGGGGATGTTTCAAAGATACATAGTCCTTTGAAAAGTAACCATATAAGTCTGAAACACAAACTATAGATAGAATATTAGTTCAGTGTCCCCATCAAGAATAAGTATATTCTTTGCTGGTGATAAATAGTATATTCACTCTACTTTAATCTAAATCTCCACCCAGGTGACCCATAAAATGACACTGAGTTCCAGTGGATGGAAACCCAGCAGCAGCTATGCAGTCTAACCATAAACAGGGCACTGCGTGCGTAGTGGAGGGGCTGGGCTTGCTAACAAGCACAGTTCAGGCAGCTTCTATCGGACAGTACAAGAAACACACCACGTGCTTTTTCAGTTATCTGTAAATGTCAGTAGGCTTCGGCTTGCTGCCATAAGGAACTCTTATCTCTGCTCTCCACTTTATCTCTTTGTCCCTTCTTCAGTCATTTAGCACAACCACTACTCTATTTTCATCAGTAAGATGTTCTTCTGAGACAAATATGGGAGTTCCAACTGCTTCAAAAGCAGTTACTCACCAGCTGCTAGCTAAAATCATAAAAATTAGAAAGCAACACTTTATGACTTTTTAATCAAAGGAGCATAGCATTTTAAATTGGCATTTACCACCCAGCAACCCATCCTCTTTTACAGAAAGCCAAAGGGGGAAAGAAGTTAACACGCTCACATAAAAGTAATCACTTTGATAAGAACTTTTTACATAAGAGGACACTTACTTAGAAAATGCCCATGAAAAGACAAACTCATTAACAGTAAGAAATATCATCAATAGTTTTTGTTTAAATGTGGCAGATAACTAAAACATGAGCTTTGTTCATTACTTTCCTTCCACACACCAAGAACCCAATAATTTTATACTGAATGCAAAAAAAATGCTTTTTAATTTTAAAAAGTACCTAAAGAACTAAATTGTACAAAAAGTTTTAACTACTGCACATTTTCTCCACCGTAGGTCTGAACTGTACAGTCAATCTTATATCACAACCTGGCTTCCTCCCCTGCTGACATGCTGACGTAAAATTCTATGTTCAAGTGACCCAAGAATATTCAATGTATCTGTGTGTGTCATATACTCAAGGAAAGAAAAGAAAGAAACGTGCCTTTCTTAAGCTTTCTGCCTGAGTAGATGTCCTTCCTCCCCTCCTAGTGCTATCCTACTCTTCTTTCAGCAATAACCAAATAAAACCAATTGCTTTCTCTCCACGTAGAAGTCGAGGCCTCCTCTTCACAGTGAAACTTGTCTGACAACTTCCCTCGTGAGGTGGAGGGAGCAGTGTTTCAATGGAAACATCCTGAACATTAGCGATTGGTGCCGTAACGTACAGTGTTACTGTTACCTCTTTCTCAGTGGTTACCATCCTGCCCCCCCTCTAGACTAAGAGCTCTTTAAAGTAGGGACTCAAGAAATGCCTCTTAAAGTCACAGCTCTTACCACTTACCAGCTCATAGCTCTCCACATAATAAGCATGCAAAACCTGTCTGACGACTAATAAAAACTGAATGCATGAACACACTTTAAGAAAAGCAGCACAATGAATTACAGCTATAGCTTTGGATACAGACACAGATGCTAAGGAACATAAGACTGGAAGAGCACAACTACACAGAGTCAATGTCTCTTACCACCTCTCTCTTTAAACCCTAATTCCCACCTTTCTGCCCCTCCGTACTAAAACTGACACATCTGCAGCTTGACACACTGATCAGGGCCTGTACAGGTTACTACATGATCCAGTGCAAAGCAAAAGTTACCGTTTTCTTATTTGCTGCTCGTGCTCTCTGCCATAGCATCTGATACTGTCTGTGATGCCCTTCCCTCTCCAGCCCCATCTGTCTCTCATCTCTTCTATCTTCTGTCCTGTAACAGCTTTTACATGAGGGCTGACCCATTTTGTACAATACTGGTCAGCGAGAGAAAGATGTTTTATTTTATGCAGTAAAGCAAGCTTTGATTTTAATACACTTTGTAAACATAATCTCAGCCATTTCTGCCTAAGACAATCAAGAAGAGAGTTTACACAAAAGTGATACAGGTTTCACGCATACTTTATTTTTATGTCAAATGGCTTCCCATAGCAATACTCTCATCTGAGGACACACTAAGTCCTTATTTAGGAGTACTAAATTCTGCCGCCCTTGAGACTCACAGAAATTTATCATCTGACTTTTAAACATTCTCTATTAGAAAAGACTTTCATCAAATGCCTAAATTTCTACTTTCAATAAGCGCGTAAAAGCATTAGCACTGATTGCCCTAAAGCACTTTCAGGAAAATAGTTCCCATTTGGTTAGACAGTCATCAAATTTTAAGACTGGGACTCCATACTTACTGAACAGTATTTTTTTTTTTTAACTCAAACCTGTGCCAGGAGAAATAAGTATTTTGGTCCAGTATCAAATTCTACTCTCCCCCCAAACCTCCCCAAATAAAGAAATGTATCTACCCCAACATCATACTTGCAACCTTTAAGAAGCTAATCAAATAAAACTAATACTTTTATATAATAAAGGGCATTGATTAGGACAAATTATTTTCTCAGGAAGACAATTTCAAATTCAAGGTTATATAAGCATTTCCTATCCTAGACTGTTTTCTAGGTAATATAATTTACATCAGCAGAGAGTCAGAATACTTTGTTATGGGTGAAATAAAGGAGGAAAAAACAAACATATTCTCAGTAGCCTATTAAAAAAACATACGTGATTAAATTCACTTACGAATGTAAGATTTGTTTGACAAAGTGACACCAATCCTCTGCCTTTTAAAAGTGTCTCATTTCCCTTAGACCAGGAAAAAAGCAGTAACTGCCACGTGACAGTCATTCAGCATTGCCAAAGCACTTTAGTACTTTTTACAACGTTAACAATTTAATATACTTTATCTATCTTTCTCATCACACACTCTAAAAATGATCAATTGATGACCAAAACATCAATTATATTCACAATAAATTATCACATTTAGTAGTAAAACACCATTTGCAGTTCAAAATAATTTAAAACATGAAGAGAAACAGGTGAAGAAAAATAATCTTTCCTGTCAGTTCTAAATTGTAAAATTCTTGGCAATTCATTCAATGAACAATTGTTCAACCACTACTGAATTAGCAGGCACCACATTAACAGAGCTCAATGTGGGAGGGGAAAGCAGTCCTGTAAGGCAACAGTGCCGGGCAGGAAACCTAGGATAACAGAACTGAGCTCTATGAAACACACTTCCAAGACAGTAACCTCACTGAACCTCAGTTTCCTATCAGTAAATTTGAACTGTTTTAATGATTAAAGATCACTAATGTAACTAGAGAGTACTGGTCAGGAAGTTAAATTTTTGAAATAAAGGGCTGGAGGTAAATATCATAAAAGGTCCTGTCACAAAGTAGATATGATAGCTATTGTTGCTATAACTCAAAAAGACGGGGGGGGGGGGTACAAATGGGCCCATCCTCTGAGTTTACGATAAGAGATTCGATTCAGAGAGGGGTTATATACAAAAGAAGAATAGCCATCCTCAAGGGTAATGAGTAAATTCACATGCTAGCCTTGAAGCCACTAGCGAGATTCCAAACTGTAAAAGAAAACTGACTATACAAAGACGACTCCATGGACTAAACATAATACATGTCCACTAATTTGATAAAGCAGCCCCCATGGACCGTCATGAGAATATCTCTTCCTAAATCGAGTACTTTCTCTTAAGTACTCTACACCAAATTGAAACTATCATTTGGCAATATTGTACACAGAAAGCATAAAAGAAAGAGCTTCTCCAAGAAGAAATCAGGTATGCATATTTTTACTTTAATACCATATCATCTATGACATAAACTTTGGTTATCATATGTATCCAAATAAGGGCTGTGATAACAAATCAAGAAACCCTGAGGTGGATGTTTTTGTCACTGAAAAAAATTGTAAAGATGAAGAAAAAGGATAAAAACAGACAATAAGACAATAAAACGGTACAGATGTAGAGCGACACTGTAAAATCTTTCACTTTAAAAACAGCAACTCAAATATTCCATAAATCTAAAATCTGTGTGTGAAGAAGGTAACTTTGGTTCGTAGTCACCAGCATTATTCATGAACTTGGAAGCACAGGTGAAGCAAAGAATCAACCAGGAGGCAATGGACTTCAGGACGAGCCCGAGGGCCCAGGGAGCGTGATCTCCCTGCAAATGACTGTACAGAGTTTTAGGAATATGCCCATAGGGGCCTTTTCTAGGAGACCATCTGAAGCTTTGTACAAATCTCAAATGGATACATGACCTAGAAGAGCTAAAAGCCACTCATCTAAGACTAAGTTTCCAACATTCCTAACGTTAATTTTCCTTGAGAAATGTATAATACAGTAAGGAAACAAGTTACGAGAATAATTAGGCTAAGAACAAGGTTAAATAAGTTATTATCAAAACTCAGTGGAAATCTTTTTACAGCATGCAAAAAATATGCTTTACTCTATTTGTAAGCTGTAAATTTGAAAATTTAAAGTTTTAGGAAACTAAACTAGCTTTACAAAACAGATGTTGTTGCCTGTGCCATTTAATCAATTCAAGTCACATTCCTAGAAACAATATAGCCATCTGATGAGTTCAGCGTCAATGGAATGAGCCAAATCCACACAACAGCATTTTACAAAAATAATCAGTGGTTTAAAGCAGGGCATGTGCAAGATTCCTGAAATAACACATACATAATTCACTGCCAAACTCAGATCAATTCAAAATCTGCAGAGGCAAGAAGCATTATTATGGCTCTGAAATCCATATTCAGTAAGGCTGTGTTCAGAAAGTTTCATTTCAATTTCAAGAAAATAAATGAGGAGAGAAGCCTGATAATGATTTTGGCAGATATCAGTACCTTTCATTCAAAGCAGAATCAGTTTACACAGCTTAAGATTTTTTTTTTTTTAAGATAAAGAAAACCTCCAATTTATAGGACCTGAGTCTTGAATTTAAGGATGAAATGTCATCTACTGAGAAATGTAACACTGTATCTTCTCAAATATTACAGCTCTCCAGACAACAGTTAGAGGTCAAAGAGCACAAAGGAAAAGGGAAAGCCTCCTTAGAGATCAGGTTCCAGTTCTGGCTCTGCCATTAACAAACTGGATGACTCAGAGCGAGTTACTTCACCTCTTTGTGCCTTGATTTACTCATGTCTAAATTGCCCATGGCCATGATGCACAAGGAGCCCCGCAGTTCCCTTGATAACCACCAACCAGAACGGCCCGGCCTCCTGGGTTCTTCACAGCCGGTGTCTGCCCATAGAGTCACTCAAGCCCTCCTCACTAAAGCAATTTTAATGCTTTAGGAAAATTAAAGTTCCTTCTCACAGAAGGTTTGGGAGTAAATGCAAGATAGAAGATTCTCAAAAATGTAAGAACATCTTGTAAAAGAAGGATGAAAGAAAGAGAAATTACAAAGTTTTACAAAAGCACTGCTATTCTTGCCAGGAACCAATGCTAAGTACCTGGAAACCAGAAGAATGGACTTTGCTAAAAACTTCAAATTTATTTCATGATTGCTTTCCACAGAAATCTATGTAGGACCCTTAGTCTGAGTTTCTTCACCTGCCAAAATGGGTTCTGAACTCTCAGGTTCTGTGAAAAAGCCTCACAGGTCTCAGGACAAATGTCTTCACAACATCTTCCAGCAGGAAGAGTAACAGTTGTATTGTTCTACATATGTTTCGGTTTTACAAGTAAGGTAAAACTATGTAAGGGATCCATGTAAAATTCAGTTTTACAAGAAAGTTCTGCTTATAAATGTTTGTAAATGATGCACAAAATAGTCCAAGTTCTGACATTCTGTAAGCTTATGACTATCATTCTAAAATGGAATTTAACAGTAAAATGACATCTGTTTCACAGAAATTTGCTTTGCAGTAGATATACTGATAGGTTAGATCTATTTAACACTGCAAGGGATACCTGGCATTCCTTCTCAAGTACTATCATAGTGTGGTGCTACCTGTAAAAATTAAAAGTCTCAACACAATTCAAAGAGTAGGTAAAATGAAGATGCATTTCATTATTAAACGTTAAAACTCTTACTGAAGTTCATTAATTCTTTCAATCATAACTGAGAAACATAAAAGTCAAAAATGCCAGAAACTTGAAAGCCTGACATTACAACTAAAGGGGCCCCACTAAACTGTACATTACATCATAGGGATGCCCCCCAAAAAACCACAATGATGGATGGGTGGATAATTAAATAATAAGTCCCAATAACCACAGCACAAAGACGTTTAGCATTATGATATACAACATTTAAAACCAAAGTCAAAAGGGGGAAGGGGATAGTCTTGGTACTTAATTACTATATAAACACAATTTAAGTTTATTACACCAAAAGAATTTCTAAATGACTGAATTCATTCAACAAATAATATGCAATAAAAACTGTAAATTTCAAACTTCTTTTACATCAAAAAGAATTTCCAATCACACAGTTAAAGTATTAAATACATATAACCATGATTTTCAAATGTAGTACTGAAATTGATTTAGATATCTCCAATGATAAATAACGTTAAGAGCTTCACTACACTTTGAAAGATGTATAAGAAAACCCAAGAAACATTTAGTCTTTTCTTAATTGTAGGTCCAGAAATTGTGCTTACTTTCTTACTTCTACAGGCAGGAAATTAAATTCATGTTACTAATTGATAGTGTTTATGAAAAATGGTGGTGGTATGAAGACATGAGTAATGGGAGTAGAAGACATGAGTAACAGAAAGTGTACGCCAACATATGACAACAGCTATAGTTATTTATAAACTGATGAGATTTCCAAATAAGAAAAATAAAGTAAGTAACTCAAAGGAACCAAACATATGTTTCCATATAAGCAGGATGTCGGAGAATTACATCACTACGTTTATCCCCAGAACTAAACGCCCACCTTGAACAAAGCTAACATCTAAAATGTTATTTTCATGAAGTTCTAAAGGGAAATCATACCAGAAAATTGACACAAAAGTCAGATACAGAAATATATGCCATTTAATTCCTCTATGCCTCTTCAAGAACTTTATTTAATACGGATAGAATCATAAAATCCTTGCAACCCAATTACTGCTAAAGTTAGTATTAATTTACAAATTAACTGCTTTAAACTTTTCAAAGAAAATCCACATATGTAAGGGAAAATATATAGAAGCTTCTTGGCATTGATAGATGTAACGTTTTCAGTTTCAACTATTCAAGACACAAAGAAAGGGCCACTGAAATGTAGTAACCTGCAATTTTGCAAAGGCTAGAATGTGAACTGCTGGCACAGTGAGGCTGGGGAAAGAAAGCAGTCATTTCACTTGTAATGAGCTCCACATGTGGGCTGTTTGTGATTTTTTTGTTGTTGTTGTTTGTTGTTTCTGTTTCTCTCCTTGTTGTCAGAAGCACAGTAACTTTCTTGAAGCTGTTGTTTTAAGTTTTTGGTAAAATCAGAAATGGACATAAAAATAAAAAACTAGCCAATTGCTAGAGCTGGCGGTAAAAGTGAAGAGGCCTAAGGAATGACTAGTGTTAGCCAAAAATACAAGGGAAGAAAGTCACTGGGGATCACTCAGACTTATGAACTGAACCATTGAACCATATGCTTAGTCAGAAACAAGAAATATCTGCAAAAATATTTTTGATGCGTGGACCAGCCAGGGCAAAAATTATATTTTATGGAGGAAAACTGTATGTTACAATGGTATTTGCAAAAATGGGACTTTTTGGAAGGCTTCAAGAAGCATCTCTTTCAAATGTCAACAGTGTGCTATGTCACAATAATCTAGTGATCTGCTTCCAAAAGTCAACCTGACTAAGTTTCTGCATACAAACAGATTAAGATTTTATGCACCACGATCTAGAAATCAGTCTACTTTGAAAGAGAGAGAACTTAACAGAACCTAACTTCCCATAAAACCCCAGTGATTTAGACCAGCTGCTTCAGCGTCGTGAGATGCCAGCTGTAAAGTGAACTGCTGCCCTCTGTTTGCTGCCATCGAGGAGCAGCTACTGCGTAGAAAGAACCTGTAACAACTTCCCTGGCAGGAAAGACTGCTGCCTGAGTAGCCATGCTGCCGGTAATTCCCACCACTTCTCCCAACAGTCCTCTTTTTCAGTGTAGATGGATGTTCTGATTCTTAAACATCCATGGATAAACCTTTAACCAACTACCTCACCTCTGGTATGTGTTCTGGTGTTTGCTGCCCAGGCCCTTAAGACAGAATCCTGCTTCATCCCCCACTATAAGCTCCCCTAATTGCTCCCTGTTTATTCTTTATCTTGCTTTCCACTGTGTGTCTTCCTTTGGGATACTCCTGCTTTGTTTCGACCCACTGTATTGTACTTCTTACACCTGGCTCCTGCTCTTAATCCTAAACTCTCCTTGTCTTGTGTGTGGACCCCAGTCTGCTACCTAATTTTCATAAGCTAACCCAGCTCGAGTCCAAGATGAATTGGCAGAGGATAGGACATGATCCCTTTAAGAATACATGAAATGGCTAAGATAAAACAGGAATGCTATCGTTACCAAGAAAAAGCAGCAGTGCATCACTGCTGGTGATCACAGCTGACACTCACAAATATCATTTCTTTAGCGTCCCCTCTCATGGCTACCTAGGACACTACCAGTGAGTGGAAGGACACGGCCCTTTTCTCCAACTGCACGTGGCCTCCTAGTTGCCCAGTTATACATGTGGTTTGCCTTCTGAGGCACACAGGTTGATTTTCATGTTGCTGCACAAAGCGTAACCAGAACTAAGAAAGCAGTGATGCAAAGAACAAAGGTATCAGTAAAGGAAGGGAGAAGTCAGAGTTTACCTTCATCCATTTGTTCTAGAGTTCTGGCCTCATAAGCACTTCAAAATGCCAGTTAAAAATGTATTCCAATAATGGGTGGAAAATGCGATGGCACTTTAAAAAGACATATGCCGTAAAACAATTTGTTTCCAAGTCATTTTTTTACCTCTTTTTTCCTAACTTCTTTTCATTCAGTGACACTCAAATAGGACTAGGACTCTTCTCAGCAGTCACTTGGGACCAAAGACATGAGTTATTACTTGATTCCTTCCTTGCCACCCATTAAGGAAGCACAAATGGTCACTCCCCAACAAGAATCATCTTCTGGACTGTTCTGCCCTCCATAAAGAAAGGTCTTTTAAAAAGAAGAGCTAACTCTTTTTCCAAGCCTTTCCCACTCCAGGCACCTCCTACCCACTTTCTTTGGCCAGAGAGAGGAGGAAACCCTGGGCTACCAATCCATTAACAAGAAATTGGGTTACAGACAGAATTATACAAACAGATATGTTTTGATAAATGGCTACCAATCTAATCCATTTGAGAGTATTTTCCTACCCTGTCCTTTCATTCAAATCCACCTTCTGCCATCCCTGTAGCCTGAGAAAGCAATAACAATCCTGATTTGAATAAAGAAAAGCTTCACTGGGATAATCTTAAGCACACATATTAAATCTTCCATAAAAATATATTTAATATGATTAAATGTTTACCTCTTTGAAGAATTTAAAATATATTTCATAACTAAAAATTCAGTTGTTTTGTTTTAGTTGTACAAAGAAAGTATGAAACTTAAAACAGCAATAAGTTGGACAAAATTAAGAAACCTACCAACCTCTATGGAATTACTTTAAGCAAATACAGCAATATTAGGTATTATTATATTTCGAAAGTTGTAAATTTATACATTCGAAAGCGTAGGAACATCTGAAATCTTACCTTAAGCTCAAACTAACAGAGCCAAGCTGTGCTACTTCTAATGAGAAGGAATGATGCTTCTTCACCTGGGAGACAGAATAAACTATACCAATATATTCAAGACTCATCGGTCTCAGCAGTGAACATCTGTCACTGAAGAAGGATGACTATAACTTACAGAAAGGAAAAAAATTATAATGAGATGCAAAGTGAGTAAGTTAAAGGGATATCAGGAATAAAATAGCAAATAGCCTGTCCTTTTTTTTTTAAAACTTGCGCTCCCCTTTATTATTAATTACCTGGGGAACCAGAGCATAAGGAAATTACAAAGGCATTGATTCACAACTGTTTGTCTGTTCCTGTTTGAATATTCCAAAAGAAGATAAAACAAAAAGTAAACCTGCATCCTCCAAACAACTTGCTGTTTATTAGGCTAAAAAAGAAAATGTGTGTTCTGTCTAGACTTCTTTGGATAGGCCTTGTTTTGCAGATTTGACTTTGGAATCACATTTTACATAGTTATAAAACAAGGTTAATTTTTGAATAAACCCTAAAAAATAAAATGAAACAAACACGTCTCACTGTGTAACCAGTTGGAGACAAAAATCACACAGAGAAGAATTATTCTGAGTGACTTTAAAGCACATTCCTACTGGCATATACACAAAGGACAACAATCAGTAAAAATACATATATATCAATAAAACAACAACAAAAAGTGCTGTTTTCTGTAGTGATTTTGTTGATAGCAGTGCTCTTATTCTAAGACTTGTATTTAGGGTATAGGATAAAGCAAATGAGGAATTGTGGGGAGCATAAGTAATTTTGGCATTGAGAAAGAAGATACAGCTGTAAAGATGATGACATTAAATAAAAACTCTACAGTCCTGAACCTGAATTGCTAAGTATCAGTATGAATTACTACTTAAAAAAAAAACAAAAAAAAACGCATGTATCTAGGTCTGTTCACTGAAAAGGCCTAAAAACAATAACTAAGCTAGCACTGTGTCTCCACGAAAATAAGACCTAGCCGGACCACCAGCTCTAATGTGTCTTTTGGAGCAAAAATTAATAAGACCCGGTATTATATTATATTATATTATATTATATTATATTATATTATATTATATTATATTATATTATATTATATTATACCTGGTCTTGTGTTATATTGTACTATATTATATCATACTATGTAAGACCCAGTCTTATATTACAGTAAAATAAGACCGGGTCTTATATTCATTTTTGCTCCAAAAGACGCATTAGAGCTGATGGTCCTGCTAGGTCTTATTTTCGGGG
This sequence comes from Rhinolophus sinicus, assembly GCF_057876585.1. Taxonomy (NCBI): domain Eukaryota; kingdom Metazoa; phylum Chordata; class Mammalia; order Chiroptera; family Rhinolophidae; genus Rhinolophus; species Rhinolophus sinicus. Next base: position 30,809,757 of record NC_142509.1, on the reverse strand, counting down.
AAACACGGTAGTAACGAGAATCCCCAGTGCTCAGACTGTGGTCTCTGAATACCATATCCCACCGAAAGGAAATAGAATTCTTTAGCAAAATGGCCAATCCTAGATCTGGAGCAGAAAATGCTCAGGATAAGTCTGAAACATCTTGTCATGCCAAAAAGCAAGGAAGGTGTCAGTGACGACTAGAGTCATGCCGAGAGGACTCAGAAACCATCTTGAATGGGCTTCTACCGGCCAAAGATAGGGTAATTTGAACATCAAGAAGGGTAACAACTGCAATCAATTGAAACAATATGTTTTAAACCATCAGTTCACAATAATATTCAAAAATAAAAACTCAAAGGTCATCTTTGGAGGAACGGTTAACTATCACACCACAGTAAAGTTAATATATAAAAACGCCTTTGGAAAGTTTTCTTCAAATACTAGTCACATTACACCTGCCATTTCAATAACTCAAATAAGATTCAAATGTTCCAATCATAGGGGAAAGGGGGGCAAAACTAATTCACATATTCTGTATGAAGAGTAAAGCATCAGAAAAAAAATGAAATAGTGTTACTTGGTAAAAAGTGTGATATAAAAATGGAAATGTTAACCTCTCCTCCCAAAAGAGTCTCTTAAGTATTTCATGCGTTCCAATCTACATTTCTGTACATATATGTCTTGGTAAGGTAAAATGTACCTTTACAAGAATTATCAGGGATTATGGGGAGTGCAGAGCCTAACGGTTTTTGAAATTGTAAATATTTTGGGTACCCTTTACCAGTGGACTTTAAATATTGCAAATACCAAATATTACAGAGAAGGTAGTCTGTGAAGTTTCTGGTTCCAGAGTGAATATTAAAAACCAAAGAGATATATATACCTCAATGTTCAACATCCTTTAATAACCTCTACTTTGGATTAATTGAGGACCCTAAGGCCACACTGAGGAAACATTTTTTAAATTGTCCCCAGAAAAATCACCTAGGCTAGAGGTTATTCCTTTTAAAACTCATGGGTTTTTGTTGTTGTTGTTGTTGTTGTTGCTTTTTAAAAAAAGGATTACTCCTACGACTGTGCCACATTATCAGTCTCTGGCCCAGTTAACCATGATCATCCCATGCTTTTTTCAAATACTAACTCAAAAAGCTCACTGCTTTTCGACAAGTTTACATTCTCTAACCCAACTATCCTCTATTACGCTTTCCTTAAGTATGTTTCTTACTGCTCCTCACTGCTTCCTACCAGTTACTGAGGGAGTGAGTGGTGAGACATCTATTAGGACCAGCCTCCTACCACGGTGAGGTCTGTTCCAGACCTACTTACACCGTGGCCAAGGCCAAAATAAAACCAAATGATGCTTCTTCAAACGATAGAGTCCTCAAACTGTGGTAAGCCCAGAAGATTTCCAAAGTGGTTCTATTATAATCTGGGCTCTCAATGCTAATAACATTTAACTATGGCTTATCCAAAATTAGGCTTCCTCCTGAAATACGCTTCTAAAAACTCTAAGAAAGTTAACCCTTTTTCCCCTAAATCTTTCTAACGTTATGGACAGTCATTTGCCACAAACTAGACTAAGCCAATTTGAGTGAAGACAAATTTGACTGCCTTTCTTTCCTGTTGCAACTTACACATGCCATGAAATATGCGGGGGGGTGGGGGGCACAGCTTTAGTCTAAAGAATAAGTCTCGTAAGTATGATTAGTTAGCATAGGCAATGCAGAATGATTTCCAATTGCCACAACAGCACACAGACATTCTCTAGACTATATTAAAAATATCAGAACCTTCAGTGAAATCATGTCAGGATAGAGTATAAGTCGGATTGCACATCTGGGCCTTCAGCTACATTCAAGAAAAGCAGACTGCTTTGAAATGCTGCCACATTTACATTCCTAAAGGAAATCAGAAAAACCACTAAGCAAATGCTTTGAATAATATTCTTACTTCTCCCAAACCTCTGAAAGCATTTAATAAATGTTTATTAAATGAACTGCCTTTTTTCATAAAATACATATCCCATCTCTTAAAACTTCTTTTTAACATCTCCCCAAAATAAATAAACAGCCCCAAATCAATCTCAGAAGGTAACCAACACATGCTTCTATGTTTCTATAATGGCATCACAGGGCCCTAAAACCCGACCACATGCCCTTAGGGGAAAATGCCTGTGTTCTGTACAGCACCTACCATTCACTACACAAATAACACTACAAAAAGCCACTGAGGATTCTAAAATCCTAAACTGGCACAATTAATCTATCACATTTCTTTTAGCACACAAGCAGAACTGTACCAAAATAAGCCTCCAGAAATCCTGCCTGGGCTTAGGAAAAATGTAAATGTGTAAAACTGGCAAGATCATGAATAAAGAAACCTCTAAATAAAGCTAATGGAAGTGGAGTGGCATTTATAAATGAAAGCTCATCAGGAGCTTTAGCTCATTTATTTAGCTCATCAAGATAAATCATGTGAAAAGTGGACTCTGAAAAGCACTCTCAGGTTTACCTCCTGAAGCTGTTAACTTGAAAAGCCCAGGATGGTTTTTATCAACAAAACTAGTTCCCTAAAAAAAGTTTACCACCACCTCAAAAAGGAAGATAGGAAGGGGAAAAGAGGGAAGGAAGAAAAAAGGAAGAGGCAAAGGAAGGACTTGGGGAAAACTTGATGATACTCTGATTAAAACCCCAACCAGAAGAAGACAACTTCTTACCACATTCCTGGCTCAATGGTTTTCTGTTAAAAACCCTTTTAGGGCCTCTTTCTTAAGATGGCATAAAAAATGGCCTTTCTGCCATTTCCAACCATTGCTGGTCGGCCCCTAGACCAACACTGTCCAACAGAACTTTCTGTGGTGATAAAAATGTGGTTTTGTATCTACACTGTCCAACAGGGTAGCCCCTTGCCACATGTGGCTATTGAGCAAAAAGATGTCATGTGATTTAGAATCTGAATGTTTCATTTCATTTCATTTTAATTAATTTAAGTTTAAATAGCCACACATGGTAAGTGGCTACCATATCAAACTGTGCAACTCGAGTCAAAGTGAGTAAACCTAGTATTTTATTGTCGAAGGAAGTTTTACTAACAAAACATACTTTGAAGGTAGAAGGGCAGCTGATTGACTCACAGAGGCATAAACTCACCGAAAAAAAGTTTTTCTTGAAGTACATCTATAAATATCTGCCGTGTAGGATCCTGAATGCTGAAAGGTACACCCTGAAACTGCTTTACTTATAATTCAAGACAGCTGAATTTGGAGGTTAGAAATCATTTTTATGATACGCAGGGAAGATAAGTGACAAAATAGAACAGAAAAATAAATAAATCTAGAAAGTTTCAAGATTTTGCTTAATTGAACCTTTTTAAAAAATAAACGTAACGACTCATCACCAGTCCCAAACTGCCAATCTCTATATCCCTAGTTTAAAAAGTTCTCTTCTCAATTATTACCTATATCGCATTTTAATCTTTCATTACACTCAGTTTAAAAACTGTTATACATGGCTGTGTTAGGAGCATTTTTCTAATAGTAGTGTGACATATTCTTAAGAAGACTATAAAGCAACATAAGAACAGGACTGAAGTAGCTCTATAAATAGCTACTGAAATTAAGCTCAAATAATGAAAAACAGCTTTTTTGAAATGTTTATTAAATTTCGTGTATATATAACATTTTCTCTGAGGAAGCCATATCTATAAGATAATCATATTATACCTCTGTAATTAAATTTTAAAATTTGCAAATAACATCCTCTTAGAAACCCATGAGATTAAGTCGCTAATTGTTTAATGATAATTAAGTTAATATTTGTAAATGATTAAAGTTGATACTATTAGTATTTTTCTATTTGAACAACAATAACTCAAGAATAATTGATTCAAGTGAAATCATCAAGACTTCTACGTATCACAGAATTCAATCCCACAATTTTCTTTGGTCTTTTCATCCAAGAATACTATGACAGTATTTCTTGTAAGTTGGCCTTTCTATTAGAAAGATTTTTTTTAAATGCCAATTACAGATAGTTAAAATTATTCCATAACAGTACATATGGAACACGTTAAATAAAATCTACTTCTTCAACCTAATATGGTATTCAAATTTAATCTCCTGCTGCTCATATAAACAAAAACATAACAAAACCTTTAACCTATAGTCCTGAGCAAAATACATGTAAAGAAAACAAAATCAATTATGTTCTGCCCTAATAATCAAATTATACCAAATAACAGGCTTTAAATAATATCAGGAATCTCAAGTGATTCCTAAAAATACATAGTCCTTACGGACCACAAAACAAAACTACAGAAGAGGGAATTATAACATACATTATCACCTTCCTTCTGAAACTAAAAATCCCAGTAAAAACTCAGAAAGTCAAGAGTAATACTCAAGGCAACTCCTTGACATGCTGCGATCAGATCAAGCCGAATGCATCTGAGATGTTGCTATGGCGATTGGAGATTGCTATCCTAAAAACAAAAAGGCAACTACTATGGCCAATTATAGTCTTCAATACTAGGATCTCAACACAAATCCAACCAGTGCTGGGAGAAAAGTCATTTCATAAATGAAGTATAAAGCTTACTGCTCCCATAACTTGGATGGCCTGAGGAACTTCTACAGTTCAGGCTTCAGTTCTCACTCTCCCTCAATAAATTAAGCAGGTTTCCTTCCCACCAATTCCCTTTCACAAAGATGAAGGGAACTAAGGGACTGACCGATGGATGGGAAAGCGAACAGGAAGACAGGGAGGGAGGGGAGACCTCCCAGCTATATTAAAAACAAACCAGGAGTTTTTACCTTTGAACTGCTTCCAAATCAAAGACAAGGCAAGTATGGAGGGGCAAATATTTAAGTTTCAAAAAATAATAGTAACAATAAAATTATTTGCCAGTTTCTTCTGGAGGGCAAAAATTACTTTTCTAAAACATTTTGTAATTTATTCTTTCTAATGCCTAAATTGGATGCTTCTAATTTACCTGCACATAATAATCATTACCAAGTAAGTAACCCTTTTATTTCAAGGGGCATATTTCTGGTGGAGAGCTCATTTAGTTACAAGTTTAAAAAGCCAGAAATGCTTTCTGAAGTCTTTGCTCATAAGCCCAGAATTTAAAGTTCATATCTAGCAAACACAACATTACATCTATTGTAGATCGCCTTTATAACCTCAACACACACACACACACACACACACACACACACACACACACACACAAACACCACCCCAAGAAAAAAAATCCTGAGGTATCTTTAAAAGTACAATTAAGTCACACAATAAAGTATAGGATTCCTTAGTAACATAAACAATTCCAATGGATACAAAGTTCTGAAACTACTTCTTTTTCAATCAAGAGGTCAAGTTACATAACAACTACAGCATACCTGAAACTGAAACTAATATAATATTGTATGTTATATTTTAATAAAAATCTTAAAAAAAGAAAAAACGACAAAATTATCCTGCCAATATGTTGCAGTCATAGTAACAAAAAAAGACTAAACTGTTTTTTGGACCATCTGACTCATCTAGTTATGCAATAACTCAGTTCTGAGTTAAGAGCCATTTAATAAAACTGGAAGTACTTACCAAGAAACCAGCTTTCTTCCCGTGGATTGTCAAAAGACAGAAATAGAAAGAGAAAGAGAGAGAATGAAAGAGAAAGACAGAGAGAGAATGAGTACTTGTCCAATGTGTGTTTAATGGATAAAATGTGAATCTAGCCTCTTTCCTTAGACTTTAGGTTGATTAATTTTAATATTAATAAATTAAAATTCACAAAAAGGTCAATATTTAAGAATCAAAAAACCATGTGATTAAAAATATACAAAACAGCTATTTAATGGTTCCCATTGTATTTCACTAAAAAGGATGGAAGACGCCTAATATTCTCCTTCCCACCAACTTATTTAACAGATTGCAGGCCAGATTAATCCTTCTAACTGCTCAAGACTCTCAAAAGATCCCACTAATTGTCCACTGAATGGTGGCATGTCTTAACCCAAAAGTCAGGATCCCCCATGACCTGGCTTGAACCACCTTTCTAAACTTATTTCTTCCTCTTCTCTTGATCATGGCCTCTCAACAGCCACACTGAGATTCTAGCTACGGCCAATACTTCTCTACGGTGCCTTGACCCATGTTACTCACTTTTACTAAACTCCCTTTTCTCCCTCCTGCCCCTGAAACCCACATGTCCCAATCCAACTCTCTAAAGCATCATTTTAAGTGCCGCTTCCTCCAAAAACTTGTTTAATCTGGGTGGAACTACAGGTCATCTCTACTGTTCCTCCAAAATGGTTCCTACTACATGATAAAATGCATTGTATTATTAACAGTCATCACTCCTACTGCATCTAAACAACATCAAGAATCAATGTTTGTCTCAGGAAAGAAGGGGACAGAGATGCTTCTGGAGGAAGCTACGTCAAGGTCTCAAAGCAAATGGAAAAAGAGGAAACCATGCTAAAGGCTGCTCAAGAACACCACGTTTAGTTTAGACGTGTCCTGACTGGTGGTGTCAATACTGGGGGAAACGAGGAAAGCTCACTTTACTGGTCAATGTGAGGAGCACGCAAGCACGCTGAGATCCGACTCCATCCTCTTGTTCATCCTCACAAATATCTTGTTCAATGTAAGGGATACAGCTGCTCGAGAGAAATTTGGTTTGAGATGATAATTGTAGCAAAAAGCAACGTGCTATTACCTGTGTTTGATTTGGTATTGAAAATCTGGAACAAAGATGTATCTAACCAGAAGGGAGATCTGGTGTGTATAATATGTTTTTAAGAAGTCATAATATATGCAAACATCATAATTTCAGCAAAATTGATAATAAGAACAGAAAACTTTGGGCAAAATCCATTGTCTTGGGCAAAATCCATTGTTTTTCCCTAGAAGACAGCTTTAATACTTTGACATTTTTGACAAAACTGCCAATTTGGGAAGTCCTTCCCTTTAGCCTAATGGAATATTAATTGAAGACCCTCATTCAATTGTGTTGAAATGTTTACTCTCCCCCTCTGAAGGTTTTATCACTGCCCAGAAAAGACAGCACAACACATGCACATGACTAAGAGGATGCTTGGGCACCTGTCCTCCGGGATGAATATAACAACCTATGTTGGGAAGAAGCAGAAACCCATTGAGAGAAGTCAAGTTTTTATAAGCCACTGTCTTATGGTATTAAGGGCATACACAGAAAAACTTAATCTGAGGAGGCAGGAGGATATTAATGACGAAGTAAATTTTTTAAAACTTTCTACTCTGGACCTGCAAATTTAGCTGTCTTGAACCATAACTACATTCTCCTTGAGTTTCAAACATAAGATTAGTAAAGTCCAATCATCCTCCTCCCACACACACACACACACAAAAAAAAGTTCAGCCTGGAAGTCCTACGCGGTCAGAGCATTTATCACCTTGTACTGTGTTCTTATCTGACCGGCCCACGGCAGGGTACACTCTGAGAGATCAAGAGAGGAGTTGCCCAGTTTACCAGTGAATGCCAAATAACCTAGCATATTGTGTGGCCCATGTTCCAAGTGCAATAATACCCGCAGACTGAATAAACAGAATAAACAAAATAAACACAGCATAAACAAAAGACACGCTTAAAACCTCACAAGCATTGTGAGAATTGCTCCAAACTAAGGTGCACTAATTTCAAATGTCATTAATTTAATTAAAATTAAATGAACAACTGACCCTGCATTCCCAGCCCCTGAAGCACTGACCATGTTGTTCGCAGCACACAGCACAGTACGTAGCCTCAACAAATGCTTGTGGAATTGAAGTCTATTCCTTCCTTCCACCTCCAGATATAAGAGCTTCCTAACATAACTATCTAATTAGACTTTTTCTAATTAAACTTTTGCCAGGTCAGTTTAGGAACTACTGAATTGTATTTTAACCCAAAGGCATTCAGTGATCAAATTTACCTCACATAATATTTTTTTTTAAAGCCGAAACAGAATGAAAGATGGGATTTAAATTTTTACTAATTTTCCTCAATCTTAACTTTAACCTAGCTCTATAATTGTTGGGGGGGGGGGGGGACTCTTTAAATCTATTATTTAATACATTGGGCAATTACTGTCCACTGCCCCTAAATAAAACAAAGTCAGGATCTGTTTTTACTCTGTTCCAAACAACACGCACCTGAAGACGACTCCTGCAATGCCAACAATTATAATTATGTCAACTAGCCAACACTTACAACCGAAAACATGCTTTTTATAGCCAACATGCCTTTATCCTAACTCTGGAATTCGCAGTTCAGTACTCCGTGTACTTTTTGGCATTTTCCAGAAACTCAGTGTTCAGAAAACAGTTTCATACTTAACACACCAACATTTTTTCTTATGACATCAAGACCATACTTTTGAGAAAAGGATAATGAAGTTGTAAAATACTCTCCAATTTCAAATTTCTTCTCCAAATAACCCAAGACAAATTGTGTAATTTAATGGAGTACTTATCAGCATTATGTAAAGCACTTAAGACTAGCAGTAAAATAGTCTAGTGCTGGTTTTTCCAAAGAAATGACTACATTTAGAATTCAATGGTAATTTATATTTTCCTCACTATTTTTGGAAATCCAAAAGCCCACAAAGGACAGCTTTAAAGACTTTTTCAATTACATAAAGCACACAAATAAACTGGATTTATATGTATATAATTTTAAATGATCTAAACAAATGCATACCCTAAAATTTATATGATAGCTCTTACAAGTTAGAATGAAAAGGGTCAATGAATATAAAAGTCAATTCCATATATCATTTTAGTCAGTTCAAAGTATGTTGGAAGCAGAATAGTAGCAATAATAAAGAAAACAGGCATTTAAATTTTTCTTTTCCTATACATAACTGGACTTATTTTCAATTTATACAGTACTGAATTTTAAAATATATATTCATGAAATACATATAAACATGAAAACTTAAATTTAAATTATATTTGTTAGTAGTGCACATTTCTGACACATTAAAGAAAATGTCTAACAAATTGTTAAAGGTGAAGGTCAATGTCTGTTTCTACCAATGTTCCAGCATTACAACAAACTATTTATGGGGTAAAGTTTATAAGATAGATCAGCATTACCAATATAAAAATGAAGAAATAAATTTATTTCAGAAGAAAATAAAGATTTCACTCATTGTACAAATCTTTAAGTGATCTTTAGGGCTTCCTTACAAATGGATATATGAATATAAAGATGGATTCATTTTTTCATGTTCATAATGTGACCTGAGTTAAAATCCCTGGATAACGATCAAACCAAACTTTCAGAAGCATTCATCTACTGTATACATTTTACTTTAAATTTTTGTGATTTCAGATTTATACCATTTCCAAGACAAATTTATTTAGAGAGTAAAATGTTAATACCAAAACTGAACAATGCTTCTTTTTTAAGAAGTATTCAACCTTTCAGTGCCTGAAGACTGAATTCCAGAAAGTTCCTCTCAAATTAACTTCAGCTGCCACAAAGCTCTTCATGTGAATAACTAAAACATCTGTAAAGCTATCTACATGGCCTGAAACTATAAAATATAGATTACCTTAGCTCTGTTAGTGCTGTTATAAACTAACGAATCTTTTCACAAAATATATATCCAACAGTCATGGAATAATTTTAAATCTTTATAAAATAATAATCTGAATTATTGTTCCAATGAATATATACTTTTTCCAACCTCTATTTTTTTCCACTCAAAGCTTTCCAAGAAAAAACTATAAAATCATTATTTATATAGCCAATGTCCAGATTTCTCACTTCTTTCAGCTATCTAAATAGACAGACTAGATTTTTACGAACAGCATATAACTAGTCAAGGCTTTTTTGCATTGATACACCAAAACTGGCAAGGTTAAAATTTATAGTGCATATGCTTGAGACTTAATTAACCAAATTAGTTACCAGGTAAACTTTTGGGCACAATACTTATAACCTTGGGAAAATTAAAAAGCTGGAAAAAGCTGTGTAGTTCCGCTATTTGAATAAAAAAAGTATGTCAATGAATATACTACTGAACTAAAAAGTCAGTGATCAGGGTGAAGTCCCTCTAGTGTTCATCTAGTTAAATTAACAGTCTCAATGTGGTAAAGAATGCTACTTATTTATCTCATAACTACTAAATCTGTCCCACATATTAAATAAAAATGAATTTACTGAACAAAAAAGGCGCAAAAACGAATCAGCAAAATCTTAAATTTTCCCCTGCAAATCATTCAAGATTCAGAAAGAAAGAATAAATCCAAAACTACTTGCCACTGCAAGACTGATCAAGCGCCCAGCAAGATGCCTAGCTCCTAACAAGTGAACTATAAATATTTGATTATTATCTAGTTTCTAGTTTCAACATGTAAGTATTTCAAACAATCATTTATTCTTAATGTATTGCTACTATAAAATTAGGTATAATAAGCATAAAAAAAACCTATCCTGCACTTAAAAGAACCAAATATCAAAGGGGAATTAGGCTTAATATGGCACGTGACATGAACTGTAATAGTAATCCTTATTAATCAAATATCCTTGCTAATTCTGTATTTTGTGATAATCAATAAAAAGTCCAAAACTTTAGTCAACTAATAATTAATGCATACCATCCACTTAGTGTAATTTTGAAGGACTAGATCACAATCCTTACTTAAGACAATATGGGACATAATTTTAATTTTTTACTCTAAAATCCCTGCAGGAGTAAAGACATAATATACATTATCAATCATCATCGCACAGACAAAGCCAGAAAATGGTCAGTTATGAAAGGCTGTTTTTCTTGAAACTCAAAACCTATATACAATTAAGATGATACTGACAATGTCAGGTATAAAATATTTCAAATTTTATCTACAGGTAGAAATTATGACCAAAACTATGAGCTGTAAAAATAAATTGATGAAGATTTAAACATTGTGACAGAGGAGCTCATTAAAGGGAAAGTATGACTGTGACATGCGTTTACACAGCATTTAAATCTATGAGCTTTTCATATTCACTTCATGTTGTATCATAAAATAAAGCTATAATTCCCATATTATAGATAAGAATAAAAGACGAGCAAATCTAAATGACTTCTCTGTGATGACATGTATCACAAGAAGAGGCACAGTGTGAATACTCAGTCTTATTTTCAGTTTACCTACCATACTTATCTTATGGTGTCTACCTCTCTAAAGGTAAATAAAAGAGAACAAGAGAACAGTAAAATATTTCCGTTCCATTTTGTTCCATTTTGCATACGTGACGGTGAATAGGAGGGAGTAATCGACAATCCATGACCTATATTTCTGCTAAAAGCCAGCTCAGCTAAAGTCACCAATGACAAAAAGAATGACAGATGGTTCCTGGCCACGAAGGTGTGATTCACTAATGATGGAATGGCTCTTCACACATCCTCTGAGAGAGATGGCTGCATTGCACATGTTGACAAACAGAAATTTCAACCAATACAGGAAATTTGAACTACTGTGGGTGTATATGCAACTGTTTGCAAGCATCTTTGGAGGGACACATCAACTTTGTTAACAATGTTTGAAAAATGCCATTTTAAAGTTACAGAACTTGCAAAGTACTAACTTGCTATCTTAAATATTTAGAAAGTAGGTGGAACCAAAAGGCTATATTTATAACAATAGAACAAAAGATGTATACACACTAATGCTAAAAAATGTCTATTAAGGATTTCATTGAAAATGTTTGCCTAAATCATGTACTAACTCGTTTTATCATATAGTCTTTAGCCATGACATTTAAAGAAGTTAGTAATTAATTCAGGATTTCGGGGTAAGAGAGAGAGAGAGCTTAATGAAAGCTTCTGGTCATTTGATGCTACAGTGAAACATGCAATTCTCAGAGCCTCTGCCAAGCAATCTTAGCTATTCATTTCAACGTAGCAAATATCAACTCTAGAGTAGGGCTGGCAATTTATAACATATGTAGGACAGCCAAGGTCATTCAATCCATGATATATTTATAAGTTAACAAGGCTTCTGACATATAAATATCATTAAGCTCTTTTAACCAATAAATAGTACTCTTCATAACCCCTGTTCTACGGGATAATTAGAACAGTTTTCTGCCAATTGCCCAATCTACCTGCTCTCTACAACACTAATAAAAATAATTTATGGAAAATAATCCAATTAATGTTAATGAAACTTTTTAAACTATAAACTATAAAAAATAAGCAACTGCGAAAAAAGGAAGAAAACTGTATCACTTTGTTGCAATATGAGGTTAAAAAGAAATCAAAGCATCAAGAAAATCCTTCACATGTGGTCACATACTTCACTTGTAAGTCTTCTGTAAGAACAGTACGTTTTCCTATGTGACCTGGAATACTGGGAGGACTTCATTGTATGCCTTGGTGCTAGACTGATAAGCTTTACACAAACTTCTATTACACTTATTCCTTTACTAATTAATTTATTCAACAAACATGTGCCAGGAATGATGCTGGTCCTGCCCCTCCATGCTGTTTACAGCCCACAGGGAACTTCCTTCCCATCTAGTCCTACGAAAAAATTCTCAAAGCCCCTATCAGGTTGGTGCGAAAGTAGTTGAGGTTTTTGCCATTATTTTTAGCCTTTTAAATCGCAATTACTTTTGTACCAACCTAATAGCTACCATATTAAGTCCAAACTTCTTTGCCTAGTGTTTAAGCTCCATCACCATCAGGCACAAATACACAGTTTCGATCAACTTTTCATCTTTAACTCTTCTCCAAGAGGTATTCCAAATTTTCCTACTCTGTCTCCTCACACGTTCCATATACGTGAAATGTCCTTGCCCTGACATAGCCATATGTACAAATACCCAAATCGCACCTATTCTTTAAAGGCTCAGTTCAACAATCAGCTCTTCCTCAAAGCTCTGCCTCCTTCCCTCTAACTTCAACCATATTGTGTTCACCTCATAGGACAGCTATAATGCTCTACGTACACATGCTAGCTCCACGAGGCGACTGTCAGCTTCTGAAAAACAGAGTATGTTTCTCATTCATTTCTCTATTCCACACAGCACCAGACACAATGTTGAATAAATATACAACGTTAACTGCAAATACAAAAGATCATACAACAGTGATAACACTATAAAGATGAAAGAATATTTTTAAACATCCTTCACACATTATTTTATCAGTTACACACTATAAATTAAATGTGTGGGCAACTGAGCTGAATCAGCACTCACCCCACGACGTCACATAAAAATGTTTTTGCCCCCTGCCCCCCCCCCCAAATCATCTAGCTCATTGCCTCAACCACACTAGGAATCAAACTGATATCTGTGCATATCTGGACTAATCACTAATAATGGTATATTTAAGTCATTTAACCTTTTTTTGTAATGGTATGTGCTTAAGGAGGCTGGGTTGGGGGGGCGGTGTACATTTAAATCTGTTTGAGAGCTCTGACTGGGTTCTGGTTAATGAAGCCTTTACTGCAGCAATGGGGAGAACTGCCCCAGCCATATTTGCTACTCAGATCAAGAGCCACTGGCTTTGTTACGCTCTTCGTGAAACCAATAAATGGCATGATGAATGTTTTCCCATAACAGAGTCATTGTCAACAAATGCTACTTCCTTCCTAAATAATCAGTTGTATGTAATTTGTCCAAGGAGGCCAAGGCAGGTATTCTTTCCATTATTATCTGCTACATTACTTTTAAGACAAATTTAAAATACATTGCCTGAAACTGAACTGAGAGTATCTAATTTTTTCTTTTAGACTGAATTTATTTCAATGTGAATAACATGTCCTTTAATAATAGCAAACATCAGAACTGCTTACACTCAAACAAGTCCAAGATTACCTGTGAAGAAGTAAAATAATCTTAATGAAAAGACCTCAATTTGATGGGGTTCACACTTCCTTCAGGCAGTCATTCCACAAATATTTACTAATTTCCTACTGGTGTCAGAAAGTAAGGCTTCAAGATTAACAAAAAGTCTTACCTCTTCCCACTCCCAAGGCTAGCAAAATCGTAAGTAATTTGTAAAATGGAAGACATTTTACATATGCCATTATAGTAGTAAACAGAAGGAAGAAGTTACTAGTAACAGGCTTGTGAATACTCTAACCTTCATTTTATCATTATATACACACAATCTTTGTCAACACAAAGACACTTCATCTTTATCTAATTTTTAACTTACTCTTTTAAAAAAAATTTTAAATCAATCTAGTTCTGTTGCATGATTAACTACAAGCTGCAGGGTATTATTCTACCACAATACCCTGGCAACCAGCTCATATTATTCAGTTACACTATCACAGAAAAAAAAAAAAAAAAAAAAGAACTAATTGTATGATCATGTGGATATTGTAGCAGCCCTTTAGTTCAATCCTAGATGGGCCTCAAGAGGATAATGCTTATTCTGTTGAACTCACTGCCAAATCACAATATGAAAGAGCCAGGATCAAAATAAGACCCAATTATACAAAGAGTGCATTTTATCAATGTCGGGTTTATAAGAAATAGGTATGTGGCCCAGTACCTGTGGAAAATTGTTCAAAAATATTTACATAGATGGAGCTTTAAAGAAAATTATCGAACACTTACTAGCCATGATGATATTCAGTGAGAATCTCTTCAGGTAACATCAGGACAGTAGCTCAATCATGAAATACTTAAAGCAACAGAATCCAATCTCATAATTCTCTAGTGCTTAAAACAAATTTCTAAAGTGTTCGGATCTTTTGGGTGGCGGGAGAAGCATATTTATGTGTTTCTGCCACGAAAAAATCTTAGCTCCTTGTGATGCTCATGGCTAAGTGTGTCTATATCAAGTTGTGTACCATTTGCTCAAGCATCATAAAAACAAAACAAAATGGAAACTATGTAGAAATACTTTTTCAAACAATCATGCATGAAAGTTAAGCACAGATATCTATAAACTGGTTTAGACTGCTATCCTTTAAATAAGTCCAAAAACTATGCAACTTAACGAACTAAATCGTAGCCTCAGCAACCACCTCCTGCTTCACCCAATAGTTACCCTGTTCTTTTACTACAGATTTCTGACCTTTCAATATCTGGAACTATAATAATAGATCTATAAAAAGAAAAGAGGGGGGGAAAAAGACCGCTAATGACAACACGTATGTAATTCTAGCATTTCAATAACATCAATAAGATAGTTTAGAAAAGCAAACGCTAACCTTATATTAAGTCTAGATATTCAAATGTGTCGTATTTATGTCATTTTTATTACTCTAAAACTATTTTTATTTACTTAATTCCCTGTTATCAATTTGGTGTGTGCTCAACTCAGAGGATCTAGACTAAATGTAACATTTGCCAAGTGTCATAGAAAACATTTAAAATCAAAAAAGAAAAGTCCTCCATCCAGAATTATGCAAGCCAGTGTTCTTTCTTAAGTACTGAAAATATATGTGATTTGATGTAAGTAGAATTGTAATAGTTATGTGCATCTTATTTTAAAAGGTTTGGTAAAGTTGATTTCCTCATTTTAAATTGCACAACCACACACTTTCATGATATGTATAGCTTTGCAGCCAATAACAGTTTCAATTTAAAAAAAATACAAAATATGGGTTTGGGCTCCACTATGACTAAAGACATGATTAAGTCATGGACTTTTTCTAAGGTTCGGTTTCCCTGTGGGTATGCTAGCTTCAAGAGCATAAATGGGAGAGGACACTGACAGTCCTCTCAGTGATAACCCACCAAGCGCATTCCAACCTTCTTCCTTCCTTAAAAAATCCAAGTTTTATTTTAGGGACTTTTTATTTCACCTCCTATATAAAATACTCTAAACAGCAAAACTGATCTGATGCCATTTGAATATGTCAGCAATTAATCTGCTTGTAAATTTTGTAATAAAAGGTGCTTTTCTCTGTAATTTTGCAGTTTTATATCTCTATCATTTGATTTTAATGTTCAAATACCGTATGTTGCCATGTACAATGTGTACTTTTTTGCCCAAATTTGTGAGGGAAAAATAAGGATGTACATTATAGATGGGTAGTACTGATTCTTTATCTATATAAACATTAATTATTTTATTTATGCTTATGAGTTAAACGTGTAACTCTAGAAATCAATAACGATATCCGTATGCAAAATACCCTGGAATACGATACTCGGTTTTATTGAACTTACAACGAACTTGCAACAATGAAGATTTCTTGGCCTTCTATGACGTGTAAATATCGTAAATTTGTTTCCAGGGCATAAAATTACTTGTACCTTATATCTGTTCTTGTGTTTTGTAATTATTTGTTACACAAAATTTCTTGCACCATAATATGTTAAAAAAAATAAATGCTAAAATTCCTTTATAATACAAAAAACAGGTGCCTAAATATAAACAAATAAAAATTTGAATTAAAAAATTAAAATGAAGGTTTGGGCCAAAAACATGGGTGTGCATTATACACGGGAGCACATTATACTTGGCAAAATACAGTACATTAATATTTTCCGGAATTAATTAGGCCTTGAAATTCTACTAATACCTTAACATTTTCTCCAATTTACTACATTGGAATACTTACATCACCCTCCCTAAATAAGATAAAGGTAAGAAATTGTTTTACTGGGCAAAGAAATCTTTGTATCACCTTCATGTACAAGAATCTCTAAATCTTCAGGTGTACAATTCTGTATTACATCATCTATAAATCCCATTGTGTGTTGTACACCTGAAATCTATGTAATTTTACTAACAATTGTCACCCCAATAAATTTAATAAAATAAAAAAAAAGAATCTCTAAATCTTAAAATTATCTATTAAAAAGCAAGATTTTGAAATAAGACATACACAAACAAGGGGAGACTCAAACAGGCTATCCTTAAAATTGCTAGACTAAATAGTTATATTTCAATCATAATGGATTCATCACTGAAAGTATTTACACATTAAGAGGGAAAAAACTGTGCTACACCAAATAACAGTTTACCTAGTTTTAGGTTAATTTTCCACCCTACTTGCTCCAGTGGTGACTTTAATACCTGATTAATGGGGGTTTCACTCAGGTTTACTTTACACAAGTAGGTAACTTTATATCAGTGCAAAAATATTAGATCATAATACCTGTATTTACCAAAACATAAATCTCCCCCGCCGAAATCAACTGATTAGATTCAACTCTTCCCTAAAGCAACAATCTTTAAATTATAATTTTTTTACCAACTGTTTAATTTTCATTTCATTAGAACATAAACTCTTTACATGCTATTTCACCACAATCTCTGTATAAATGTCTCATTTTTCATAGAAAAAACTAATTACATGGTTCAGTAAGTTGCCTGTGGTAGGTAGCACATCGATTTTATTTACATTCAAAAGTTAGACTTTAGCTTGTTCTCTCAATTTCAAGCACATTTAGCTTAATAATTCTATCTAATCCATTAGATCTTTTTCTATTCTTCATATGAAAGAGTTATGAAGTCATTAGGATCGTACCATAATTTCACAATATAAATTTACTGCTTACCAAAGTCTTAAGTATTTCGTTTTCTCTTTTAAAGATATAATTTATAATTTTCTATTAAATCTAGTAGTTCAGTAAGTATGCAATACAATCATTTGGATAATCACCATACAATGGAAAACTATTTTATATTTTATATCTATATTACTATTTTATAGCTTTAGCAAACGAAATCTTTCCAACTAAACACAGAAAACAGAAATACCATAGTTACTTTAAAAAATCAGAAATTTTATATGAATATTTGAATAATTTAGAAACTACTTAGATCTAGTTTTCATTTACCACTAGGCATGTGTGTCCCCTAAAAGTGCTTCTTACAAAAAACAAATATATTTTTCAATTATGGTCCACGAAGTAACAAATATGAAAGTTAAAGTAAAATTTACTTTTCAGGTGCATTATTTTAATCTCAAGATTAATGCCATGTAATAACATCTCCGTATAAATGTTGATACATAAAATATTATAAATCTAGAATAACGGAGAATGATATAATTCACCTGTTTTTAAAATCACCAGAATTTTATAGAAAAAAGAATAAATTCAAACAATGTAAAAAAAATTATTTTCCAATTTAGTCAGAGATTAAGTTTAACTGATCACCAATAATGAAAAAACAGATATAAAAACAGGGTGGAAAGTCAGGGATCAGATTTATCTTTAGAAGAAATTTTCAAACTGAATTAACATTTTACATAGAGGTACTTTCATTCCTGTCAATTTTGTATGTAAAAGGGTCGTTACTTTCACAGAAAGCAAATTTTTCATTTCAATTGAGAATACACCCATTTACAATGATGATTAAAATGATTTCATTTCATTTAGTCAAAGATAATCAGAAATCATCAAAATCAACTGAAAATTCAGACTGTAATAAGATACACAGTAATATATTCCTACATACTATCTATAATTTTAGAAAATTCAATGTCAACATTTCTTTTTAGTATGCTAAACAATAAGGGGTTATTAATTTTCAGAATTTAATTTTACCATCATAATTTGCCTTTGCTGGATCGTGAATATTTTTCTTACTTTCTCCTCTCCTCTGCCCCAATACTTTCCTGTGACTTAAGAATGTAGTCTTCATTTGACCTTTTAACTGCTTTTATAAAAGCAAATGGTTCAAGAAGTTCTCTGTTGTTTTTAAATAGGCTCAAGTTAGCTTTTTCTCAAGACAGAGTAAAAAGCTGTTTGGGAAAAGGATATTTACACAGTCTCAAAGTTTAACCCCAAATTTACTTAATAATTACAAAAGTAAAAGGGTATCTTTACATTGGAGAAATCTGGCAGATATTACCTTAACCAAGTAATCAAATTCAGTAGGATCAATATTGGGACAAATTGACATGATGTGTTTCTGATGTGATGCCACAGAAAGTACACATAACCTAGTCATAATTCTTGCCAAAAATGTTTACCCTGAGTCTAATCATGAATAAACAATTAGACAAATTCAGAATAGGGAAACACTGACAGAACAACTGAACTGTTCCCTTCAAATAACATCAAACATCATGGAAGAACACACAAAAAATGGTAACTTGGGGAATGTTCTAAATTAGAGGAGATCAAAGAGACAAGACATTTAAATGCAACATGTTATCCGTAACTGAATCCTAGATTGGGGAGGAGGAAGCTATAAAAGGCATTATTGAAACACTTGAGGAAATCTGGATATAGGCTGAATCTTAGATTATGTCAATGTTAAATTTCTTGAGTATGATGATAGGATAATGGTTATGTAGGAAAATGTCCCACATTCTGATAGGAATCACATGGGAGTTAGGGGTAAAGATTCTTGAAGTTTGAAAATTCCCTTCAAATCATTTAGGCAGAAGAAAAGGTTTATGTATATATGCATGACAATATTCTTCAAAATAAAAGGTTGAGGGGAGGGAGTTAGGTATTTCCTGGAGACACCTAAACAAGAATTACATCAATCCCATCATTTGAGATAACAGATTACAATCTGTACTTACAGATTATAATATTAGCAAACTGGGTCAGTCACTCTCTTCTCTTAGCCTTCCTCCCTCCCTACCAAGTGCCCACTTCTTCTTCCAGAGGCTTGCAATCAGTTCTGTGGTATAAACAATAGTTTTAGAGTATCTTAAATTCTCTTACACTGGTCACAGTCAGAAACCCTGATCCATTTTTCTTAGCTCTCTATGGTCTAATGCTGTCTTTGCAATGGCCCACACCTCTTGGCATAGGTGGTAGCGCCCTGGAAAATGGGGGGAAAAATACTTATGACTCTAAATACAATAACAAAGAATAACAACACCATCCTGCCCCTACACTGACAATAAAGCTGATTCCTAAGACTTCTAATACTGATATTGGGGCAATCATTTTCTTTTTAGAGGTGGACAGATATATTCCCATTATAATTTACATTTGTCTTAATCAAAATGAAAAGAGATAGCACAGATATACTAAAACTTAGAATTATAGACAGTGCATAAATTTCTTTACAGAACATACACAAAATAACATGGATATTTCTACCTCCTTGGGAATAAAATCAGAAGTAATATCAATTTTAACTAGGTTTCAATCTCCTCACATCATGAAATCATTTAAAATTTTAAGTATATGTATTATAAATTAACTTTCTGAGAGTACTATGCTATGTTAGAACCATATAAGATACTTCATTCATTCAACGAACATTAAGTACTTACTAGATAGACACTGTATGTTATTTCTACTGGACTGGGGACTCTTGATACCTTGGATGAAGCCATCACAAGTCTGTGCTTGCTCTTTGTAACATTTTGGGTTTCAAGCTTACATGTCTTTCCCACCACTGACTAATAGGCTATGAAATGGCTATAAGATTGTGTTTATAAAATGATTCTGTTTGGCTGATTAGGAGAAGTCACTTTAGCATACTGTATTAATCTCTAAAACTCAAACTGAAAATGTGGGAAAGAGCAAAAAGAACAGTTATAATAAAATAAAACTGGAGAAGAGACTATTAACAAAGTTCAGTATATAATTATTAGTATTTTTAAATGTAAATAAATCTGTATCCTAAACAGAATATTTAAATTCATAGCTCAATTTAGAATCATTTATTACAATATTGAGGTCTTTCTGCTCATATTCATCTTGTGTATAACTTCCTAATTTTTTGTTTCCTGATCAGAAACCTACAATTCCTCAAAATTTATCAAATTAAGTTCAAATTCTTCACCCTTACTTCATGTACTCCACACTATACCCCACCTTCCCACGCTTTCAGTCTCCCTGACTATTTCTGTCAACCCTAAGCTCCAGGCAAACGTGATCTCCCCACAATTCGTTCACTGCCCACCAGCTGTTCCTCAACTAGGACAAGTCCCACCCCAACCTAAACAACTCCTGCTTACCCTGAGACCACCTCCAACCTCACCCACCCTGGGGGTCCCAGTCATCTTCCTCTCCTTTGTTCCCCGAGGTTGAATCTGACGGTTCTGCGGGATCCCATAACTTCATGATTTACAGCTTACTCCACTGTATCATAATTATGGGTTCATTTAACTACCCCAATAAGACTGAACTCCTTAAAGAACTCATTTCACATACTGAGGACTGATCACAGCTCTTGCCTAACAGAGAGAGTGAATAAACAAACCAGAAACCAAGGAAGTTATCAACCCTTGGCACTAAGGCTCACCACGTTCCTGTTACACGTTTACAGAACACGTGCTTAGTTCTGGAGTTGAATGTCTTCCCATTTGGAAAGCAGTCAATCTACTGTATTTCTCATATACTTACAATGTTCTCTGCATTATATAATTTGTGTGCTTGTCTTATACCCTCTTTAGACTATAAACTTATCAAGGGTAGAGATTACATCAAACCCCTGCAATTGGCCCCATTGATGCGGCTACTCATGGATGACACCAGGAAGGGCGTGCACATATATTTAGTGTTCAGCCAGCACCTTGCTTCCACACCATGTGGAGAAGGTGATCAAGTTACAGATCTAACTTACAGGATCCAAGAGAGTCAAATCTTAAAGTTCTTACCTCTTTATAAAGCAACTTAAGATTTGTTATGAAACTTTGTTTATAGTGTTAAGTTTAGACAAATTTCATATGAGCCAGGAGTATCTTCAATGCACTAACATTTTATTATTCCCAGTTATTCTACCCAAACTTTAAAACTCAAATTCAAAAATGTGATTACTTCAACCAAAAAGTGTACTTTAAAAATTAATATTTGACGAACATTAGCAAGCACTGAATGCTATCCAGAACAGACCAACTGTTTAAAAAATTCCAATGTTTTAATTTTGATATAGGAATTAATTATTGTCATCGTAGTAGCAGCAGCAATAATTAACAATTGTAGATTCTGCTCTGTGCTATTCTAAGTACTTTAACTTCTTTTTTTTTTTAATCCTTACAACCCAATTTACAGTGAGGAAACTAACTAAGGCACCGCTAAGTTAAATAACTTGACCAAGAATACACAGCTAACATGTGACCACGCAGGGATTCAAACCTAAGCCAATTCTTTGAGCCACTGTGCCACACAATGTGACTGCAATTACCCAAACAAGAACCCGAAGTGTTTATCCAAGCGGCAGGGAAAGGCGATACATGTGCCTTCATAGACATTTCAAGCACTTAAACAAAAAGTCTAAGAGTATAAAACCAACGTGTGTGTGTCCTATGGGATTACTCTCTATGGGGATACTTTATACATTTAAATCTAAGATGATTGCTTTGGTGTTACATTTTACCATCAGGTGTCCTCGCAGTTTCTGGGTACACTGTAAGGACAAAGTGAAATACCTAACAACATGACTAAAAAGCATTTTAAGAAATGGTAAGTAAAATGTCCCTATAATGAGAAGGTTACAAATAATGGAACCATCGTGCTTAATGTTAACAGGGTTCTGCTACAATTTATTTTACCCAGAATGAAAGGACTCTTACACATGTTAGTAGAGAAAGAAAGATTCCAAAATATCCTCAATTTGTATGACTACCAGTTAAAACAGTCCCTTCTTAGCCTTAATTGTTTTCATGACTTGCTCTACCTGTCCTATTCTCCCCTCACCTGCTACAAAGTTGTCTATATGCCTTGTTTTTTAAACTAAGTTTCAAATATTTTCTAATATTACATTGAACCGTACAAAATTACCTTTTGTAACCACTTTTATCTACAAAAATAGACACTTCATATGCTTCAGTCTAGTAACTTTCACAAACTCAACGTATTAAAAAGAACACATGTACTTAACGAAGTTATGATTGTCCCATCACTGTATACTTTCCTGGTGGCACACAAAGGAATAAATAGCTTACACAGTTTTTGGACTTAACAGGAAAGAAAATAAAAGGTAATTATTCTCATGAGCAAACATTCACAATATATTGTTAAGGAAAAGGACTGAGTTACTTAACAGTATGATACCAATTTCATTTATACATAAAAACACCAAATATTAAAACTCTGTTTTAGACTTCCGGATTGTTGTTTCTTTGTTCTCTTCATTTGGCAGTTCTGTTTTCCTAATTTTCTAATTAAAATGTAGTATTTCTGTAATTTATAAAAACAACTTAAAAAGAAGTTAATCTTTGCTGAATTCTTTACCACAAAAATACTTACTACATTAATGAATCTACATATGCAATCTAAGGCAACTATTACAAATTTAAATATCCTACATCTTTTTGTTAACTCATTAACAAAGTCCATGAGAAATAACACAATAATTCAATAAGTTATTTCTAAGAACACTGATCATGTGCTTTGTTGATATGGTTAAATACACTGTACATCAACTAAACAAGCCAAATTAACAGTTGGGTTTGGTTTCATCATCATTAAAAAAATGATGATCTGCACTAACAAATAAAGACCAGACCAAAAAGTTAAAACATAAGGGATCAATGTGGAGCAGAAATGGAAGGAGATTAAGAGGCAGAAACAATCATTTAAAATAAAGGAGAAACTAAAATAAGCAAACAAAAATGCTATTTTCCTCTGCAAGTGTAGAAATGTTTGAAACAATTAAAATTTATGTTTTTATACTTAAACGGACAAATAGAAATGTTACAAGTACCTTTTAGGAAGTATCTTCTTTTAAAATTCTGATAAATGGAATCCAGATGTTTAAAAGTAATTTTACCTGAGCTCACTGCTAACTACATGAAATAAGCTTTGAGAAAATATATAAGTTCTGAGATTTTGCTGATTAACCAGCTAAGTAAAGCAATCTTACCCAGAATGGGTTCTTATATTTATAAACCAAATACTTTTTAAAAATATGGTGAGAAAGGTTTGAGCTGAGTAGACAAATGGACCATAAGGTAAATAGCTCAATTAGTCTGCTGTGGTTTACTGCCCTCTGGCTGTTGTGGCAGGAGAGATCACAGATAAAAAGTGGCTGCACAGAAAAGCAAGGAAGGTGTCAAGCAGAAATTGGCAGGAAATCCTTTAGGCTTGAGAACAGACCCTCAAATATACATTAAAGTTAATTTTACTTCTTCCTTTAAAAAAATATTAAACATATCAACTAACAAAACATTCCAAACACTATATGAAATTTTTCAACCACAACTTAACAAAACATAGAGTAGTCCGGACATAATAAAAGTTGGCTCTTGAAGACTAAATCAAAAAGAATTAATGTTCTACCCTAACTAAAGATCAGAATTAGTCTTGATTTAGAAAAATCCCTTAGCATACTAGAAGGAAACTTTTAGGTAAAGAGGTAAAAACTTTTGTAAGATATTGATAAAACTTCCTCTGGTTATAAATCTGTGGTAGATACAAAATGTAGTTTAGAATAATGAAACTCCTATGGTAATTCAAAGTTTTCAGGTATCAGATGTAATCTGAAGTCAAAAATCAGGCAACATTGGAACAAATATTTCCTGGAATCACCTATTTACATAAAAAGCATGAACAAAACAAAGAAAAACTTGCTACACCAAAATCAGACCTAATCCTTTATGTTAATCTTTCTTCAAAACACTAGCCAATGTCATCTCATAATTTTATCCAATAAGGCCAGCTAAGTTTCTATTATCACTTTACAATTTTCCACCAGAGTTCTGCTGGCAATGAACCACAACAGCCACAGTCCAAGAAAAAACAATTCTGTTCATTTCACTGACTTGCTAGTAATTACAATTCAGTATCATTTTAAAACAGTGGGTCTTAGCCTCATTTCCAACCCAACACACCCAGGAGACACAATGCTTCCCCTTTAATAATAGTGGCTCACATGGTTCTGATTTCCAGCATGACTGGGAAAGAACAAGAGAATTTGAAAAACATGGAGGTGAAAAGAGGGGTGAGAGTGAGGCTGTTCCTTTGAGAGACACGCCCAGTATTAACCTCTTTGGAATTTATCAGTGTTCAAAAAATACATGATGCAAATAATTTTTAAGAAGAAATAAAACCTTACCCTGAAGTTCATGATGTATTACACCCACTAGGTTGGGTTCGTCTCCCCACCAGAATATCCATAATTCTTTGCAACCTGGTTTGACATCACGGCGCCACACACACAGCAAGTTGGCTTGCAGACAGCGGATGAAACTTAACAGGATTGGATCATCTTGGGCTGGGGCTGAAATTATGGGTCCACAGTCCCCATGCCCTCCAAAATTGTACCTACGCCATTTGATTCCCGTGAGTTCAGCCTGGAAAAAGAAAAGAAAATTACAAGAGTTTTGATTTTTCTTTTTAGTTACAGAACACTAAAAGCAGGCTTCCACAGAGATAAGCAAATCTGCTAAATATTTACATTACACTTCACATCATAAAATTTCTCCCACCGAAGAATATGTGTCAATCCTTCTTGATTTTAGAGAAAACAATTCATTTCTTCCTATCAAGGTTTCTACATAGCTCTGTATATTAAACACCAAAATACAATAAACAAATGATCATTATTTCCTGTTCAACCATTTTTACCTATATTTTAATATATAGGAACTTCATTTACTATAAAGTCTCTATATATAAAACTTTTCTACATTATTATTCCTTAGTTGAATTATCAATTATATTTAGAAATCAGATAAAAAATTAAAAAATAAGTGTAGAATTGAAATAATTTCTTCCTAAGAATTTCCTTAATTTCTTCCCATCTAGAAGCCATACAGTTCAAATCCTTTTTAATCAAGGAAACAGCTTGCAATAATACCCCAGTGCTTCATTATGAACAAATAAGCTGCTGAAAAAACTGATGCCAACTTATCAATAATTTATTCATGTTATTTAACAGGTAGCACACAGAAAAGCTTTGTTTCTATAACAATTCCCTAATGTAGTTTATCTTTTGTTTTTTTTAAACATTTTAAAACATGGGAACTTTAAACCAGTTTGGCAGCAGAAACTGTATCTTTGTTCTGTTACATAGATTTGTATTTTAAAATTTCTGAAATCTTAGGTTTAAGAAACTAAACTTCAAAGATGTTTCAAAACAAACAAAAGTTTAATTTCTTACTTAAGTAGCTATAAATTACAACAATGTATTCAA
The DNA here is from genome assembly GCF_057876585.1 of Rhinolophus sinicus. Classification (NCBI taxonomy): domain Eukaryota; kingdom Metazoa; phylum Chordata; class Mammalia; order Chiroptera; family Rhinolophidae; genus Rhinolophus; species Rhinolophus sinicus. The sequence continues at coordinate 30,783,788 of NC_142509.1, read as the reverse complement.
AACTGATAACAAAACTGATTCATAATATAATTCTGTACCAAACAGTCCATGCATCCTTGCATTCATTCACTCATGTCCTTACTCATCTTCCCGGTCCCCACCAGCCACCACCACCAACAGTAATTTTTGTCAACAAGTTGTTTTTCAAAAAAACAAGTACCACAGCATAGAAAAATAATGATTTCTTCTACTAACATAAATGAAACAAATTTAAAGTGCTAAACAGTCACTATAATGAACACATTTTAGAAAAAAATATCAATTTTTTTGATCCAAAAGAAAGCTTTACTTCAAAGAAAAGTTTCCAAAAAGTAATAATAATATCCAACTAAAATGATCTGAAATTCAGTAAACTATCCCTTTACATTATGAGATACACAAATCTGATCATAAGGCTCATCACACCAGCCTGGGCCAGGGAGCTGTGTCCTACACAACTAGACTGAGAAACAACGGCTTGAACGGAAGAAAAAACCACAACACACACACACAAAACAAAATCAGAAAAGTTAAGTAAAAGACTAACTATTCTTATTATCACCTAGGCTGGTGTTCTGTGCCTAAGAATTTCGGGGGGCGAGGGGTAATAAAAAGATACCAATAATTATGAAGCACTAATACTTAACATTAACCATATTTAAAAGGTTAGAAAATTAAGATATAGAAGAGATTTTAACATCAGGTGAGTCAGAGCCCAAGAAAATCTATGAACAGCAACTTCCTCACTAGACCACTTTCCCCTGGAACATCCGGCCTGGTTTAAGCAGATGAGCTATTTGGCTTTGATTCCAGAGCATGGCTTCCTAATCCTAGCACTTCCACTAACTTCCTATCAGTGCTTCTATGGTCTCAGTGGTAAAGGAAAGCCGCTGCCACTTGCTCTATATTACAGAGTTGTTCTAGCAAGTGATAAAACACAAATACACGTGATACAGCAAGGCTACAAACTTAACCACTTTATAACTAATCCAACCAAAATAATTGAAAAATGTCCAATTATTTTAAAACAATTTAGTTCCTTTACCTTAAAGCTAAAATTAAATATCATTTGGACCGTTGTTCATTGGAAAACGTAACAATGAACCACCATTCAAGCCTAATAGAGATAAGTAAGTATAACTAAATATAACTAAGTATATCTAAGCATAAAATGAATGTTCAAAGACTTATTTTTAAATTTTGAATTAATGTTTGATAAGGGGAAAGACAACTTAGTGTTACTGAAATAGCTGTCCAAGAAAAAAATTCCTATCATGGATGTGTATATTCAATTAGACTAAAATATGTCCTCACACATGATTATCACGTTTATACTTAAAAATCAATTCAATACAAAGTTATATTGACCCAGTTTTTTGACAAATGTGTATCTCTAAGACTAAAATTTCTTTAATTACTTCAAAATTATGAAACAACCCTTTAAAATATTTCTAGATGCAAAATGCAGCATTATCCCCAAAATGCAGTATCTCTCATTGTTAAAGATGAATAATCCGTAACTATATTTAAGTTTAAATTCACATGGTTTTTAAAATACAGAATCAAAAGATGAAATTAAAATATACAAGGAATAAAACAGTATATATATTGTAAAAACCACATATATAATAAATATATATTTTATATGTAAATACAGAGGGTGCCAAAACAATGTATGCACATTTTAAGAAAGGAAAAAACTGTATTAAAATTGTAATACAATGAATGACACTAGCATTCATTTGATTAACGCCATCTTTTGAGCAAACGTCATACTACACATTGCTACCGTAATTCAATTCAACTTTGAAAAGTAATAAATAGATAACGTCTCTTAAAAAGTGTACATTTTTGGCACCCCTGGTATATATATAATAAAAACCATAACCATCATCATTTATTCATCATGTACTTAATACCAGGCATCATACTAGGGTCCTTACATAATTTCTCATCTTCACAAACAGACAGCTAAAGAAATTAGGACTCAGAAAAGTTAAATAATTCTCTTATAACACACAGGTGGCAAATGGCAGATCCCAAATATAACTGAACTTAAAGCATAACTGATTTAAAGCATAAATTCTTTCCATTCTGCCATTTTGCTTCATAGGGCTAATGGTAAAAATTAACTCTAGAGTATTATAAAATAGTACAAAGAAACTGTCATCAACTCAATTTAGCAATGACAAGAGCTCATGGCCATACTTTCTAATTTAAGAAAGTTCATGAATCTCTCTTTAGTCTTCCTGAGGTATTAAGAAAACAAGTATAAGAGTGCCCACACACCATCCCATGAATAGATGAGACTTTTTTTTCACTCAGATAATGAAATGATATGCATTCTTTTTTACATGTTACCACGAGAAGACTATCTATACAAGCTAATTCTTAGAGAGTATGTATAACAAACCAAGAAAATAACTATTCTAATAGCAAGAGAGACTGGAGGGAAATTTCCTCAGCAATAGTTGTTATCTGTTGTATAGGTAGTCCCCAGAAAACTGAACTCCACTGGTAGAGACTCCCCTGGCCTAAATAGAAGACCCCCCCACCCCGTCAGTTCAAAATGGTTCAAATTAAATAGATTACAACAGAATCAGGATAAACGCACTCTCTAACAGCATGAATATATTTAAGGACAAATCTATATTAATTCTTCATGTTCTCTTCTTCAGGTACTATATATAGGAAATGAGCTGATGAATTCTCCCAGTGGAGGTCACTTATTTGCACTGACCCAAGATCAGATCCCGCAGGACCCACAGCACTCACTACACTGGCAGTGTGGCTCCCCAAAATCAAACTATTCAGAGATCATGGAACAGAGTAAAACTAACATGGCCTTGATAAGAATGAATCCAGGGTGTGTAGCACCAGGGGAGGAACACCGGCTGGCGGTCAGGAGATGTAGATTCAAGTCTGGCGTTTTCAACCATTTCCCTACAAGATATTAGGAAATCTACTCCATCTCAGGGCACCTCAGCTTCCCGACTGGTGAAGTGATATAGTTGACCTAGATACTATAATGAGTTCAAGTCTCCTGGCCCAGGCTAATTACATCCTTCTCACTAAGGCAACTTGTAAATGAGACTGAACTCTTATTAGATGCCTTAAAACAATCAGCAGGAATAAGTTGCCAGAAGACATCTGAATTTTCAAGAAAGTTGAAAGATTTTTCAAACTACAGAGCCATTAGCTTAGTATCAATCCTGGGCAGGATTGTAGGGTAGTGTGTAGAAACGGCAGCTGTGACCATTTGGGGCTAATATGAGTGCCCTGGGGAACTGCCAGCCTGCCTCACCTCACTTCCTCCTGAGACAGGGTTACTGCTCTAGTAGATCAGGGGAAAATACAGTAAACATGTTAAGTCAACTCTCAACTCAAGTCAGAGGAAGGAAAAAAAAGTCAAGATAATAGAAAACTTCTGTTAAAACATAACTAACCAGCTCCAGGTAAAGATGGCACAGTAAACACACACATCTGCTTTTGCTCTCACTTAAATCCCTCTAAAAAACATCAGTAAAGAAGTTTGGTTTGGTTTTGGTTGTTTTTTTTTTTTTGCCCTTAAATTACAAAATTGCAATGGTAGCTAGGAAAGGAGAAGAGAGCATCAAGATTTTGAAAGCTAAGCAGCAGATGCTCAAGAGGTAAAGACAAGTATAATATCTAAGAAAACCGAATCCTAGTTTGGAGAAAGCGGAGGTGTGACCCTCAGCCTCAGGAATTATAAATACAAGAACTTGTGCAAGGAAGTAGGGTTGAAAGAGAGAGAGGAAATAAAGTAAGGAAAAGTGGTCGAAAGTCTGCTTAGAAGGCACTCAGTCTCCATTGCTCATCTTTATCCCAGCAAAAAATTGGAAGGGTATTATTCTCTGGGTCCAGTAGAACAGAGGGGTGTCTGGACTGGGGGCCACAAGCACAACTAAAGACAAAGAAGGAACCAGAGTGAAAACAGTACAGTAGGTGAGTACGTACAGAATGAAGGTCACCCTCTCCCACCATCTCCGTTAGGCACCCAGAAACCTGGCAGCCAATCTTTCATCCCCCAGAAAGGAGTCTGGAAAAGTTTTCTCTGGGAATCTTACCAGCTCAAGAGAAAAGACCTCAAGATATTGACATCAGAGGTTCCCCAACTAAAGAGCCCACCCAGATAAGTCAAGTTAACAGTAAACAAATGCCACTCACATACTCAGAACTTCTAAGCAGTTTTTTAGTCCACCATTCCTAAACATGAACAGACAAGCAGGAATTTCTAAATAGTTAAGGGAAACCACAGAGGAATTACAGAGACAAAAACAAATAGAAAAGCAACTTGGAGGGAACAGACTACGTTGGGAAAAAAAAAACTTTACAAAATCTATTATTAATATTCTTAAAGAGATAAAATAGTGCAACCATTAAAAAAGAACAGGACGCTATCTCAGAAAAGAACAGAGAACTAAAAGAGAACTCTTGGTAATTTTTAAATAATGATGCCAGAAATGATAAAAATCAATAGAAAGGTTGGAAGATAAATTTTAGGAAATCTCCTAGAAAATAAAGCAAATAAAATTATCTATCAAGTGTGGAAGAATACATTTTTTAAATATTTTATGAGTTTATTTGAACCAAACTCATGACATATCAGGGATCAACATTTCAGGTGGTCCCAGAATAAATACATTTAAAAATATGCAAGGTCTTAAAAAAAAAAAAAAGCGCCCTTTCTCAGGAAGCTACTGGAAGTGTGTGCCCTTACTAAAAGGAGAAATTAACCTAGAAGCCATGAGATTTAGGAAATAGATCCAACATGGGAGGAAGCAAAATGTATCCCTAAGATTCCAAGGAATAATTAGTGGATTCCAGGCTGTTGACAATGCAGTCAGTGTAGAGGGAAACCAATCCAGATGATGACAGATCAAATGGCTCCAGGAAAGACTGTCAAGAAGATGAAACTGATGAAACACATAATATATCTGAAGGTCTTAAAAGGAGATTCAGAAAATAAAAAGTCTGGGAATGAGTTACTTAAAAATACATAGAAAAGTAAACAATCAGGATAAAAAGATAATTACCATCTTCAAGTTACACAGAGAAGAAAAAGCAAGCAGAGTTTACTAGATGGTTCAGCCATACATTAACATAATCAAATAAATGTTAACACTGAATACTGAAAAATTACTATGTAACCATCTTGGTAAAATGGAAGGATGACAAAGGATGTTTGGTTTGTAGGGGGCAGAAAGAATGAGCTAAATCTTCAACTTCAATAGTGGAAGATCCAGAATTTAAAAACCTAAAAGTAACTCTGTAAAACTTAAAATTTATAAACACTTAATGAGTAAGAATCAAGATAATCAACAATAGGGGGTGAAAGTGTTTCTATCTGGAGGAGGTAAAACAGAGGCCAGGAACAGGTAATGCTGTTAATTATATACCATATAGAACTATTTCATTCTTTAACGTAAAAATACAACTCTAATTTTAAGAATAAAACAAAACTAATCAAAATACGGTAACAAAATATATTTAATGCATACAAAAAGGTTTTACTAATATGGAGAACTCACACCATTTTATAGACTGATTCTAGATAAATTCCTAAATTGAAGAACAACTTAGCAGTATCCCATAAATTGTGTTGCAAAAGCCAAAAGGTTATTTACCATGTGTTAGGATAGTGTGTTGTTGTTGGCTGTTTCTTTTCTCCTTTTTTGGACTATTAAAACTCCAGGTGGGCAGAGACACTTTAGCTGCCTGTTCCCTCTTACCTTGCTCTGCACAAACTCTTCCATAGCTAAGGGGTTTACCAGGGATTCCCTCTGCGGACGGGCTGAGGGCAAGAGCACATTGGGCCTACCATGTGACTCTCTTCTAACACTGTATTTTCATGTTGTAAGAAATGCAATGTGATAACTCTTCATGCAATGAAGTTGTCTACCAAAGATGCTTTCTAACAGATAGATATTTGCTGATTCATAATTTTTTCTTCAGTTGTAATTTTCTTTTCAGTCCTGAGTTTACTAATACTAGTTTATAATATGAAGATAAGAAATAGGGAACTGGTTTAACAGAAATAGGAATGAAAAGGGCCCAGAGATGTTACGTGACAATAAGTTTAACACATGTAAACAATACGAGACAACCACTAAAATATACTGCCATCTTAAGCTACCTTAACAAAAGTACAGTATCTAGATCCTACACAACAGATCTTATTTATCAAGTCACTAGTCAATGTGACTAGTGTTCAGCTCCTAGCTCCGTAATTTGAGAGGAGAATCTAAATAAAGTGGAACACATTAACAGATGAAGGACTAGGTTAGTGAGGAAACCTGAACATGACATACAGGATAGAAGCCATATGAGCCTCATGTTCAATCCTTTCAAGCAAAGAAACATGGCAGCAAAAATAAAATAAAAGCATAAAGCCACCGCTGAATTAAGTAGGATGAATATAACATAGAGTTAAGGAGATTCTGAAGTAATCTGAAAAGTCTTCAATTATACGAAAGATTGATATGTGGAAGAAGAAATTGATTTGCTCAGCCCTGACCCAAGTGGGAGCAGAGAGTCAAATGGAAACACTGATCATTAAAACAACAGTGAGAGCTCCCTCAAGAAAGAATCCTTAACTGAGATCCCTGAGAATCACAGCTAGGGGGCGTTAAGGAGAAGCTGGTCAGTACTAGATGCGGCTTCAAACATCAAAGGGTTGGTTGGACGGTATGATTCATACGGTTCCTTTCAAACCTGAAACATGAACCTCAAAGATTCTTTCTTCCAACCATAACTAGTATCGTTGGTATCTGTCAACTAGCTCAGGGATTGTTTGCTGGCTCCTGAACTAGGATAACACACACAGACAAAGATGACATTTAAAATATAAATAAATGCACCAGAATTTTCCTCCCACCATAAACAACTAGAAAACCAGACAAAAATAAATAAATAAAACTACTGTTTTCGGACCCTGAACAACAGGTAGCACTAGCACAGAGCTAGCTAGCCTCTCTGAGAAAACAAATGAGGTAGGCCTTACAGAGCCTGAGGCAGCTGAAATTTGTGAGAGCAAATTGCCAGAAAGGAGAGAGTTATGCAGAAAAAGAGCTCCAAAGATCTGATAGGGGTTCTTTTGAGACTGTTCCTACATACTAAGCTGCACACTCAAAGAATCAAATTCAATGGAGCCAGGTAAAGAATGGCTGGAGAGCTATCATTCTAACAGCTCATGCAAAGTTGGGAGAAAAGTCTAGTTCTGAACAGGGTGAAAAAAACATTGTTAAACCCCTTGGACACTAAATAGAGATCACAGAAGAAATCACACCTCAGAAGGAGGAAACAGACCTAGCGCAAAGAGTGCTCTAACCCACCCTAAATAACCGAGCCTCAATAGTCACCATCACCATCACCATCGCAACCACCACCATCACGACCATCACCATCACCATCTACAAGTAACTTAACTGCTAGCCAAAACAAAATTCAATTATTTAAAGGAAAGAAATAAAGTCCAGACTATTAACAATATCATATTCACAATATCCAGCATCCAATAAAAGAAAACAAGACATTCAAATGTCCCACACATTTTGGTATATTTTGTGTTCATAATCAGTCAGTTCAAAATATTTCTTACTTTCCCTGGTGATTTCTTTTTTTTGCCCTATGTGTTATTTAGAAGTATTATTTAATTTCCAGACTTTGTGTCTGTCCAGCGCTCTCTCAGTATCTCGTTAATTTCAAATTTAATTCTTTTCAGAAATTTCAATTTTAGAAAATTACTGATATTGTTTTATGGTCAAGGATTTAAAGGAAAACACAAACTTAAGGACAGAAATGGAAGGTTTTTTTAAAATAACTAAAAATTTCTATACCAAAATATGCAAAACATGAAATGAAAAATTCACTAAATGGGTTTAACAGATTAGACAATGCCAAAAAATCAAAAAGGACAGGGTACTTGAAAACATACAATATAAAATTACTCAGGATGAAGAACAGAGAATTTTTAACAACTGAAAGAATAATGAGTAAAGAAAGCCAAAGCAGTCAGAATAATAATAAGCAGTCTAACATACATGTAGTTAGGGTTCCAGAATGCAAAGGTTGGCAGGGAAGGGGGGGGATGAAAAATCATATATATACATATGTGTGTATGTGTGTGTGTGTGTGTGTAATAATGGCCAAAAGTGTGTCCAAATTTCATGAGAACAATGAATCTCAGAACCAAGGAGTTGTGTGAAGCCAAAGCAGAATAAATAACAACCCACACCAAAATACATCAAAGTAAATTTCTGAAAACTAATGACAAAAAGAAAAATCTTAAAAGCTGTCAAGAGGAAAGAAAGACACAATGCATAAGGGGAGACAAAGATAATATTTACCACAGACTTCTCATCAGAAAATATGCAAGCCAGAAAACAATGGAACATGCTGAAAGAAAAAAATCTCCGTATCTAAATTTTAGATCAAACACAAATATCCTTCATCATGAAGGTAAAATACAGATTTTTGTAAAAGATGAACAGAAGCCAATGGAACTGCACCATAATAAATTTAACTACAATAAATGCTTTAAAAAAATTATTCAAGTACAAGGAAAATATCAGCTGGAAACCTGGATCTACACAAAAGAATACAGAGCACCAGAAACAGTTAATATAAAAACAGTATGAAACATGAGAAAATCAATTTTTAAATTTCTTTAAAAGCTAATTAACTGATTACAGCAAAAATAACAAAGTATTGTGGCATGTATACTACATAGAGAAGAAAAATATAACAACAGCACAAAAACCAGGAGAAAACAGAAGTATGCTGTCCTAAAGTTCATTATAAATGAAGAAATGGAGTATTATTTGGATATAAACTGTGATAACTTAAAGATGCATATTATAAGTCCTTCACCAGTACTCAAAAAGTTAAGACAAAGAGGTATATCTAATAAGCTGATGTTAGTGACAAAATGGAATCATAAAAAAAAAAAAATACTCCAATAATCCAAAAGCAAGCAGGAAAAGGGGGTAAAAGGAATAAAAAATAGATGGCACAGATAGGGTGGAAAGCCAAGATAGCAGACTTTAAACCCAACCATATCCATATAATTATATTAAATATAAATTGTCTACTATAATTAAAAGACCCATTCTCAGAATGGATAAAAGGCCCAACTATATATTGCCCACAGGAATGCAATTTAAATATAAAGACAAGTTACGGTAAAGGTAAAATGATTTCTTAAAAAAAGAGATATCACAAATTACAAGAGAGCTGAAGTGGCTAGATTAATATCAAAGATGACTCCAAGAGGACTATTACTAGGAATAAAGAGTAAAGTTTTGTAATGATAAAAATGTCAATTTTTCAAGATGGCATAAATCTCAAATGTGTATGCACTTAGTAACAAAGCTTCAAAATATATGAAGCAAACACTGATATATCTAAAAGGAGAAACTGACAAACCCCGAAATATAATTGGAGATTTCAAGAGGCCTCCTCTCAGCAACTGACAGAACAAGTAGCCAGAAAATCAATAAGGATATAGAAAATATGAACAATACTATCAACCAAACTGACATTTATAAAACATTACATTCACATTTTTTAAAATGCACACAGAACATTCACCAAGAGAAACCATATGCTGGGCTATTAAAAAAAAAAATCAATATACTTTTTAAAATTGAAATTTCTGAATATAATTAAATTTGAAGTTAAAATATTGAGAATGCCCCAGACACACACCAAATCTGAAAATTAAATGTTTCTAAATAACGCATAGACAAAAAAAAAAATCAGAAGAGAAACTTAAATATTTTAAACTGATTATGAAAACAAAATATACCAAGTGTGTGGGACACAAGTAAAATGGAGCAAAAAGATCAATCTGTAACTTTAAACATTTATATTAGAAAGGAAGAAAGGTGTATTGCTCTAAGCTTCTTCCTTCAGAAGCTAGGAAAAGAAGTGTAAATTAAACCAAATGTAAAATTCAGTGAAAGAATGACGAGCACAGAAGAAATAGATGAGATAGAAAAAATAAGTAAAACAAAAAGCTAGTTATTTTTTTTTAAAAAATCAATAAAATTGACAAACACCTCACTGGGTGAATCAAGAGAAAAAGAAAAGACAAATTACCAATATCAGGAATAAAAGATGAGGAATTACTTCACATCCTAAAGACACTGAAAAGCTAAAGGAATTATTAGAAATAACTTTACATCAATAATTAAACTACATACTTAGATTTAAATGGACCAATTCTCTGAATTACCAAACTTAACACAGACGAAAAAATAGAAAATCTGAATAGCTCTATATGTATTAAAGAAATGGAATTCATAATTTAAAACCGTCCCACAAAGAATTCTCTAAGGCAAGATGGCTTCACTGAAAAATTCTATCGAACATCTAAAGAAGAAATACCAACCAGTCCTACATAAACTTTTACAGAAAACAAAGGAGGGACTACTTCCCAAATCATTGTATGAGGCCACCACTACTAAAACCAAAGACATTACAAGAAATCTACATGCCAATATCCTTCATGAACACAGATTTAAAAATCGGTAACAAATTAGCAAATTAAATCTGAAAAAACATAAAATGATAACATACTCTGCACATGGAGTTTATCTTGGGAATTCAAGCTTAGTAGAATTAGTTCAAAAATCCATCAATGTAATTCTCCTTATTAACAAAACAAAATCTATGATTATCTCAATAAATGCAGAAAAAACATTTAACAAAACTTAACACCTCATCATGGCAAAAAATAAGCAAACTAGGAATTAATGGGGATTTCCTCAACCGGATTAAGGGATGTGAGGAATGTTCAAAAACCTACAGCTAACACCACAATTAATGATGGAAGACTGAAGACTTTCCACCAAGGATCAGGACAAAGCAAGGTTGTACACTCTTACCACTTCTATTAAACTTTGTACTGTACGTCCTAACCAATGCAATAAAGCACAGAAAAGAAATAAAAGGCATACCAACTGGAATAGAAGCTATAACATCATCTTTATTCCCGACAACATCCCCATACACATTTACAAAAATTAAAGGATTTTACAGAAAAGCTACTAAAACTAATAATTGAGTTTAGGAAAGTTGCAGCAATATATAAAATTTAATTTTATATGTAGCATAAATATACAAAATTTAATTGTATTTCTGCAGACTAGCAGTGAACAATTGGAAAATATTTAAAAACAATGCCACTTTAACAGCATTGAAAACTATGAACTAATTAGGGATAAATTTAATAGCATTATGTTCCAGATCTGTACACCCAAAACTACAAACCATGTTGAGAGAAACTAAAGATCTAAAGAAATGGAAACTAGACCATGTTCATGGACTGGAAGACCTAAAACTGTTAACAAGTCAATTCTCCCTAATTTGATCTATAGATTCAACAAAATTACAATCAAATCTCCCCAGGGTATTTTTTTTCTTTTAACAAATTGACAGGTTGATTCTAAAACTGATATTGAAATGCAAACTATCCAGAAGAGCCAAAACAAAAGTTGGAGGATTTACCCTGATTTCAAGACGTGCTATATAATCAATATGTGATATTGGCATAAGAAACATGTAGATCAAACAAACAGAATATAAATCCAGAAATAAATCCATGCATACACACACACACACACACACACACACACACACACACACACTCAATACATTCAACTGATTTTTAACAATGATATCAAGATAATTCAACAGGAAAAGTAGTCTTTTCAACAAATGGTGCTGGAACAACTAGATATCCACATGCAGAAAGAACTTCAACCCTTACCTCACACCACACACACAAAAAAAATAATTCGAAATGGACCAGTTAATCACAGACCGAAACCTAATAACTAAAGACAATAAAACTTCTGTAAGAAATCATAAGAGAGAATCTTTGCTAACTTGGAATAGCAATTAGAACTCATATATAGCTGGTGGGAATAAAATGGTACAACCATTTTTCAAAAATTTACCAGTACTTTATAAAGTGAAACCTTTATTTCCCACATGATTGAGCAAGTGCTCTCCTAGTTATTTACAAAAATAAAAACATATGCCCCGCAGAAAACCAGTAAGTTCATAATAATGGATAAGTACATTGTGGTGTATCGATTCAAGAAACTACTACTTAGCAATAAAAAGCAATGACCTACCTAAGCAACAATAAGAAGCCCGACAAAGACAACTATACTCATATATGATTCCATTTATAAAAAAATTCTAGAAAAAGTACAATGAATCCACTGTAACAGTAGATCAGTGGTTACCTGGGTGTGGTAGATTCACAGATGCATACATTTGTCAAAACTCATGACACTGTACTTACTTGCTTAAAATAAGTATATTTTATTGCATGTAAATTATACCTCAATAAAGCCAGGTAATCAAAACTTTTTGTATTAATGGAAGAATCCATGTAAAAAAAAAAAAAAACTCTCAATAAAATTTACTTTTAATATAGCCCAAGAACCATCTTGCTTATCTCCAAGGTAACCGTGAATCTCGTATAAAGTATATAATATTTTCCAAAAAATTATTTTCATGCCTAACTACATCGGAACACTAGTTAATGATTCATATTTATTAACCTTAAATAAAGAGAACTCGTGAAATTTCTGGAAACTGAACCATTTCATGAAGTTTGTTAGCGATGTTAGGATGATGTCTTGCCCAACTACAACAGCAGACTATAAATAGAAATTTGCTCCTTCCTCTACAGTAACATATACTCCGTATCTCTGGGAATGACATGCCCACTTAAAGAACTTATTTCCCAGCCTCCCTGAGGTTAAGCAAGGCCAGATGTGTCCTAAGGAACTTCCTGGAAGTTTCCTTTATAAGGAGGGGGTGTGGCCTTTCCACTTTTCCTCCTCCTATCTATCTAGAATGCCACCAAGGTGACTAGAATTTGAACAGCCATCTCGGACAATATGCTACCTGTGATAAACTAAAGATGATTTAGGGGCCGGCCCGGTGGCTCAGGCGATTGGAGCTCCGTGCTCCTAACTCTGAAGGCTTCCGGTTCAATTCCCACATGGGCCAGTGGGCTTTTAACCACAAGGTTGCCAGTTCGATTCCTTGACTCCCGCAGGGATGGTGGGCTGTACCCCCTGCAACTAGCAACGGCAACTGGACCTGGAGCTGAGCTGTGCCCTCCACAACTAAGACTGAAAGGACAACAACTTGACTTGGGAAAAAGTCCTGGAAGTACACACTGTTCCCCAATAAAGTCCTGTTCCTCCCACCCCAATAAAATCTTTTAAAACAAAAACAAAAAACTGTGTGGTTACCTAGGTTTTTACCTTGCCCGTCATCGACCAAAAAAAATAAACTATCCTAATTTTTTATTTCCAAATGATTCCTCAATTTGGAATAAAGCAGTCTAAGAGGGGGGGAAAAATCTATCCGCCTATCTGTGGGAAAGAATTTTAAGCTGTATTACTCCATTAATCTCTGATGAAACTTTAAAAAATGTAAACTGTATTATCACTCCATTAATCTCAGGCAAATCTATATGCTCCAGTGATTTCTACCTTCATGCTTTCACTGAATTATATGGTCTACACTGTTAATTTTTAAAAGGCTCGGGGTGGGGGAAAAAAGAGACCAATGTTTGGAACAGCTGTGGGGAGCTTCGCAGAAACCCTAAACTGATTTAGAAAGAAGAAGAGCGCACAATATAACGTACTGGTTAAAGTGGTCATGCTCTGAAGTCAGTGACTCAGCTCCATCACTTGCAAAGCTCCGTGAATTTGGGCAAGCTACTTACATTTCATACTTCAGTTTTCTTATCTGGAAAATGGGAAGAGTGGTATATATCTCATAGGATCTTGGTGAGAAAATGTACATAGCCGGCAAGCAGTGAAACAGTTCCAGGTATTCAGTAAGCACCTTAGAAAAAGCAAAAGCTCTGAAAGGAGACGATGCATAACACATAAAGGTCTGACTTGAAATACAGGTTCCTATTAGTGAGTGGCTAGAAATTTTAAATAGAAAAAAGAAAACAAACGACTTTTTAGAGATTAAATACTTTTAAAAATAAGAAAATTCACAGAATATATATGAATGAAAAGATAGTCATAAACTCATTAGAAATAAACTAAAAATTGAGTGTTTTATTTCATGCTCAGAATGGAAAAACTTAAAATGAATAAGTTTTACTAAGGCTGAGGATAGAAGAAATGCACATTTATATAGTGCACATATGAATGTAAACTGGTATATCTTTTTAAAGAATTTATGGCTGTAACTATCAATTTAATGTATACTGCACTATTACAGAAAAAAAAAGGATCTTAATGTTTATTACAGTTGATAATTAAATAATTACACCCCATCCTATGAAACAGGATTCAACTGTCAAAAAAATAATAATAAAGAATGAGGTATATCTAAATTTACTGACTTGAAAATATTCTAGGACAATGTTAAACAGAAAAGCATGTTGCAGGAAAAGTTGGATAATTAGCCCATTTGTTAGTTTTTTTAAAACAAATACGTTCGTCATTAAGAGAATGCATAAACTGTGGTATACAACTGAATTACAACTGCACACTGTTGGAACATTAATATGGTGAATGTGTAAATAAAAAAAATTTATTAAAAGTAAGAGACACATTGCCACTAATTCCCCTCAAAATACTCCCCCTCGCTTCGAACACACTTATCCCATCGTTCTTGCCACTTTCTGAAGCAGTTCTGGAAGTCCTCTTTCATGTCTTTAGTTGCGCTGTCATGGCTGCCTCTATGCTGAATCATTTTGACTTTGGGGAGGAGCCAGAAGTCGCATGGTGCCAGATCTGGTGGATGAGGACACACTGTAATGTTTTTATTTGACAGAAATTGCCACATACCAGAAGCAATGTGTGACACGTTGCAGTGTCATGATAGAAGATGATTTACGGCACACTTTAAAACACACCTTCTCTCAACCGTAGCTCACACCCGACTGACTGCACTGAACAAGCTGAAACTTGTCACACACTGTTACTAAGATTTGATGTGCCGCTTCCTGTATTGAAGATCCCTGCCTTTCAGTTGAATAGCACTCAGCAGCAGCATTCACTGTAGTTTTTGATCACAACAGAAAGGCTCCACGTTACACATCACTTCTGGTACGGCAATTTCTGTCAAATAAAAACATCCTGGTGTGTTTTCATCCACTTTATTCACCAGATCTGGTACCAGGTGACTTCTGGCTCTTCCCCAAAGTCAAAATGACCATGAAAGCTAAACGTTTTGAATCAATTCAGGACATCAAGGCAGCCAGAACAGTGCAACTAATGACACGAAAGAGGACTTCCAGAATTGCTTCTGAAAGTGGCAAAGAACGACGGGACAATGTGTTCGAAGCGAGGGGGAGTATTTTGAGGGGGATTAATGATAATGCGTCTTTTATAGTAATAAATTTATTTAAACAGTCACCGTATTTTTTGACCACACCTCACATATATACCGGGGGTGCCAAAAAAATGTATACACATATTAAGAGATGGTCAACATTGCTCAAGCAGTAGTTCGCTGTAATCAGAAGTATCTGGGCGCTGATGGGAACCACTTTGAGCACCTCTTGTAATTGCAGAAGTCAAACGTGACTTGTATTCATCTTTTGCTATCAGGATATATTATTACAATTTTAATAATTTTTCCTTTCTTAAAATGTGTATACATTTTTTTGGCACCCTGTTTACACACACATACACTAAACATTCATGATTAAAACTATTTTTAATAGGAAATGATAAACATAAAATTCTGGATAATATTTACCTCTGAAGGAAGAAGAAGAAAGAAAATGGGAAGAGAAGGGAACCACAGGACTATGTAAATGATAAAATATTATTTTTCTTACTCTGGGGTATTAGATACATGGGTGTTCGTTGCATTGTGATTCTTTGTACCTTATGTATGATTTATACATGCTATTTTTATCTACTCCATATCTAATAAAAACAGTTTTGAAACTGCATATGTGTATAGGCACACATATACACAAAAGCAAGAAAAAACCTGGAACAATAAAAATCAAACTACTGGTAGTTACCTCCCCGTGAGGGAGGGAACCTTCATGTTTATGTTAGATCCTTCAATATTACTTGAACTTGAAAATAATTATGTAATGTTTTATTAAATTTATAAAATAAATTAAAACTTTTCTCTTAAAATTATAATTTTGAAAATTGTAACCATATGGAAAATGTTAGTGCATACAGCTGAATAAAGAACTATATTTATACTGTGATTACTTCTATGTACAAAACCCAAGCACATTAGCAAGAACAGAAGAGTTGGGGTAAATCTGACTTAATGGAGTGGCTGGATTATGGGTAATTTTTTTATAGTTTTAATTTCTTGGAAATTTTATTTCATAGAACAATTCTGTATTTCATTAGTGCAACCTCACTTGGAGAGAAATGAAAGAAAAATGACAAGTGCAAGAAAGCCAACTCTCTACCTTCAGGGTAGCCAAGTGAAAAATCTACCCACATGGGAAGGCTGAATGAATTACAGCCAACTGACAATAGATAGCGCGTGCTGTGCCAGTAAGTGCACTCAAAACAACTGGAGAGGATCCCCACCACACCAAGGAGATTACATCAAAAGGTTCTGAAGTGCATGTGTACAATGACGCGCTTAACTAAGAACTGGCACTGCCAAGTAAAAGTGCCATAGGGGCATGGAAGGCTCCAGTTCACAGGGAGCCCAGGAATGTGCTGGAAAAGAAAAGGGGTATGGAGGGACGGACAGAGACAGAGAGAGAGGGAGGAGGGAAAACTTTTCCTAATATGTGAGGAAAAATATGACACGGCATAACAATTACACTCTTGATACCTATAAAATATTATACAATCCAAAAGCTAAGTGCTGAGGGAACAAAGAACAGAATGACAGGAATGAAAATTTAAAGGACTCCAAAATCAGAATGAGGAACAGGCAGCAAAGACACACACAGTTTTGTTGTCTTTACATATGTCCTCCCTATTCTATCCACTGTGCCAGTTCCTAAAAATTGGCAATTTCCACAAAGACAAGAAGAAAAACAGAGGTAAAAGTCTATTTCATCCTCCTACCAAAAACATCACTGATATGAAATTAATATAAACAAATCTTTTAAATAAAAAACTAAATGAAAACATCCCAAAGCAGATCTGCAAAGAAAAAAATTGTAATATGCTTTCTGAGCTTACCACTATTGAAAGCAGAGGCCTATGTAACAAAGGCTGACGGAGAGAGCCAACTGCTGTTAGGGTACCTCCTCCATTTTCTTTTTCCTATTAAGGTTTCTCCGTGCCCATTTCTAATAATCAAAATTTCATGAGCTCCTCTCCTGCCAAAATATTCTGATTCCCACCACCCATCCCACGAGTCCTGCCTTCTCCTTTCTTCCCCACCTTTGTTCTCCACACCTCCTTTCTCTTATAAGTGTTTCTTCTCTCAACTTAAAAGAGAAATATTATTCTCACTGCCTCCAATCTTTTCTGAAAATTGGCAGGTTATAAACGCTAATGTTTGATTTTATTTTATTTTTACAGTCCCCTGCCTTTCTGTCCCCAGCTTCTGTAGAAACTTAATTTTAAAGGTTTGAGTTCTGTAGGGCTCAGTGAATACTTTCATATACACATAGGCGTACACACCTGTAATCAAAGTGTAAGTCTTCTGCTAACTACAGCTCAGGGGTGTTGCCAACTGTTCCTCCCTGTTATGCATACACAGAATGCAAATGCCACAAAACCATCATTTGATTCCTCTCCTATGACACAGAGAATTGGTCACCACATCCTGTCAATTCTACCTCCAAAATATTACCTGAATCCATATTTCTTTCTCTCCATGCCTCCTGGCCCTGCATAATTTCTCACATCCAGACTACTCTAAGAGCCTTCTCTCTGCCTTCAGTTTGTCTGCTATTACAATCCACACTCCACAGAGCCCACATGAGTTTTCTCTCTGAATCATAAAGCTGATAATACCCTTTCGGCATTCCCATGTGCATACAGAATAAGCTTTCAGTTCCTACATGTCATCCAGTCTGGCACCAAACATCACCTTTCGATCTTGTCTCCCATCTATTAAAGACTAGGCATTAAATAAAAGGTAAGTAAATTTTTAAAAAGGAGTAATTTCCAAGAATGTCTAGAAATGTTGTTGTATGACTTATTGATGCATTATATACGTAATTACTTACATAACTGACAAACTTATTCATCCCAACCACCAAACTCAAACTTTTACAAAATAGCTATCCACATAATGTATTAAAACAGAATTGGGCAGTTTAAAGTATTTCTATTTTGGGCGGCAGGTTTGCTCAGTGGTTAGAGTGCAGTGCTCATAACACCAAAGTCGCCGGTTTGATTCCCACGTGGGCCAGTGAGCTGTGCCATCCACAAGTAGATTAAAAAAAACAATGACTTAACTTGGAGCTAATGGGTCCTGGAAAAACACACTGTTACCCAACATTCCCCCCAAAAAATTTTTATAAATCTATTTGCAGTTCCAATATTAAAATGTAAGACGGATCACAAGAAATCTAAGATCAGTAGTTATTTTCTAAAATGAGTATTACCATGTATCAACAAATTTCTGTTTTCTGGAAATAAAGTCAACTCTTTTGGGTTTTTAACAGTGTATCACACCTACCATATGAGAAAGTCTGGCAACAAAATCAAAGTTACTTTAGAAGCTAAGCGCCTACCTTAGGGAGCCCTATTCATTTTCCATCTAGAATATTCCTTGAGTTTATCATAAACTACCAAAACAAACTACTCATCTTAACAGACTCATTAGAAAAGTTTCCTAAGAACAAATACTTTTTTTTAAAATAAAATTTACTAAAGAAGCCAGTTTATTAGCTTACATATCAAAGTATGAGTTCTCCTGAGAAACGTTCCACTGTTTAATTAAATGTTATAGGATCTTGCAGACAGACTCAAGAATAGCACCATCTGTCTGGGTTACAAAGCTCAGTTTCACTATGATTATCACCAAACAGCAACAAAATATCATAGGTATCTCTCTCAAGTAATTTATGGACAACTAATGAATTTAGTCTATTCGGGATCACAAAACTTGATTCAATCCATGCAGATGATTACACTTTGTATGTAAACCAATACATTTTGAAAAATGTTTTTAATAATTTAAACTTCAGTTAAGAACGTGTATTTCAGAAAACATTTATGGTCATCAGTAGCTAAGATGTAGATTTATGCTCTCGTATAAACTCTAAATGTTAAACTGCTCAGGTGTTACATAAATCTGTAAAATTAAAAAGAGCCCGTTGTTATTTGTTTGGGATAATCATCATGTAAGTAATTTTTCCAAAAACATTTACAGGTCTAGAATTGTATCACCACACTTTTGATAGGATTTCAACTCCCTTTTTTTAATGTGAAAAATACTTTTTAAAAAGAGAAAGAAGTAAAATCATCTATGTAATCTGAAGAATACAGAGACAAAGCTGAGAAAATTCTCACTATATTCCTGAATTCAAAAATAGAAAAGAATACTTGCCACTGCAACTGGTAATCTAAACAACTGATAGGGGCTGCCTGCTATGGTAAAGCAGCCTCTACACCTCCTCTAACGCTGACTATTAAGGCAGAGCACGATGAAGTGAAACCCTAAATAGATGAGTGCCACTGTCCGGATCTTCCACTGGGAAAGAAACCACATGAATGGGATGCCAGACGGCTTACTAGGCAGTCTCAAATGAGTAAAAAGCAACACTAAACGGGCAATGGTTAAGAGCGTTGGCCTCATAGACCAAACTTTCTACTAAAATCTTAAGAGATTATCTCAACAACATACGTTTATTTATCCCAAAGCTTTCCTTAAAGATTACTTCAGTCTCACCAAAAATGGACCTCAGGATAATATCTGATGTTTGCTAGACAGGGTACAATTTACAATTTTACTCCCCCTGGTGATAATTTGCCTTGACCCTCAGAAAGCAAAAATGCTACCCCCATTTAATTTGTCCGAATATCTAGTCTTACTAATCAATGAACCACTGAATCCACCTTCACGGACACTGTACGAAAACCAAGCACACTGAGCACTAGACTGGGAACCTGGGATCAGCCATACACGCAGGCAGGATTCTTGGCACACAACCACAATGTGCAGGTGCCAATACAGCCCAAAGGAGGGCTCTTCCCAGGGTGTTTGCTCATCATCAGAAAGACTCCCATCAGAAGGTACTGAATTGCTGACTTAGGCAACAATTTAGAGCAGAAAACACAACTAAGATAATAAATTACAAAGAGAGAAGACACGATACTGACCAAAGAAACATCCTTTAAACTAAGATTTTCTGGGCTGGTTGACTAAACTGTCTCTAAAAGCAATTCCAAAGGAAAAGGACCAAAAAATACTATGAAGAATGGCATCAGTATTTGACCCATTTCAAGGGGGCTCACTTTGAAAAACACTTCTCATTTAGGCAGATATGTATCAGTTCTGGTATGACTACCTCAAAATCACTTTTATAACTATAAATTGTGTAACTTAAGAAGGTGATATTTGACCTACTTAAAATGACCACTAAAGGGAAACAAAAATAAAGAGAGTTGATTGCAACAAGCACATCAAGCAAAACACACAATTTTTAGCTAACATTTTTAAAAAACATTTATTCAGGCTCAAGCTCACTATCTTTAATCTTTGAATTTAAAAAATACTCAAGCTACAACTGAGATTGGCCCCACTTCCTTCACACCTTCACATCTTTTATTTCTAAAGAGGTTGGCTTAATCTTTTCCTGTGCTAACCCCATCACCTGGGTTCTTGATTCCATCTCCAGCCAAACTTCTTTAATCAACCATCAACTTTTTAAATTTCTTCCATCTTTCTTTCTGTGTCTCCACTACTGTTACTCATAAGTCCACAAACACAAATGAGGCTCTCACCTGCTAAAAAATTTCTTTCAATCTACCTTTCAACCTCTTACCCTCCCCACTCCCACGTTCCTGCTTGCTTTACAATAAACTTTCTTTAACTGAAAAGTATAGCATTCATTCATTCAACAACCCACTATAATCTAGATTCTACCCTCAACAGTCAAATGTAATGATTTCAACTAAGTACCAAACTGCCCAAATAGCAAACTTCCTCATTTTCACCCCTTACCTCACTCCTGCAAAGTGCACCAAAACTGCCTTTCAAAAATCATGATTATTCTTTCTTTATTTTTATGTCAGAGAAAGCAAATTGCATTGCCTACTTAAGGCACATATAACATATACAATCATGACTTAAATGTCTAGGCTTCATGAGAAATAATCCCAGACCAAAATTTAATTTGTTTTAAATGCACAAAATTTAAAGAATGATGGGTTACACAGTTCAACAGTTCTAATTTGTCTATGTAAGAGAGCAATCCTAGAAAGGCTTTTAAACACATTATTAAACGTAATAGCATTTAACACACTTCTTTTCCCTCAATTCATTTCTCATAATAGTTTCTATATCATCTTGGATTATCTCCCACTTTTAGTTCCATATCCCATCTGCTCATTTAAGATTCACGTCTGTCCAGTTTCTGAAATATTTGTCACTTTAGTCATTAGCATTTTGCGTAATATAGCACTGTTTTTTTAAAGTTCAGAACTGAATTATTTTAGAAAACTGATGATTTTAACATTACCATTTCTTAATCTAAATTGGCCTGCCCCCACTTCAAATTTTCCACTTAACAAAAATTAGATTTCAATAAGTTTTTGTACTGTTTTTTAAAAGGAAACCAAGAACCAAGACCATAAATTAGAAATGCTCTCTTACATACCACTTCAGTAAATATTCTGAAGGACAGACCCAGGAGTTGTCAACTGAGCTTCCAAAGAATGTCCTTTCCACTCCTCTCTAGCAAACCACATCCATCCACTCCTTCAAAATCCAGTTTAAAACTCCCCTCCTGAGTTTTCTGGCTACAAGATACCATACTGTCTGTCCATGCCGCTCTCCCTCTACCCCTGCTATATAGCATCTTACAAGTTAAATAGTACATGTAGGTCTTTTTCTCACATATAAGGCCCTTAACCCTTCTGTAAACCCAAGCCAGGTTTTAATCATTTCAAACGTGTGCATATTATTCAAAAATGAATTATATGTCCAAGTTTCTCAAACATAACATACAAAAAAATTAATATTTCTAAAAACTAGTTTATTGGCTGCCCCATCTAATCTCACCCCCCCACACACACACCCATCTCCTTTTTCGTTTCACTGGGGCTCAGAAGTACTCATTTATCACACAAAATAGCTAGAAAGCTTATCTCTGGTGGTGAGTAAAGGAAGGGGGAAAAAGGTAAGGGAAGAGCTAAAGTGCGAAGAAATACAAAATCTTTTCCTAAGGACATCACAGGACCTGCCACTACTCTCGTTTTAATAAGTGTTATCAGCAAAGAGGAAGCAGCAGCAAATTCCTGCAGGAAAGTAAGTGGAAACCTGTCTCACTGCTTCCTCCCCAACTGCTGCGCTTCCCACCAGGCCCATCCTCGCCGCTCAACACTCTCCTCCAGCCTCTCCTTCAGAGGGAAATCCTGGCCGAGGCCGAGGAGAGGGCCTGGAGCCTGGGCCGGCCTCACTTCCACTGCCTGGAGCCAAGAAGGGTTTTAGGGAACGCCTGCGCCGATGGCCAGCACCACAGTCAGAGGGAAGGTGTTCCTGACATTCTAACCAGGAACAATAAATCCAAGTTCATTCCCATAAAAACTCTGCCATAAACAGCAGTTGAGTTCTCTAACACAAGTATTTAAGTACAATACAATGTAAACAGGCTAACAACCATCATTTGCAGCAACAGAAAGGTAGAGTTGTTTTTTTTATGTGAACACAAACTTACAAATTAACTTTCTGTAATATTTTAGAAGGCTGGAGATCACCTCCATGTAACACTCTACACTGCTGGATAAAAATTTGGGACATTATACACATTCAACATGACTAATACAAAAACTACAAATGTGAGAGGTGGAGTGGGCAGCTTTCCTTGCTTCAGCAAGGTCTCAACTATATTTTTAGATGTTGCCACATTACTAAATGGAAAACAGAAATTAGCTGGTAATTGAGGATACATACTTCGTTCAAACATAGTAAGGGTTGTGACATGTATGTCAGACTAAAACGTGATTTGGTCTTTAAGAAGAAAAATATATTTATTAAGTACTATTTCTGACATTCCTGAGACAAATCTCAAAATGTTAATAGAACTGCTATTTAAAGTTCAAAGAGTACTGCAGAGCTGCCAAGGAATTAATAGCTTAAACTACCAAATAAGAGCCACAGTTCAATTTCCAATCTCAGTTAGTCATAGCTCAGGGTTGGTACAGCACAATCACCAAGCATATTAAAGACACTATGCAATTATGAATCATACATACAAATGAAAAGTAACATCTAAAGATGAATTGCAAGTTTTTCTTCTCAATCATAGCTTATTTGAGGACACACAAGAACAATTAAACCTTCTACTCCCCCCAACAAAGAACAAATACAACCTAACTGCCATACTTAAAACAAGCAATTTTGCCACTTCAACTTCCTGGTTAACTACCTAAGGGCTACTCTAAAGCTTCAGTTGGTTGTAATTTGCTAGAAGTCTCTTCCTATTAAAGAACATTATCTAGTCACCCAAAGTACTTTCCTTAAAAAGCACTCAAAATGATTTTGCACACTTCCTGCCTTCCACACTTGCATCAAGTTTACAGAAGGAGAAACTGAGGCACAGAACCATTATGCAACCGACCTGATCTGATCAATCACTAGAAAAAACTTGAATACCACTCAACTTTCCTTATTGTCAGTTCACTGTCCATTTTTCTGGGCTCATGAAAAGTAATCTTAAACTGGAGGTTGAGCAAAAGCCCTCCTAACCAGCTTAAACAATGGAAATGAAAGAATCCCGGATGAAGCCCCAAACAAAATCTCCAGGGCTATCGGTTGCCTGACACTATACAAAATCTAAGTACTAAGTGAATTCCTATCCCTTTGAGGTACGATAAGCACACATCTCTTGATCAGTTGGAATCCTCTTTAATAAAGATTTTCTAGAACTCATCTAAAATATTACCAGGCCACAATCCATACTCGTATAGCCTAGATTATATATATTTGGAACACAGAGCTAAATAACATCTAAGTAAGTTCAAAGAAAAATAACATAATTATTATCAGGACCTAAGTGAGCAATGAGAACGCCCTTAGGGAGTAAGACAGAGAAAAGAATAGTTGTCCAGTAATTCATTCATTTAACAAATAGTTAATGAGCACCTAACTATGAAGAGAATGCACAGATGACTTAAACAGGGTCACTGCCCTACAGAAGCTCATATGTTTATCAGATGCGCATAGAAGGAGGTACACGGAGCAAGAGTGACTAGTTCGGCCTGTGGGAGTCAGGGAAAGCTTCACAGAGGTGACATTTGACCTACTTAAAAGATGAGTAGGATTGTGCCAGGCATATACACATGCCAAAAAAAAAAAAAAAAAAAAAAAAAAAAACAACCTAGGCGGTGGTTCCTGAGTTAGATATATGTTTTCCTTATTTCTCTTTAGGACATTAAAATTCAATCATGAGAATTGCCAACTCAAAATGTTTTTTCACACCAATTACACTCTTTTGAATACCTTACTTATTAGCTCAAATTAAACCCAGATGGATTTAATCACCTTTCTTATTTAATAAAACAATGTGGAACTATCTGAGGAAGCTTCATGTGTCTTATGCAAAAAATACTTCCTCAAAAATTTATCGACGTTCTTTGGGAATGGGAGGGTTACAGTAATGAAAGTTAATACTCTTTTAGATGACCAATCTTTGAAATTTCCACTCAATGTTATAAAATTTCTGTTCACAATTATTTTATTTGAAACAAATCATTTCCTCAAATATAATTTTAATATTAAATGTCTTAAATGTATCCAATTAATGCAATGATTTCATACAAACTAAGACTTAATTATTACAGTAAAGAGATCTAGTAAAGACTGAGAAAAGAATATTTACCTGCAATTTTACCTAATTTTCTTGATATTCCCCTTTATTCCCTTTTTCATTTTTAAGTTAACATTACAAAGTTAAACTATGTAAAATAAAGACACAAATGAAATTTTAATGTAATCAATTCCGGAGGTTCTTTTAACAGTAATGGAATTTCGCCATACTGAAAAAAGTACAAAATGTAGAAAGCTGTCAACCAGGGCTCTGTGCTGTTTCACAGTAGTAGAAATACGGTTTTAATAAGATTCTACCACAATTCATCTAGAATGAGAAAGTAAAACACATAATAAACCAGAGTATGGAGATGCCAATGACATAATATTTTCCCTTGGACACAACAGATTCTCATCTAGAAAAAAAGAAGAAGAAAAAAGTCACCTTTTTCCTTTTTTTCAGACTGGAATCTAAATGTACTCTAAAAAGATTTTATTAGCTTAAAGGAGGAAAACAACTCCACTCCAACAAACATAACTAAAACATGCTAACATAAACACGAGTAAAACAGGAGTTCCTAAAAGACTACTACAGCCAATTTAAGAGGACAGAATCTATTGCATACAACAGATGATTTTAAAAATCAAATAACAAAACAATGTAGTAGAGTAAGGGAACTGTCTCTGAAATAAATGAGTCACAACATTTTAAGAAAATTTAAAACTATTTTCATATCAACTAAAGCAAAGATAGAAAACGATGATGTACATAAGTGACTTTATACTAAACAAAAAGTGGGCAGGCATACATATTTCATTCATGCAAATAAGTCTGAATTTACAATTCCCCGTTTATGTTAATATTTACCAAGATTAATGGAAAATCATCTCCCCTATGTAATGAAGTGAATTCCCCCAACAGAATAAAGCTAACACCTTCAAATCTTTCGAATAAACAATGAAAGCATATACTATAAAAGGAAATTATCTGAACCAGATCAAAAAGAAGTTCAATGACTCAGTTGGGGGGGAGTCCTAAATTCCAAGAATACATTACAAATACTGATTCATTAATTCCAAAACTCTAAGCAAGTCCTATGAAACAAATTATGTGTATGAATGCTCTTTAAAAACTATACCCCACAGCACATTTTGAGGCTACCTAATTACCTCACTTTGCAATGCATTAAATGTAATTTCTCAGAATAGGAATGTTTATAAAATGACAAAATAGAAAATTCTGGTAGCCAACACTACACAACACACAGAGTCTGGAAAGCAGATTAGTACACCATACATTTTAAACAAATGACACTAAGCAATGTTGCAGAAATTTTTTCTCCATTTCTAGTAAATGGTTGCAATGCACAGTTCAGTAATAATACCTAACATTCAACCATATCACAAATTATCATAAACTTTGTCTAACCTCCCTCACTGGCTGGCTAGCATCTGTGAAATAAATGTATCACCCACTCTCAGAAAAAAACAAATCAGCACCTTCTACTACTAGTTTAAAGGAGAACAGTACTATTTTATCCATATCAAAAATAAGTTAAATAATCTGAGAAAAATGTCTATTGTATCTTTGAATCAAACTTTGAGAGACAGTTGAATTAACTGTTCACAAACAAAATCGAAATAGGCAATCTTATTACTATGTACACTGAGTTTCGTCTCAATTTTAAATAATTTGACAACTATAACTACAGAATATACTATGTTTTGCAAAAGGTTATCATAATTTATGGCATATAGTACAAACTGGTGACAGAGGATCTTCTTTATTAATCTCAAGAGTAGAAGAGATTTCTGAAAGTGTGATGAATACAATTAACTCACAATTAACTAGGTAGGCTAAATTAGTGAACAAAAAAGATGAATCAATTTTTCCATACCTAATTAATATAATCCACTACTATAACTTAATGTTACTTAAAGGAATGCCTTAAGAGATTTTTTCCAAATAAATACCTAATCCAATCATGAAAAAAATGACCAAAACATTCCAAAAACAGTGCTAAGCTATACAGGCACCTGGCATAAACGCAATAAACCCTCCCTGTCCTAAAGGAACCCCGTCTCTATTCTCACAAAGAAGAAACAGACCCAACCTAACTTCCTCTCAATGTGCACTTCAAGCAATAACACAGCAACATATTTTGTAACATGCAAGTCTTGGGTACATTATTTTCTCTTTAAAATTATGAACTCATCACACGTACAAATGGCTCTTTAAAACGGTCCAGTAAACTGTTACACTATGCCTTAAATTGCTGTCTATTATGTACTTAAAAATATTTACTAGCAATTGGAGGTTAATATGGCAACTATTACCGGGTGGCAATTATTGCTATTAAAAATATATAAATACTGTAACACCATGTGCTACTAACAACAAAAGGCTAAACAAAAAACACCCATTAGCAAATTATAAACATTTTCATTAAAGAAAATGAACCATCGTGAAAAAAAGATGTTTTAAATGTAAATACTAAAACTGAAATTAGGATGGAAAAAAAAAATACCCTGTGTATGTATTTTGGCACTTGAGAAGATTAGAGAAATCAGTCTTTTCCTCATTTTCAATTAATAGTACGCCCCATTTGGTTCTAGCTGAAAAGAATGGATCTCAAAGTTTCTACATTTACAACTGTGTTCCCTTTCTGCAAAAAAACAAATCTCTTAAGAAAAAAAAAGTCAACAGATTACCTTAAAAGTTTCAAATATAGAACTAATGGTCCTTGATAGGAATTAAGTACTAATGTGTGTATGTGTGTTTCAATTGAGGGAGGAAGAATTTGATATCATCACCCAATTACCCCATAGTCAGGGAGATTCCAAGCAAATAAAACATGAATGTGGATCATACATACCTAAGAATTAGACTGCTTCATATCAAAGAGTATATACTTAAATCTAGTTAAAGGATACAAAATTGCTTTTCTCTGTATCATCTCAGTAGAGAAACAAACCTAAAGATATACTTACATCTGGAAATTATAATGTCTTCACACAAGGGTGAGTTGACATACCATAGGGTGCACTGTTCCAGTTTCCAAAAAGGCAGATTTAACACACTTAAATGAATTATAACTGAGTGAATATATAACAAGAGTCTCCCAGAAATTTGATGGACAGCATGAGAAAACAGTTTGGAGTCACAAAGGCACAGCTAGGCATGCATTTAATGCAGTAGCTACAAATCTCACAACAGTAAGAATAAGAAATATACAATGACCCATATCATGTATACACAATGGCATTTTCATGTTAGGAAAGGGGGGCAGGAGTTGACAGAGAATTTAAGAAATTTGATGCCACAGAAACTGATGCAGTAGAAAATCAGAAAGCAAAATAAGTAAAGGACTAACAAAAATCTTAAGGCACCTGATTGCACAATCAACTTTTGCTAAACCATAATGAACACCTCAAGGTAATACAAAGTCAGTGGGTCATTACTGTGGTACAGACTTTAATCTCCGGTTTATATTTCAATCCACGTAAATGTGAGTATCTGGGTAAATTCTCTATAAACAATACTTTTCTCTGCTCAGAAAACTGCAGACCAAAAAGAAAAATATATGCTATTATTAAGTACATAGAGTTCTTACAATACATGCTTTATTTTGAATAGGTGATGATTTTATCACGTTTGGAATTAATTATTCCATACAATGTACTTTAGGCAACATATTTTTAATATTCTAGGTTGTTGCTTTGTGTGATTTTCAAGAAAAATTCTCAGTTTGGAATGAGAAACGTTTACAATAATCAGCAGCTTTTTAACTGAGTCATAATTTTTAAAGAAAATTAGCAACTTATCCACCAGCCACATACAAGTGAATGTAGACATTTCAGTCCTTTAAAAAATTTCAACCCACGCATTTCTGCAGTTCTGAATTTCCAAATTTCAAACTAAAGAGTAATTCTGTTTTAAAAAAAAAGAAAGTATATTCAAAAATCAATTCCTGGTTTAAAGAGGTTTAGGACAGAAATACTCAAAGCACAAACCTTTACTAGGCCATAAAGTACAGAATCCTCTCATATAAAATTGTTTGTTTCTCCAAAAGAACCTCAAGCATCTTATCTCTTTAACATTATTATCCTTACTTAAGCTTAAAAGAAAGATAAAAGAAATATATCCTACAGACTGGCTACACACATTATATACTTTCATTTGTCTACAAAATCTATTGTATATAAATCAGCCCCATATACATAAGACATTACCAGTCAGCATGATATATGGTAATTTGGAGGATCCCTGCTCACTAACATTGGTCTACTTGGTTATTTTAATTACCTGTTAAAGTGTCAATGTGGTCACCAGCCGCCAAACAAAAACCATTTTAAATACCCCTTAATCAATATATTTGCTAATCTATGAAAGTCCCTGAACTTGACTGACACTAAATGATAGACTGAGAGGGAGAAAAGGAAAAATGAGTTTTATTCCCATATATCAAAAGATCAAGTGAAAATCATCAGCACTGAGAGGAAGAATCACAACTTATAATTGAATTTTAAGATTAAATATCTGAATAAAGATGCTGGGAGAAAAAAAAAAAATCGACCTGATCTTACTATAGTGAAAGCAAGGATACTATGCCAGTCTTGTAGATAAAAATCGCATGTTTTGATTTTTTTAATCTGCATAATGAAACATATTTAATAAAATAACACTTACATTTGAAAAGTTGGCAAGAATTTGTATTTACCCACTAGTCTCAAAGAAAAAAGCATCTATGGTACTCATAATTAAATGTAACTAATTACAATTTCAACACTAAATTATTTATCCAGTGTAAACAAGGATTAAGAGCAAATAATGTTTCTATCTACAGCAGAGGTTACAGAAAACAATTTCCAAAAATGCATCCTGTCCAAAAGGCAGTCCCCCCAAAAAGGGTACACAACTTAAAATAAGTTGGTTTTTTTTTTAAGGCTAAATTAAACAAACCGTTTAGCCAATTTTCCAATTATATTCTACGCTTGAAACATAATTGCCTTACATCTGTTTACAAATCTTTGCTCAATATTTAAACAAATTCGTAGTCTCCCGGGCACATAGCTATACATACAGTAACTCATGCACAAAGCACATATTTAAAGACCACGCACTGCAATTATTAGCCTAAACGCCAGGTTTAACAACGTGAATGTTTTCAGAGCTAGGTAATACGACCCAATAAAAAGCAAAGATGGCATTTACCACCAAATGTCACTGCCACCGCCAAGGAAGAGTTGCTGGAGCCCTATACATTTTTAATTTCGATGAATCTAGACGCCTTCGTCGGGTGCCAGGCTTCCCGGAGAACAATTGACACCCTAACTGCTTCAAGATTAAGGCAGGCGATTCAAATCCGAAGGAAAAGTTGTCAATTATCAGAGAGAGAGCGCGAGAGAGGCGAAGGCAGATAAAAGCGATGTTATCAAACCGCCCAGCTTGTTGCTTTTTTGTGTGTGTGTGGATTCGTTGTCAGGATAGAGAAAACAGTTTTTAAAAGACACAGGAGGAGAGAAAGAAGAAAAAGCTTTCTCCACCTTCCGTCGGCTCGGTGCAATGGCTTTAGGGCTCTCCAGCGTAGTAAGCCCCGAGAGGCAGGCGGCTGTCGATGTTTACAATCGCGGGAGCTTGGTGTGCAAGAGTCCTTTACTGACACAATCGCATTCAATCAACTGTTTTCGGGCGAAATTGCAGGTGTCATTATGGAATTTTTTTAAAAAATTCAAAAGGCGGGCGGGCGAGCAGCCGATCCGACAAGGGGGGGAGAAGGCTGCTTATCGCAGGCGCGGGCAGCACAAGGCAAAGCCTTTCACATTTAGGGGAAAAAAGGGGGGAAAGGGAGGGGAAGGGGGGTGTGATTGCAACAGAGGGTGGGCGTTCGAAGTGCGACCCAGAATCAGCAGCTTTGAGACTTCCACATGCAAATTCCACGCCGAGCGCCGCGCTCACAAATGATTTTTAAAGAGCCAAATAAACACTGGATGGGATCCAAGGCGAGGGAGAGACGATCCAAAAGGGGGAGAATCGGCAAGAGGCGAACAGCGGGGAGAAGCGAGGGAGGGGCGAAGTCCCGGCGGCGGGAGGAGAAAGTTGGTCGGCGGCGGAGGTCGGGGACCCCCCCCCGACACGGCCCCCCTCCCCGCAGCCCGGCTACTCACCAGCGAGAAGAGGTTGGAGTGACAATCCTCCAGGCTCGCCCCGTTCGCCACCCAGTTCGCTGCCGCAGTCATGATCCTCCGCGAGCCCGGCCGCCAGAGCGGGGCATGTCGGAGCGAGGCGTCCGAGGCGAGGCCGGGCCGGGCGGCGGCGCCTCGCTGGGGAGCGCGGGGCGGCCGGGCCGCCGCCGCCGCCGGGGGAGGGCGCGAGGGCCGGCGGGCTGGCGGCAGGCGCCGCGGCGACGCCGCGCCGGGGGCGGCGGGCCCGGGCCGGCGGGGGGGTCCGCGGCGGCCGCGCGGCTCCTTCCTGCTCGGGCGGCGGCGGCGGCGGCTCCCGGGGCTCCGGCGGCGGCGGGGGGCGCTGTCCGCGCGGCCCGGCGCCCTCCCCGCTTCTCAGGGCCGCTGCTGCCTCCCGGGCTGGCGCTGCGGGCCGGTCGCCGCCTCCGCCTTCCCTGTTCCTCAG
Source organism: Rhinolophus sinicus (assembly GCF_057876585.1). Taxonomy (NCBI): domain Eukaryota; kingdom Metazoa; phylum Chordata; class Mammalia; order Chiroptera; family Rhinolophidae; genus Rhinolophus; species Rhinolophus sinicus. The sequence goes on along the minus strand of NC_142509.1, from coordinate 30,752,236 downwards.
CCGCCGCCGCCGCCGCCTTGTTTATCTCCAGCCACCGACTCCCCCTCGGCCCCCGCCGGCGCGTGAGGGGAGGCGAGCCCCGGAGCCGCCGCCGCCGCCTCGGAGCCGCCGCCGCCGCGGAGCGCGAACTCGCGAAGGGGGGGGTGCGGACGAAGCCAGCGGGCGACCCCGGCAGCCGAGCGACGTCCCCTCCTTCCTCTTCCTCCCCCACCCCCCCCTTCTCCCCAGTCAGCCTCGCTTCTCCTCCCTCCCCGGGCTCGCTTGCTCTGACAGCAATGGCGGCCGCCGACCGCGGCTCGGCCCGCCATTGGCTAGCGCCGAGTCACGTGACGGGCGCCGGCCGCGCGGGGGGGCCGGGGGCTGGCGGGGGAGGGGCCGGAGCGGCGGCGGCACGCCGGCGGCTCGCGGGCGGCGCTGCTGAGCTAATCGTGGCCGGGTTCTCCGGCCGGGAGACCGAGGAAGACGGAGAAGGAGAGAAAGAAGTGCGGGTGGCGCGGCTCCCGGGCGGGCGGCGGCTGGCGGGGCCGAGGCGGCGGTGGGCTGCTTCGCGTGGGCGCCGCGCCCCGCCCCTCGGGGGGCACAGATCTTTGCGGGGCGCGACCGCGAGCCCTAGGAACGCCGGTGGCGGCCGCAACGGAAGGCTCCAGTTCCCTCGCCTGTGCCCCCGATCGGCGCAGGCCGGCTGGCGTGGCGGGGGCTCGCTGTGAGCCAGGCAGGAGGTTCAAATGCTACGGGGAGTGTCTCGTGGAGGTCGCACTCCGTTGTCCGCGTTTTGCAGATGAGAAAACTGAAGCACAAAGAGATTAAGTCAAAGAGATTAAGTCACTTGCCGAGGTCGCATAGCGGGGAAGAGGAGGCGGAATTCGAACCCCTGTACCCATGCACAGTGAGGCTGAGCTCTTACACTAGGTTTTATAAGCCTCGCCCAGGGATATACATGGCTACCACTTAGTGAGCGCTTACTGTGTAGGAAGCAATATGCACGGAATACAGAAATGCCTTTGAACCCTTACTCCTAGGCATTGTGTGCATTCATTCATTCATTGCATAAATCTTTCCTGAGCTCTTGTTCTGTTCCAGAATATAACTGCCAGGCACTGTACTAGGGCTGTATTGGGAGCAGACCCTCCCTCTTGGCTCCATTCATTCAATAATCAACATTTCCTGAAAGCGTATGGCCTGGGGGAATCCAGAGGAGTGCGGGGGATGAGAAGGGTCTCCCGTTTACTCGCTGCAAAGGTGGGGAGGAGAGAACAACTTCACTAACAAGCCCCCAAACATGGAAGAGCCAGCTGTTTTAGGTGCATTGGACTAAAAGAGAGTAGTAACATGGAGTGTAACAAAAGAAGTCTTACGTGAATTGCGCTTTGGAACTACCACAAATAACTGCTAAAGGAAAACGCATGAGCAGCATGTTGTAATGTATTATTATCATGGCTGACACTATGTTATAATGAATATACATACATTATTTCACATGACCCTCAGAACAACCACATAAAGAAAATACTGTTATTATCCTCAGCCTATAATAAGTCTCAGAAATGCAGTGACATCTCCAAGCTCTCCAGTTAGTAAGTAGCTCAAACCCGGGTCTGTCTGGCTCCAGAGCCCAGACCTGAATCCAGAAGGCTCCATGAGCAGGTGCCTGTAGTTGGCTTGGGCACCCCTGGTTGTGTTACCTTGACCTACATAGAGTAGTCCCCCTTATCTGCGGTTTCAGTTAGTTACCCACGGTCAACAATGATCCAAAAATATTAAATGGAAAATTCCAGAAATAAATAATTCCTACGTTAAATTGCATGCAGATCCAAGTAGTGTGATGAAATTGCTCACCTTTCTGCCCCGTCCTGCCTGGGATATGAATCACCTATTTGTCCACCATGTCTGTGTTATACATGCTACCTGCCGACTTGGTTATCAGATCGGTTATCAGAGAGAGACCACAGTCATTTTAATTGTAGTGTATTGTTACAGTTGTTCTATTTTATTATTAGGTGTTGTTAATCTCTTACTATGCCTAATTTATAAATTAAAATATCATAGGTAAGAAAAATAAAGTATACATACAGTTTGGTATTAACCGAGGTTTCAGGCATCCATTCAGTGGGATTCCTGGAATGTATCCCTTGTGGATAAGGGGGGACTGCGTTTAATTCTCTAAGCCTCATTTCCTAACCTGTCAAAAAGAGATCCTAATTGCTGACTCATTGACCTCAGGTCAATGTTGTGCATTTCTATTAAGAGATTGTTGGTGACAGTGTTTAGAAAAAAAAGCCAAAGCACTTTATCAATATGCACAGTGTTACTTAGGCCTGAGCAAGGAGACGGTATGATGGTCCATCCTATGTAGGTGTATTTACATCCCAGAAGACCTTCATCCTACACACGTGGTCACCAAATTCTCATTGTTCAGCAAGTTTAGATTCAACTTTTTAAGGTCTCCCAGAGCAACCTAGTAGAAAAATGAGCAAAGGACATCAACAACTTAGAGAATAGGAAAGACATATGACTTTTAAATATATTATAAGATGCTCAACCTCACTCAGTGCTATGGACTGAATGTTTGTGTCCCCCTAAAATTCATATTGAAACCCTAATATCCAGAGTGATGGTATTTGGAGATGGGTCCTTTGGCAGATAACCAGGTCATGAGGGTGGAGCCCTCATGATGAGATTAGTGCCCTTATAAGAATAGACAAGAGATTGCTTTCCCTTAACCTTGAAGACATGACCAAGAAGAGGGCTCTTTCCAGGAATAAAATTGGCCAGCACCTTGATCTTGGACTTCCCAGCCTATAGAACTGTGAGAAATAAATTTCTGTTGTTTAAGCCACCCAATCTATGGTGATTTGTTACAGCAGCCCAAGAACATTAAGACACTCATCATAAGAAAAACAGAAACTAAAACCGTAATAAGCACTGACAATATTTTAAAAGCTTAGGCAAATGTGGAGGGAGCAGAACTCTTATCCACTGCCAGTAGAAATATAAATTAGCACCACAGCTTTGGGTGTCAATTTGGAGAATTTCAAAATGTGTAATGCACATACCTGTGACCCAACAATTCTATTTCTAGGAGTTTATCCTCCAGAGATACTTGTGTAGATATATAAAGACCTGTGTGCAAGGACCTGAACTGTAGTACTGTTTGTAGAGCAAAAACTGGCAGCAACCTACATGTTCATCATTTAGGGAGTGGTTAACAATATAATTTAATCCCACGTAATCATTAAAAATAATGAGTTAGCACTATGTGTACTAATATAGGATAATCTCAAAAATAGATTATTAATTGAGATATCCCTGGGAGATTGTAGTAACATTAGTTGCCTTTAGGGACGGGAGTCAGGGTGAGGAGAGGAATTTCTTTTCACTTGCTATTTTTCCTTTCTGTCTCCTCTCTGTCTCTCTCTCTCCCCCTCTCTCTCCCTCTATCCGTCCTTCCCTCTTCTTTCCTTCCTTCTTTCCTTCCTTCCTTCCCCTTTCTTTTTACCAAATTGTGTATATTATCTATTCAATGCAATAAGTTACAAACGACACCAATCAATCAATCAATAAAACTGAAAACTGAATAATCAAATGGCACCATAAAAGTACATTTATCAGCAAGTAAACAAGACAAACAAAAAACAAAAACAAAACCCCTCCTCTGAGGCGATCTCTTTGACTGTCAAAGCTGAGGCCCCTGAGTGGAAAAAGCCAGAGCACAGCATGTGATTGCCCTTGTCCGGTGAGTACAGAATGAGAACGCAGGGAGCAGGGGTTCTAGCCTCAGACACGCCACTGAGCAGCCCTGTTGTCTTAGATAAGCCACTCAACCTCTCTGGGCCTCAGTTTCCTCATGTGTGAAAAGGGCAGCTGGGGGATCCTTCAGTCATTTCTAGCAACAAAACTCTTTGACTCTCTGAACAGTTGAGATGACTGATAAAGATCCGTGGAGTTCTTACTCAACAGAGAAAGCAAAGGGAGTTGATGGAAAGCCTCAGGAGATAAGATGAAAGGCGAACAAAACAAAACCATCAACTGACTACTGGGAAGCAACAAGGCAGCAGGCACTCAGAATATGGAGTCCAGTTTCCTCGGTGGGGGGAGGGGGCCTCATCACAGGCGTCCTCATGACTTGGTTTCCCCCTGTGTCAGAATGCCTGCTGCCCGCACAGGAAACAGACGTTCCACTCTGCACAAGCCTCAGATCTCACTCTGAGAATGACAGGTTAGTTCCCTTTCATGGTTACCAAATGTAATGGCAGAGAGAAAATGGAAGCAAAAATATAACCAGAGGAGGAACCACCTATTAGAAAGACCACAGGAAGCTGCCACAGCTGCAGGATACGGGCGTATTGTAGGAGTTGAGTGTGGCTTCAAGCAAGACACACCTGGGGTTCCAATCCCTGCTCTGGTGTGCTCTAGCTGTGTGGGCAGGCTCGAGCAGGTCATTTAACCCCGGCCACCCATTTCTTCCTGTGCATTGACCTCCCGGAGTGATAACACAGGGACAGTTCTTAGCACAAGGCCCGGCCCCATAGGCTGGGATCGATAAATTAAAAACAGTCACTTGTTCATCCTCGTACAACGGAAAGCAGCACCCAGTCACATCCCTTGGAGGTTTTTTCCCTTTAAACTAAGCCTTACTGCATTTCTTTGATTGCAAATAACAAAAGTAACAAGAGGCTCGCGATCGCAAGTCAAACAATACAGAAGTGTACCAAGAAAAAGGAAATCCCTACCATACTCTATCACTCTCTATCGTACTGAGATCACCAATGTTAACAAGTTGTTGTGATTCCTTATTCTCCTTCCTCCCCGCTCATAGCAAAGAACGCAATTCAAATGCACATTTCTAAGAGAACTTTTTTTTACTTATTATGAAAATGGGATCATGTCACATGTATTATTTTGCAACCTGCTTTTTTCACAACAATTTATCACAACTATACCTCTAGGCCTATATATCTAGAGCTAACTCATTCTTTTATTAGTGGTATAATGTTTCATAGAACACCTGTGCCATAATTTATCCAATTATTCCCTTAGTCTTGAACATTTGGGGGGTTTCCAGGTTTTTCCTCCTCTAAATAAGGGTGCAGTAAATATCTTTATCCATACATCCTTATGTACTGACACTTTTATTTCTGTAAAATAAAGTCCCCGAAGAAGGATTGCTTTTTTATTGTTAATAAATGTGTATTTTTATTAATAAATATAGCCAGAAGACTGTCTCCAAAGATTGGAGCAATACACCGCCCCTCAAGCAGTAGGGGAGTGTCTATTTCCACACCAAGTGCCAGTATGTGGATATTGACAAATCTTTTTCCATTTTTGCCAACCTGATGGTGAACAATGGTATATCACGGTTGTTTGAATTTACTTTCCTCGAATTCTAGTGAGGTAGATTTTCTCTTGCATGTCTTGACCATTTGCATTTCCTCCTGAGTCATTCACTGCTCAAGTCAGTTGGTTAGAAGGAAAGAGAATTAAATGCAGTTCCAAGGAGACCAATAAGGGGCTCGGCACGATGACAAACACTGGTCTTTGGTCACTCCCTCACCTGATGTGGACAAGGCAATTCATTCCATAATTCCGTAAAGATTTTTCTGGATGCTTCCATGAGGCAGGGCTATCCTCATTCCTTTGCTTTCATAATTCAATTATTTAAGTTGCTGTTTTAAGTTCCCTCGGAGAGAATGGTCTTATACCAATCAAGCTGCACTGCCTTGGGCAATAACAGCTTTGCTCATAACCACCAAGGATTTCCTAATCGTTCCAACCTCTTCCCTAAGACAGTGCAGTCGATGAAGTAAAAATAACAGCAGTTGTTGCTGGCTCGGAGCAGGGCTTGAGGTGTGGGTGAGGTCAAGGGTTTTAGAGTCGGACAAAACCCGGTTCAAATCCCAACTCTGCCACTCACCCTCCTGACCTCTTGGGTTGTGATTAACCACCCCACCCCCACGCCCCCGCCTCCATGCCTCAGTTTTCCCATCCCTAAAGCAGGGACACCTTTATCCACCTCTTACAGCTATTGTGAGCACTTAAGCAGCTGCACACGAAACACTCAGCACCCTCCACCCCACACATAATAGGTGTTCAATAAATGTCAGCTACTCTTGTTAACACCCAGAGCTCCTTTTGACAAAATATAGGAGATTGAACTGCAAAAAACACCACCAAAGAGATCATTTAAGGAATAATTTGAGTTGCTAAAAATCACAATGAACTAAAGTTAACTGTATTCAGTGGCATTTTTACCTACCCTTTTACAGACATAAAAAGGACTCTTTTGCTTCTGGTAATGCTGATTTTAGAACGAATTTAGCAGCCCATGATGACTTGCTTTCAAATAGCCAATAATAAAGAAATATGTGAACGAGGTCCCCTGATATTTTTCTGCGACTACACTCACGCTTGACTAAAGACAGGTGACTATAGCCATCATTTTTCGACCTCCACTAAGCTGACGTGTTCTAGGCTGTGCCCATGGCAGGTGATGAAATGTATCATATAAAACTAAATTCGGGTCCCTCTGGATGGACACACATACAGACATACCCCTGAAACCTGATCAGCCTCAATAGACAACAGCCAACTTGGGTTTTAGGGTGAACAAAACCATTTTAAGAGAAGAGAGTGTTCATGAGGTGATTCTCCAACTCTTCCTGTCCAGGGCTGTGCAAGTGTGAATTTGATGCTCATGAAAGAAACAGCCTGCTCAGGTGGCCCAGAGCCAGGCTGTGCTCTGGGAGAGGAGGTGCCAACTTCTCTGGTAATTCTGCCAGCACACCTCGCCCTTGCTGTTTTCTCTGCTGCAGGCCAGACCCAAGCGTCCAGGGGTTTTGTAAGGAAGACAAATATCTTTTCACCGGTGGCCTAAATCAGGGACTTCAGCCGAGGTCTGGATAGGTGAGAAGGCAACTGATCTAACCATCCACCTGTGTGATATTGCTCTTTGAAGACGGACATCCAGGTCCCAGCATGTTAGACAAAGGCCACCGTCCTCCAGGGACCATATCCGGTCCCTCCAAACTGACTGGCACTTTAAGTTCGAAGCCTGAGAAGGGCTTCCTGCTCCCAAGAACAGGTGTGCTGTCTCCCTGCTGGCTGGGGCCAGACCTTGTTTCCTGCAACAGATCATTTTATTTAAAAGCAACCCTGGGAGAGAGCGCAGTCTTTACTCAGGCAACAATTTGGAGGCAATAAAAAACGCCACATGTGAAACTTGAGTCATCCCTTTGTCTTCATTTTGCCCCAGTGACAGATTCACTGGGCTTCTCCCGTCAGCTGGGTTACGGGTTCTCTCAACAAGGATGAGGCAAGCAACACATCTCTACTGCTTGTCTCAGTTTTTCCTTTTAAAATGGGCTGCCACCCTCTTAGGCCGCTGGTGAGTTCTAATCAATCGGTGTTTCAAATTGCGCACACAATTTCTCAATTTTCAAATGTGCTGACTGCAAGAGTCTATTGTGAATGGAAACGGAGTACGTCTGCGCAGTCACTCTGTTGCTGCTGTCGGTACAGATCGCTTCCCCAAGGAAATAAATTACATTTCATTCTCTATATATTGTTTACTTTATAGTCTCTTGATCTTACTTTGCTGACTTCTTGTTGTAGATTTTTCAGTAGCTTGGTTCCCACTTAATCACAACAGCTTCTGTAAATGTTAGCGAGTTGTGTTATGGGGATTTGCCGCCAGCATTTCACAGCGGTTACTGAACACAGAAGCCCCTTCTCTCGTCTACCAAAATACGTCGGTAAATATTCCCCTCACTTTAAAAAAAATAATAGACCCTTAAAATGATTTCCCAGCAGCAGACTTTATTCCATGTTATCCATGCAATAACGCAAGGCGCGTTTTGCATTGTTCCTTATTTGTGGTTTTATGAAGAGGTCACTGTGTACACTGACGCGCTTGTTCCTTATAATCTACTCAGTCATTGTCCCAAAATCCTGACAGAAGAAAGGCTTTCTTCTGCCCTCTCCTAACAGAGCTGCGTGGTGGCACCGGAAGGAAGCCAGCCAGCTAAGACATGCCCCCAACCACGTACCTGATTACACCTCTCCTTACTGAACCACCTTTTTGGGAGGGGACTGTTGTCTGCATGTGTTTATTGAGCTTATTTTATACCAGGCATTTAATTGTCACAACTATCGTACCAGGTAGGTCCTCTCCCAGTCCGTTTTACAGATGAGACAAGTGAGTCTCAGCGAGGTGAAGTGACTTGCCTGGTGTCGCTCAGCTTGGAAGTACAAGGCGGGATTTGAACCTCGGCCCTACGGACTCCTGTACTACGATGAGGCTAGAGAGCTCCCCCCAATTCAGACACCCTCTGCCCCTTGTTCTGAGCTTCCTGTCTTCACCCACCAAGTGTGTCTCCCCACAAATGTCCCACGGTGGCCTGGAGCAATTGAGCCAACGACCTCAGGAGCACAACTGAGCCAACGACCAGCCGTCTACTCTTGCATAAGTGGCCTCACCCCCTCTGAGCCTCAGTCTTCTCATCCGTAATGTGGGTATAATTAACCGGCCTCACAGAGCCATCTGTGATAACAAGCATGGGCATATGATTGAGCTCTTCCCATGTGCCAGGCACAGAGCCAAGAACTTCACACCATGACCTTTTAAATCCTCTCAACAACCCTACGTGGGAGATACTAGTATTACTCCATTTTGCAGATGGGGAAAGTGAAAAACGAAATGGAAATATCCAAAATGTGCCACCACCCACGCCTAAGCCGCTGTCCTCTTGGTGGCTCTCACTCCTTCTGCCCCAGCGCCACTACGCTCTCTTTTCCACGCAGCCATCAGAGGGATCCTATTCAGACCTAAATCAGAGCCTGTCACTGCTCTACGGCTCCCGTCTCACACAGAGTAAAAGCCAAACCCTGTGCCACGGCCTGCAGTGCCTGCGTGATCCGGCCTCATGGCTCTCTTGCCACTGTCCCTGTGCACACTCTGCTGCAGGCCCATGACCTCCTGGGGCTGCTCACATACCCAGCTCAGGGCACTGGCCCTTTCAGAGCCCCCTGCCCTCGGATCAGTTGTTCCCATATTGCAAAGGTCCTCTCAGGCCACTGCACCTAAAACAGTACGCTCCGTCCCCCCCTCTTGCACTCCTCTCTGTTTACTTTTCTCTTAGCATCTAAAACCACCTGATGTGTATTTGTCTTTATGTATTTTTGCCTGTCTCCCTCTCCCCACTGTTATAATCGAATCCCCATGAAGACAGGGTTGTTGGCTTTTTCCCCCCGTTTATTCACCACAGTAGCCCCGTGCCTTAAACACTGTTGGTGTTTAAGTAATATTTGTTAAATGAGAGAACTACAAAATAATACTAAGCAGTGCGTCCCTGGCCGATGCCTGGCATAGAGCAAGTGTCAATTAATACTGGCGGTTATGATCAGAGGTGTTAAACTACCTTGGCGGGAGGACGAGGCCATGTCAGCTTCAAGCCTCCATCCAACTCCATCCAGAAAAGTCGGTCTTCTGAGACCTGGAGGGACACTTCCCCCTCATAGCAGCCTAAAGGGGACAGCGACACTCCCTTGTCTGGAAGAAGGAGGATGTCCCAGACACAACAGGAGGGAGTTTCTCAGGCTTCTAGAAAGATCTGCAAAGTTACTGTACATCTTCAACAGCATGAGTGGGCAACTGCCTTCCAGAGCCAGAATTAGGGGCAAATCACGTAGCCTGAGCATCTCAAGTGAGTGTTGGGCCTCTCCACAGCGGCCTGGCCAGCACGGAGGATTCAATTTTGAGTAATAATTTGACTTTCTAATTTTGAAAGTAACACATGCCCTATAAAATATTCAAACATCAAAGAAATGTGTAATTTAGAAAAGGATACACACCCCTTTCCCCAACCCAGATAATTTACTGCTAATTTGGCATACTAGATATTCATCTTGAATTTATTTTCTAAGTATATTCTAGGATTTATCATTATTGCTGACAAAAATGGGGTCATACCCTACATAGCTTTTGCACCTTGCTTTTCCCCCCTTCATCGGGTTTATTGAGGTATCATTTAGATATAGTGCCATTCAGTGGTTTTAGTGTAAAGTTCTATGAGTTCTGACAAAACATCTACAGCTGTGCGAGCATCACCATAATAAAGATTTAGTACCGGTCCACTGCCCTCTCAAAATTCCTTGTGTCCCTTTGTAATCAACCTCTTTCTTCACCCCCTAGCTCCTGACAATGACTAATCTGCTCTCTGTCCCTATGTTCTGTCTTTTCCAAAATGTCATATAGATGGAATCACAGGGTACATAGTCCTTTGCTTCTGGTTTCTTTCACGCAGCATAAAGCATTTGAGGTTTCTCCATGTTGTAGCATGAATCAGTGCTTCACCCTTTTTTGTTGCTATATAATATGCCATTCTATGGACATACCACAGTGTGTTTATCCATTCACCAGCTGAAGGACATTGGGGCTATTTCCAGTTTGGGGGCAATTACAGATAAAGCCATGATAAACACTCACATACAAGTTTTGGTGTGAATATAAGTTTTCATTTCCCTTGGGTAAATAATCAGAAGTGGAATTGCTGGGCCATATGGTAAGTATATATCTAACTTGATAAGTAACTGCCGAACTGTTTTCCAAAGGGGCTTGTCCATGCACCTTGCTTTTATTTTTAACCCCACGAACATGTTATTATTTAATAATATGTATTTATTTGCTTATGAAAAACTGTTCCATCAGAATGTAAGCTCCATGAGGGCAAGGATACTGTCTCCTTTCTTCACTGCTACAACCTCTGCCTAGAACAGGGCCTGGCATGTAATAGGTGCTCAAGAAATGTGTGTAGGATGAATGAGCCCCACGGACCTCCCTTCACATTAAGGAAATGTAGGTCCGTGTTATTAACCTACAAGCGACAGTGTCGTGTATTCTGCGGTCCAGCTGGGCCTCACTTTCCTCCACTAGTCCCTTACTATGGGTCCTTGGGGTGCTTCAGTTTTTCACTTCAAGACAAGGCTAAGTCGACGGGCTTGCATATGTCTTTGTAAACCTGTGTGAGTTTTTCCTTTGAACAAATTTCTACAAGTACGATTGCTGGGTCTATGGAAAATCGCAACGTTCATAGCTATCACAAAAGGTTATGCCAATGTATACTTCTCCCAAGAGTGGAGGAGGCAGCCTGTTTCAGGAGATTACCTGTTTCACTGCAACCTTACCTGCACTGAGTATTGCCAGCGGGGAGAAATGTTAAATCCACACTGCTGGAAGTCTCAAGGTCAGCAAGTCCAATGCTTCTCTGATTTTTTGGATTTTATACAGGGGTACCATCCCTAGAAAGAATGGTGCAGACTGACATAGGACAGCCAACATCTTGTTTTGCCAAGGACCAAAAAAAAAAAAAATCAAAAAAAAAAATCGAGACTGAAACAAATCTACTATCTACAAAACATAGTACCTCCTATGGTTTTATAAATAAAAGGACATTTTCACTCTACTGAAAAATTTGAAAGGCAAACTCTGAGAATAAAATCAGTCTAATTGGAATATACTTGGACTTGGTTTTTCTATTTCACTGTGAATTGGGGAAAAGAATGCAGCCAGTGTCTCGTGGATGGGTTTGGATGGGAGCCTGGTTACCACCAGCAGGCCTGCGTAGGTGACCCTGAGAGGGCTCTAAATGAGAACAACAAAAGGTAGTTGGAAAAAAATGAAACTAAACAGGGGGAAGAAATGAAAGTGTTACAATTAGCTAATTGGGCCCAGTTCTTCTGGATGTAGCTCTCTCTTCCCCACTGTGCACGGAGCTCTTCTCCACATCAAAGACCACTGCTCGCCTGGAGAATTGGAACCAATGTTTATGGAGTGCTTTGAAGATGTAAAGTACTGTTTAAATGCTAAGTATTATTATTATTATTACTTTAAATTTTAAATACTTTTTTTTTTTCTTTTGGTGGGAACTTTTAATATGTTGGCACTTCTTAGCTACTGTTGAAAATGAGCCTGTCGCTAACTCATGCCTCGATTCAGGCTGCAGTGAGGCCAGAAACCCAACATACCTTTGGAATATCGAACCCAATTCAACCACTCTGTCCTTGTAAATTGTGTTTTCTGGGAAGATGAACACTGTCAATCTGACACTGTCAGTTTATGTAAGAACATGTCTCAAGATCTAATTGAAATACAGTATCTTTCCAGGCAGAGTTGATAGAGTTATCACATTACAGATTTTATTTGACTCTGCATCTCAATTCATTCCTTTGTATAGTTTCCAGATTTCTTCATAAAACAGAAATTAGACACAGTCTTGACATTAGAATTTCACGAAGAAGCAATCAAATCCAAATTACTTCGAAGAAGGAAAGGACTATAAAAGTGACTAAACAAAATGAAAGGAAAAAAGATTCCTGAGGGCCCTGGTTCATGAATTAATTTTCTTATTTGGTCCTTGGGACAAATCCAACCTAATTTAAGAGGTTGCCAGACATAAAACACAAGGAAAAACTTTTGCATCTGTGGCTACTAAGAGCCTAAAGATAAATATTATAAAGTTTGAAAGTCTTGTTGACTTTTCATCCTTTTATTTTTTTGGCATAAAACTCAGACAATGAACCCGACTGGTCAATATCCCTTTCATGTGTTCACCGTGTGCTAATAGACGCTTTTTTATTTTTTATTTTTTTGAGCATTGGTGGGGAATTTTTTAAATTAAAAAAATCATCAAAGCTTAAATGAATCACCCAACATAAAACTTGGATCCAAAATGCAACAGTCATTGGGCCTTTGCAATTTCCTATGGTAACCAAAGACCACACTGTGTTTTAAAAACTATACTAGTAATGAGATTCACAAGAGGTCTCAGGTTACTAAGTGGCTTTGAGCCTCTTTTGAAACTGAAGTAAAGGAAAATCTCATTAATTTGAACTGTGTTAATAATGGAATTTGTTATAATTCAACCTGGCCTAAGCTGCAGTTTACCTCTGGTCTACCTGTGAAGAAAAATTTACCAGAGTCACAGGGCAAAGAAGATTGTGCAAGGCATGTTTTATGTCCTTAAAAGAATAAACTGTTTTAAGGCTTTTAGCACCTCACTCTTACCCAAATAAATTCCTGCCAAATCCAGATGAGTTTTAAATGTTGATTAGAGCAGACAGGAAGTAATACTACTTGGGAACCCTTTCTTTGTCAAATTCTCCTCTGTACTCAAAAGAAATAAAGGTTCATTTTGTTTAAGGATTCTAAATAGTCCCTTTAATGCAGAAGGATCTCTTAACCTGCCTTTCATACCAATTGTCATGAATGAATGAGATTTTATTGAAGCAGTGGCAGAGATCTGTAATTACAACCACTAACAAAGGAAAGAACTCAAAATAATGTTTTTTTCCATGACACTTATATATGTGTCAGTCCGTGTGCTAAGTAAGCACTTTCTGATTTATTTATACTGAGCCTGGCAACCAACAGCTTCTTAATAGATGGTCACATTTACCGTTAAAGTAATCTGTATCTTCTTCTAGCTATAGGAGGACATTAACATCTGTTGGCCTCATTGGTCTCAATGGACAGATAAAGGATAATCAAAGGGAAATATACATAAATAAAGAAATAGATAATAGCTGATGGACGGATGGATAGATAGACATAGATAGATGGATGGATAAGTGGGTGGGTGGGTGGATGGGTGGATAGTTGAATAGATAGAAAGAAGCACGCAAAGCGAAGAAACAGGGAGAGATGGCACTTTGGACAAGCTAGCCAGGTGAATGGTTTTCCTCTCCATCCAATCACGAACGGTGGCAGGGCACATTAGAAAGTTAGCCATGAACCAAGAAAGACACAGCCTTCCTGGAGATCACAACAAGCTGGCTTAGGACTCTGTATTTGGTGCTCCTCTGACAAGGTCCCAAGGCTGTCGGGAACTAACAGGAGGAACCAAGCAGCCTAGATCCCAATCTGTTCAGGAGGCTGGAGAAAGGCTCAGTGGGGTGTGCCAAGTACGAAGTCCTGCTAACTTGAAGAACTGGTTTGATTCCATGATGCGTGAATTTGGTTTTCCTACCACAGTATTATTTCATGGTTGTCAGTTAATGGGTACCAAATTCTCCCTCCTTACAAGAAGGAAATGCCTCAAATTCCCACCATTCCATTCACATTAAAAAAATTGTTTTAAAGTTTTTTTCTTTATCTGATTATAAAAATAATACCCCAAAATTAAATAAATAAGATAAAATAAGAGAGAAAGAAAAGCCCATACAGCTCTTCATAAAAACATCAAACCATATAGAAAAATATGAATGAGCAAATGAAAATGACCTATGATATCCACTGCTAACACATTGGTAAATATCTAATTAAGCAATAAAAACCATATATTTAGAGAAGACTTACCATGTATCTGCCAATGGAGACACAGGGGACAAAATATAGTTACAGTTTCTGAGATTAGAGACTTCATAATCTACTAGAAGAAACCAATTAAATAAGCTTTTACAAGTGGGATGAGTATTTTGTAACTTGCTTTTTGCACTCAACAATGCCTCATGCGCACCTTCCCATGTCAATATGTATATATAACAGGGATAAAAGTATTTGTCACTCTTTCCCCTTAATATTTCTTCTAAAGAGAATTCACCTTTGCTTGCCTAATTCCTAGAACTCTTGTTGGGCCCATCAAGACTGGAGAAAGCTAAGACTGAGTACACTGATTGCATTAGGAAGGACCAGAAGCTACCTGGGATAGAAGAGGAGACCAAAATGGGAACAAAGGAATTAAGAAGGAAGGAATGTCTGAGGGTCAAAAAAAGAACAGGCTGAGGTCGGGAGGAAGTGAAGAGAAGCATTTGCAAGAGCAGCTGCTGTGATGAGGGAGACTTATGATCTTAAGGATTTTTCAAAGTAACTTCAATTAAGATGTCGATTATTACCCAATGCTTTGGGGATTGGAGACTTGTGACTCTTGGAATGGGACACTATGTCGAGACTTGCCACAATATGGCCGTTGTAGTTTCAGACCATGTAAAGCTACCTTATGCTTTTTAATGGCTGTGTAGTGTTCCATTGTGTGGATGTACCAAACTGTACGTAATCCTTTCCTTATAGGCAGACATGGAGGTTGTTCTAAGTGCTTTTGCTATTAAATATAAATTCCATGATGAACATCTTTAGCAGATCAGCAGATGCCTGGCTATTAGGATACAGAGCAGGCAGGAAGGATGACAAAGGGAGCAGAGTAAAATTTGGGGAGTGACAATATATTCATTATCTTGATTGTGGTGATAGTTTCACAGGTATATACATATGCCAAAATGTATCAAATTGTACAGTTTAAATATGAGCCAATTATTGCACATCGTTTATAATGTAATTAAGCTATAACGTAGATGATGATAGACAGTTCAGTGGGGTGGGGGCATGGGAAGGTGAACAAGAGAAAAGAGATCCAGCAGATACTGCGGGGCTGGGGACTGCGGAGGAAAGGAGAGTCAAGCATGATCTGAACTCCACGGTGTGGAGGGTTCTAGGGCTGAGGAGATGGGCAGGGCAAATGGCCTCATGCCTGTGCCTTGAACCATACTAGTTTCTCATCTGCAAGAGGGGTCTGTTCTTGCCCCAACAATGATTGCCCCAGAGCCCAGCCCTGTGCCTGGCACACAGTAGGCAATCAGTCAATGTTTGTCAACACAAACAGACCCCACCTAAGCCCCACCCAGCCAGCACTAACACACAGGCATCCCGGGCACCCCAGCCCTCTTTCTGGCAAAAGCCTGGACCATCTTCTCATGTCTAGCCCAATGGCTGTCTCCATTCCCACAATCTCCCTGCCCCTGGCTCTGCCTTCCATCTTCCACTCAAGCTTGTCTCTTGGACCTAATGAACAAATCTGCTTCTCCAGCCCTACCTTGGGAGCTCCTCTTTGAACATGGATCCATTCTCTCTTCCGGCTTCTGATGGTGACCACAGCTTTTGCAGAAGGCAGGTTATCAGAGGTGGTTAAGAGTCTGCGACAGCACAAACCCTCAGTTTGTGCCTCGACCCTGCCTGTCTTTAATTTCGTGGCTGTGGGCAGGTGAATTCCCCTCTCTGAGCCTCAATTTTCTCATCTGTAAAATGGGGGTAGGAAGTATTATTGACAATAGTGCCAGGATTCATAAAATAAAGGCACAAAGTGCTTAGCACGCTGTGTGGCACAAGCAGGCACTGAATAAAAGCATATTTTATTTTATTTTTTATATAGTAGTTAAGAGGTTAAGAGCTTGGGGTCTGGAATCAGGCTGACCCAAATTAAAATCCCAGATAATTGCCCTCGGGCAAGTGACTTAATTTCTCCGAGCTTCAGTTTCCTCCTCTATAAACCAGAGATGATAACAAATGCATCGGTTAAGAGCCTGGTAGGAAACAGAGGGCACATTCAAACTGGGTAATTTGAGGAGCGTTTAATAAAGGGATTATTTGCACAGGTGTGGGCAGGGCTTAAGAACAGGACAGAGTGCAATATCTGGGTCTAGCAAAGGAGGGCGCTGTTCCTGCCCTGGGCCTGCAGGAGCAAGGAGAAGGGTTCATTCTAGACCGTGGAAGGGGGCTGGATGAAGACACTCACCCAACAAGAGCTGTGGCTTTTGGAAGAGGCACAGCCAGCCCACACCAAACGAGGCAAGGAGGAACCTGGGCGGTTCATGGCCCAGACTCATTGTCTTTCTTCCCCTGATCTGCCAGAATGCATGGGAGCCCACGGAGGCCATCCACCTGGGTTCAGCCTGCTGAGCTCAGAGCACAGGGAGAGAGAGCGGTGAGGGGCAAGGAGATGAAATCCAACATACAAGGGTCCCACCTTGTAGGATCGATAGGATGAACTGAGATCACACCCATAAGGCATTGAGCACAGAGTAAGGCTTTGCTAAGCAGCAGGCAGCCCGTGATGACCCCAGAACCCATCCTAGCCTAGCTTCTCGTGGTTGGTATCAGGCCAGCCTTGACCCAACCTACAGGGCTGGGAATGGAACTGAGCTGATCTGCTCCATTCCGTGTTTACTTAGAGAAAACTTGGCCGCTGAAAGCAAGAAGACGTTGGCTGTGGTTTTCTGCAACAGCTGGGGGTGGAAGGGAGGCAAAGAGAGGGGAGTGGAACATACTAGGGCTTCTGAAAGCCAAGGGACCCCGGGGCCCAGGAATCTGAGAAGAGTCCACATTGAGGGCAGCGTGTGCTTGCAATCCCTCTGCCAAGGGACTGTGGATTTCAGGGCTGAGCAACGTGTCCTGGCACCTCATCCCCAGGAGGCAGGGCCATGGGGCAGCACCCAGCGCGGGCCATGTGGAATGTGCCACTTGGAACCGAGGCTCTTGCTTTTTAAAACTGGCTTGTAAATCTCTGTATAATTTTCAGGGTTTAGGAATTTTATTTTATCTGGATTAAAGTCATGTTCTGCTTTGGCATTGGAAGGCGTTTATGACTGTTAAAACAAGAAATGAAAAATATAGGCCTGGAATCAGGGAGACTCTCTCCTGCCAGACTCATAGGGGTTTGTCTTGGGGGCCAGGCTAAAGATCTTCTGCTCCCACTCCCCTGACTTCTCTGGTATTTTTTGATGAATCCAGGCTGACTGAATCGGAGAATCAAGTGCAAAGGCTTAGAAGGGCCCGTTAGGAAGAAAGACTTTACCTTTGCTTAGGTGAGCTCCCTCAGATCCCCTCACTCATTCTCTGTTTGCCCCCTCAAAGCACACCTTCCAGGGCATGGTGGAAAGGGCTTTCTCACCGTCACTGGCATGTGTCTGCCCTTGGTCTAGGAGGCCAATGGCTTCAGACTTTTGATTCATCATTCTGGGATAACTTTGAACTACCCGAAGTGCAATTTGGGGCAGGATGTAAGTAACTGAGATTCCAGCTTCCTTGGCACAGTTTTCCACCTTCTCTATTTCCTCTTGCTTTAAAGTATGCACACACACACACACACACACACTTCTATCTTAATGGCAAAAGTTATACATGCTTCACAAAAAACACTTGAGAAGCAAAGGAAAGCACCCAGGGGGCGGGGGAAGCAAAAAGTCATGAGAACAAATCACTCTAGCTTTTGGTGAAGTTTGTTCTAGTATTTTCCCTCCTAACTACCTATCACGTATCTATCTTGTTTTAATAGTATCGCAGACGGGGTGCAATCTTGTTGCCTGTATTTTCATGTATATATTGTGAGCATCTTTCCATTCCTGCCGATAACACACAGCGCTTTATCACATTAATACTAATGACCGCTGCTTATTAAGCACTGAGGTTAAGAATTCAGCCTTTGTCATCAGTTAGCTGGGTTCAAATCTTAGCTCAGTCAAGTTCTAGCTGCATTTTTGTTCAAGTTACTTACTCTTGCTGGACTTGAGTTTCCTCATCTGCAAAAGGGGGATACAATTTTATCTACCTCAGAGGGGAGGTCGCTGTGAGGACAGATAAAATTCTGTCAAATAAAAGTCTGGGGCATGTGCAGGGCCATAGTTAAGCACTCAATGAATTACAGTTGATATTCTTCCTGTTATGTCAGGCAGTGATCTGTGTAGGACATTTGGCTGTGTTTTTCGTTTCATGAGCGTGCTATGTGCAGCATTTTCTCTAAATCAGAACTTTGGGCTCCACAGCATTTGTTTCATGGGAAGCAGCGAGATGATTTTGAACTTCTATCTTTCCCCAAGAATACGCGACAAAATTGGCAGTCTGTGCTATGCAAAAATCCACCCAGAAATGGAAGAGAGGGACATTTGCACAAGCTGGGTTGTGTCTACAGAATTAGAAGGCACAGTTGGGCTAATTTTAGTGCCTAAAAAGTGGAAACATTGAACACATGCTTCATGGGGAAGGCAAGTTCTTGAAAGTGGCAAAAGGATCCCTCAGGATTGGTTGCATTGGGGGCCATTCCCTCAAGGATTGGGCACTGTCCGGATTTGTGCACAGCCTATGTGGCTGGAAATGAAAAGGTTGGGGGGGACGGGGAAAGGGTTAAATGTCCTTCAAGGCTCCAGGTTAGAAATGCCTGCGGAGACCTCATCTCGTTCACATTGCCTCTTCATTGTCTCGGTTTTCCCAGCTATCTGCTTTCCTTTGTCCTGCCACAGATAATTTTGATCCTGTGACCGGGCAGGCAGTCGGGGCTCTCTGGTATTTTGTCCTTTGGGATTTCTGAGCGCTGCAGCCCCTGTGATTGGCCTCACGTGGGCAAACTGCACACAACTCACTTTGTATCTGAGGAACAAGGGAGGGGGGGCTACCTCCTTTTCTCGCAGCCAATCAGGCGGGGGCTGAGAATTTATGAGATGGAGGCGAACCACTTTGAAGAAAGGCGCCCTTGTCTGCTGCCTCGCCATTGCTCGGTGGTGCGCGTGGGGCGGTGGGGAGGGGTGGGCACCGCCAGAGGGCCGGCGCCCTGGGGATGGAGGGGGAAAGAAAAGAATCTGAGAAACCAGGGTCAAAAGTCTTTCTGTGAACAGGAAAGAAAACTGAGCAGGCTGCCTTCCTCCTTGCAGGTGTGTTCTCACAATGGGGAGCCACGGCCCTCCCCAAGGGGCGGGAGGGATAGTGGCATCGCAGCCCCTGCCTGCATTTGCCCCTAGCCTCGCCACTTCTCATCTGCAAGCAGAACCTGGGGGGGGGGGGGGGGGTCCGGAACACTTCCAGAAGCAATCATGGCAGCTAACATAGAAGTAGCAACATCTCCACCGGGGCAGAGAGTTGCAGCTCCCGATCTTCCCGTCTTCACGTGCTTTGCCTTCATACCTCTGAGCCTCGGTGTCCTCATCTGTAAAATGAGGTGGTTAATAATAGCACCGTGCTCGTAGGGCTGTGGCGAGGAATGTGTACAAAGCACGTAGCACAGCCGCCTGGTACCCAGGAAGTGCTGAATAAGGAGAAGCTATTATTATTAGTAGCAATCATATTTGGTTTCAAAAGAGGTGTTCTGCTTTCCTTAAAGTCCCAAATCAAGGCCATTCATTCTATCGCTCTTTCATTCATTTACTCAGGGAATCAATAAACATTTTACTGGGCCTACTGTGTGCTGGCTATTTTACTGGAGATGGTCAATGTAGTTATCACTAGCTTGGGGCTTTACTATGTGTTGGGCTCTGTTTTCAGCCCTTCATGTGTATTAACTTGTGTAAGTTTCACAACCACACCATCGGGTAGGCACTGAGACATTGATCTCGACTAAAGGAACAGAGCTAGTAAAGACTGGGAGCTGGACTTGAACTAGGGTCTGCCTGCCTCTCAAGTCTATGAGTTAAGCACTCTGCTAGCTCTAAAGTAATAACCCATGATTCCTGCCCACCCCCTTCGGGCAGTCCCGTCCACTAGAACTTTCTGCAACGATAGAAATGTCCCATATCTGCACTGTCCACTGGTGGTTACTGAGAACTTGAAACGTGGCTAGTGCAATGGAGGAACTGGATTTTAAGTTTTATTTAATTCGCATGAATGTCAACGTAGATTTAAACACCACACGTGGCTGGTGGCTATTGTGTTACCGAGCACAGCTCTAGGAATTCAGAATCAAGGAGAAGAAATTCACCTTAGTCAAGGCAGTAAGTGTCATGCTGTGACTCTGCCCAAGTCCAAGGGCACAGAGACGAGAACACAGCCTGGGTGTGGGGTGAGGTCACAGAAAGCTTCCCAGAGAGCCTAGGGGAAGGAAGAGTTGGCAGGAGGGGAGGTCATTTTAAATATACCCAAATATGCTGGATTTCACAACAGCACTGTGCTCAGGCAATACTTTGGTGGAGACTGAAACCTGTAATCAAGACCCAGGGTCTCCTTTGAGCTACGAGATAACCAGAGCTCACCTACGGAGGATGAAAGAATACTGGATTCAGGAATGCGTACGCTGTTTTTCTTTTCTTTTTTTTTTTCGGCGGCAGGTATCAGCTTGTGCTTGGCTTTTAACCATCACCTCTCTGAGAATGTGAAAACACCTGGAAAACAAATCTGAAAAATTCACTGGCTCATCAGAACGCCTTATTAATATCACATGAAACCAAATGTCCAGGAATCGTGAGCGAGCTCTAGGCAGACAAAAGAGTAGTGATAATAATAAGGGTAATGATAATAATGAAAAACAGTTACCACTTATTAAGACACTTACATTGCCAGACCCAATGTTAAGTGCTTTCGTGTATTGATCGTCTCACACAATCCTACAATCCATTCTCTACATGGCAGCAAAGTGGCCTTTTTAAGACATAAACTCTAAATCAGATCATGCTAGTCTGTGGCGAAAAACCCTTGAGTGGCTTCCCATTATACTTAGAATAAAATCAAAGTTTCTCACCCTGGCCTGCAAAGCTTGGCCCATGCCTACCTTTCCGCATCTGCTATCGCGCTCCACCTACTTGCTAAGCTCCAGACACATAAGACCCTTCTCTGGTATAAAGTGCCAAGTTTTGCCTGCCCCAGGACCTTTACACTTGCTGTTCCCCCGATACGCAACTCAACTCCTGGCGCGACTCCTCCACTAGAATGAATGTGCTGGAGGACAGGGACGTTTGATCACTGTAGCACCTCCAGCCCCTAGGACAGTAGGCATTCAGTACAAATTTGTTATATGATTGAAAGAATGTTTGACCCTATGTACTAGGCATTATTATCCTCGCGCAACACATGAAGAAACTGAAGGTCAGAGGGGTGAATTTGCTCAAAGACACACAGCTTGTGAAGTTCCAGTGACCTATCCAGGGGATTCTGTCCATCTTCTTCTCCCTGTCAGCCAGCTGTGCTGAGGATGCACAGCTACCTCGGGAGGAGGTGCGTCCTTCAAGATGTGGTTTTTCTCTCTTTACTGTGCACATGGCCCTGGTTTGCCTCATGAAGTCCTTTACTGCCAGGATCTGTCTATATAATAAGAAACCCTAGCTTGCGAAACTACCCAGTCTTCCTCTGGCTTTGACTTTATGTTTTTCTTTGATCATAAAAATGAGCGTTGTAGACAGACTGGAAAGTGCAGGGGAAAAATATATATATATATATAGAAGCTGGGGGACAAAAACCACTCATGCCCTTAGTACCCAGAGGCAACTTGGTTAATGCTTTGGTCTCTTTACTGCCAATCTTTTCTACCATCTTTAAGATAGAATTGATAGCATCTCTGTATGTAATTTTGTGCCCTACTTTTATTCCTTAACACTGTATCTTTAGAATGTTCTCAAGGCATTATTTTTTCTTCCTCTGTAAGGTAATGGTGGCATAATAGTCCTTCACTTGGGTACACTTAGTTTATGCAACCAAATTTCTTTTGTTTGTGGGGGAGGGTTTCCTTTTCTCATCTTGCAGGTCAGTAAGCCAAATGGACGTAAATGTAAGGAGGCACACATACAAGTATGACTTAAATATAAAGAGATGCGTGGACAATTATATATTCCCTTTTGAGATCGGAGAAAGGCATGTCTGTATTCCATCAGAACAAGTGTTACTGTTATCATTTCCTGAGATTTCGTAATATATGAAAGTTGTGGATATTCGAGAGAAAATCCTGAGTTATACCTAAACATCTTCACCCAAAGCACAGGTTTTAAAGCTGTGTTGACGCAACAAAATCCCTTTGATTGCCTTGTCACCTAGACCTTCTTGGCCAGAGACCTTTCCCGTGCAGCAGCTGTCACTGCAACCAGGACGTGGGATAGAAAAGGGCGGGGAATCTGAAGGTCAGAAACCCAGGTTCAAGGTCCAGCTTTAGGGCTTACCTACGTGCCCTTGGACATGTCACTTCTGCTCTTTCCTGTAGAATAAGTATGATAGTCCTTGCCTCAGGGAACTGTGAAAGCCAAATGAGGGGTCATAAAGTTGTTTGCAATTCTTAAGATCCAGTGAGTTATGACTCCAGTGCCTATTTAGAAGGACTTAAAGGTCAACAGAGCCAACTTCTCCAGCCCAAATGTTCTCCAGCTCAAATCTTTGAAAGGCTGGTCCTTGTTATAAGATGATATATATAAACTGGATTAGTGGATCCTCTGCTTGTGATAAATTTATGGGGATTTGAAAGAGTAGGTGTAGGCTTTGCTGGTTGCCTACCCGGAATCTATGTTCTACTTCCCCTGTTCCTAACAGAAGCCCTGTTGGGGTCTGGCATTCACCCAATCTTCCATTCAGCATGTGATTCAGGGCAAACTGACTCTACCCCCAGCTCTAGAGGTGGACCCAATTAGTCCCTCCCCTTGCTAATGATTGGCTCAACAGAGGATGTGTGACCCCATTCGGGCCACTGAGACACGGTACGGGGGGCGGGGGAGACATATGAGACAGATGGGGAAAGATCACCTTGTGCCTCACAAATTATCATAGCGATATTCTTTCGTCTCCCTCATGGGTGCCCCACTTTGAACTGTAGCAGCCATCTTGCTACCAGACTTGGGGATGAAGCCAATACAGAGGGGGGAAGAGCAGAGAGAGGATGATGGTGGATCTCAAAACTACCACCACCACCACCACCACCAATAACAGCAGCAAACATTTACTAAGTACTTAAAGGTTGCAAGGTACTACTCTAAATATATTATATGCTTTTGCTTGGGGGGAGGGGGTGGCCCAATCTTTTTTGATGGCCTGTGAACTAAAAATGGTTTTTACATTTTTTAATAGTTGAATTTAAAAAAAGAGCAATAATATTTTATGACACGTGAAAATTATATGAAATTCAACTTTCAGTGTCCATAAATAAAATTTTATTAGAACACAGCCATGCCCACTCATTTACCTATAGTCTATGGCTGCTTTCATGCTACAACGGCAGAGTTGAGTAGTTGGACAGAGACTGCCCACTACTTTGCCAAGAGCAAAGCCTAATATATTACTATCTAGCCCTTTATAGAGAGGTTTGCCCACCCTGGCTTTAGTGTTCACAACAACCCCATGAGATAGTATACCATTATTATCTTGTTTTTCACAGAGGAGAAAACTGAGGCTCAGAGAGGTTAAGTCATTTGTCCAAAATCACACAGCTTTTAATGGGTGGGCTTGAGATTCACTACCAAACAGTTTGTTGGCTCCAGACCCAGTGCTCTTAACCACTTTGGGAAAGAACCTGGATTCCCGATGACGTGGTTGAGACGCTGAGTCCACCAACCCTAAACCTGCCTCACCTTGGGACTTCCAGGTTTCAGAGGTATATGACATGACCGTATTATCGAAGCCGGTTTGAGACTGCATTTCTGTTGTTTGCAGGTGAGAGCATCCCAGCTGATGCCATGAGAAAGCACCTTAGAAAGGTTAAGAACGGAAAGAAAAGGCAAGCTATCACCTTCTTGAACCAACTGCCTTTTGTCCTTGCTCAGGAGAATAAAAGCTTTCTTTCTCCAGACACTTCAAGTCTCCACAAGTTCTTCCCTTTACAAGGGATTATGAAGGAAATCCTATTTTAGAATTGCGGCTGCTTTTGGCAATCTGCTCAATATTAGCCTGATGAGGAATTACACTCGCTAATAAAATATCTCAAGTTGGGCTGAGTCTAATTGTTGCAAGTGCTAGTAGTAATAGCCTGTCGCGGGGACTTCTGTGCCGGCACATCCCTCCTTGGCTACAGCCCATGTGGAAAATCAATTTCCTCTAAATGTTTGAAGAATGGCACAGAAGGACCTGATTTCTTTTCCCTCTGCTGGAGTCAATCTGGAGACAGGGAGCCTATAAAATGAATGAAAATAGCTACAGTTGCAAGATGCAGGGTGGAACGCCGAGCTAAGCAAAGCCTGATCGCAAGCTCTAAGTTCTAGCTCTTTTGTCCTAAGGCCAGAGACAATATACACTTGTGTCCCAAATTGACGTGCTCTTAAAAAGTCACAGAATGGAAAGGGTTTGACTCCAACCCAGCAATTTCACTTCTAGGAATCTCTCCCACAGAAAAACTCCCACGAGTATGCAAGAATGTACAAGCAGGGTGTTCCTCGCGACCTGCTTTGTGATGGTGAAAAATTGCAGGCAAGATAATTGTCCGACAAGAGGAGACTGGTTATATAAATGATGATGCATCCATGCTTGGGAGCCATTAAGAAGAAAGAAGTAAATCTGTGTGTATGCATATGGAAAGATTTTTGTGATACGATCTTGAGTGAAAAAAAAAGTTGCAGATCAATGTATGCGTATACATAGTATGAGTTCATTTTTGTGAAACAAAAACAACAAAAAACAAAACTTTCAACAATGATGTGCCTATTTATGTGTAGATGTCTGTACATGAGTAGAGAAGGGTCTGAAAGGATACACACCAAGCTGTAGATGGTGGTGGCTAAACCCAGAGGTGGGAATGGTGCAGGTGAGAGGGGAAACATCCCTTCTACACTATTTAGATTGTTTTTTTGTTTTTTTTTACAACAAGGGTATATGGTTTTGGTAATAAAAAAGGAAATAAAGAATTGGCTTTCTGGCATGTATGAACAGCATTTCTCTAGGCTTGCCACGATTTCTGAGGGCTCAACCTTACAATGCTTACGATCCAATCAAGTCACAGATACAAGTCTGTTACGTAGCCTCATCTGATAGGTCATAGCTCTTTCTAGTCTATGTTGCCACAAAGGGACTTCTCCTCACCCTTAGCTACCTGCCTCCCAAATCAGAACCAAACCAAAACCTCCTTTGGCCACGGCCAGAATTTAAAGATTTACTTTTTCAAAAATTGTGTTGAAATATACGAAACATAAAATGTACCATTTTAACCATTTTAAAGTGTAAAGTTCATTGGGTACATTCACTATGTTATACAACCAAAAGCACTATGTGGTTCCAGAACGTTTTCATCGCTCTACAAGAAAACCGCATACCCACTAATGTCACTCTCCATTCTTCCTTCTCCCCAGTGCCTGACAACCACTAATCTGCTTTCTGTCTCTATGAATTTGCCTATTCCAGACATTTCCTGTAAATGAAACCATACCATAAATGGCCTGATGTGACTGCCTTCTTTTGCTAATAAAATGTTTTCAAGGTTCATCCGTGTTGTAGCACTTACCAGTACTCCATTCCGTTTTTATGGTTGTGTAATATTCCATTGTATGGACATACCACTTTTGTTTATCCTTTCATCAGTTGATGGACATTTTGGATATTTTTCAGATATTATGAATAATGCAGTTATGAACATTGCTGTACATGTTTTTGTTTGAACGCCTGTTTTCCATTCTTTTGGATATATACGTAGGAGTAGAATTGTGGGCTCATATGGCAAGTTTATGTTTAACCTTATCAATATTTGTTTTGAAAACCCCAGAAGGCAAGTCTCCAGACGTGGAGGACATGCTATGAGTGGGAAAAATTTCTCTATTACGTCCCCTGAGTCTAAGCAGTTAAGTACGTAGGTAAGATAATTACTATGTAATTACCTTATCTAGACTTTAAAAATCATCTGCTGAGATCCCACTTCTTCAAGAATATTCCAAATATTGCTATTTCATGAGCAATTGGGGAACTGTTATTCAAAATACATTAATCAAATGATTCATCTGGGATTTCTCACATTTTACTTTCTGTTACACTTGTGGAAATTAAACAATTCTGACTCTACCTATGCAAATTCTGACTATTCCAAAGCATAATGACACTAACCCTGAATTGTCCAGGTGCCAGAACAGATCCTTCCAGGTAGGCTTTTGTTGAATGGTTGCCTGCAATAATCAGCCTATCTTAAGGCGGGAGAACCTGCAATCCGTAAAACATAGCAGTTAAGTTGCTTCAGGTCAGTAGGACGTGGATTCAAGACCCAACTCTGAAAATAACTAACTTACTTTGGGAAAGCCACTTAACCCTTCTGACTCCCTCCGTTTCCTCCTCTGTAATATGGGATCGATTATAGGACATACTTTATGGATCATTTGCTCATTCAACAAACATTGTACATCTACTATGCAACGCATACTGTTTACCAACACTGGCTAAAACACACTAGACTCCCTGCCTTTGTGGGGAGAGACAGACAATAAATAATAGACATACTAAATAATTATAAGATATTAGGTTGGTGCAAAAGTAATTGCAGTTTTCACAATTATTTTTAACCTTTTAAATCGCAATTACTTGTGCACCAACCTAATAGTTAGCCCGTGATAAGTTTTATGAGAAAAACAGAATGGAAGGGCCGAGGGAAAAGCTGCATTTTAAATGGTGAGATCAGCGTAAGTCCCACCAAGAAGGTGACATTTGAACAAAGTCTTGAAGGAAGAAAGAGGATAAGTGATGTAGATATCTGGGAGGAAAAGGGACAGGTAGTGCAAAGGTCCTGGGGCCGCTTTGTTCTACCAAATTCACAGAAAGGCCAGGAGATGGGTGTACCTGAACCAGAGTGCCCGTGAGGGACGACAGAAGCTGATTTTGTGGGCCCCTGGTGAGGACTTTGGATTTTACTCTGAAGGGATAAGGAGCCCTCGTGGGTTTTTGACCTGAGCTGATTTGTATTTCAAAAGTATCATTCGATCTGTTGTGTTGAAAACAGACCACAGACAGACGAGGACAGCGGCAGGGAGGCCAATTAGGAGCATACGCAGTAATCCAGGTGACAGAAGATGGGGGCTTGGACCAGGGTGGTAGCACGGAGGTGGTAAGAAATAGCTGGGTTCCGAATACATTCTGAAGGCAGAGCCAACGCCATTTCCTGTTGGGAGGATAAAATAAGATCATTCAGCAAAGCTCTTATCACAGAGCCCACATGTAGTTAGAACAAAATAACGGTGGGCACGACCATTACCAAGGTGGACCTGGTGTGTTCCCCTGCAGGGGTGGATCAGGGCCTACAAGGACAGTGAGCGAGAGGGAAACTATCATGGGTCCCGTGTGATTTGCAGTGAGTTACAGGGCAACCAAAGATCACGAGGATTTAACACGACGGAGACTGGGGCTTCTGCACCTTCCAGAGAACTGGGAAGCCCAAAGCAGCACAGTCACATCGTGTGGACCAAAATAGAGATTTTAGTGCCACGCTTTGTAATTTATTCCAAAAGTTTCTTTCTCATAGTGCAGGAAAGGCAACACCAGCCCGGAAAAATGTTTGTTTCTACAGTCCCTGGCTTTGGAAATATTTACTGGCGATATCATCACAGCCCAGGTATTTGTTTGGGGGTTTTCGATTGAAGTGCTCAACTCCAGAATGCCTTTCAAGGAAGAAGAACCAATCGCCAAGAGACAATTGGATTCCTTTCAACTCACCTTCTCTTTGCTCCAAATTCCAGAGATGAGACAAAAGGTCGTTTCTGAGGCTGATAGAGATGGATTTTTCCAGGGGAATGCCAACGTCAGTCTCCCTCCTCTATAAACCCTCTGCCAAATGCTTCCCATCGGACATCTGGCCTCAGCAGGGAGAAACAGGGACCCAGGCACTGCTTTTGGCTTTGACGTCAGCAAAGGAAGGCTGATTTAATTCATCATTAGTGCAAATTGAAATCCACAAAACCATAGCGCTCTTCGTTCTATCACCTGCATTTCTAGAGCTGGCAGAGGTCTCGCTTTCCTTTTGTTTTCATTTTGCTCTGGATTAAGGTGTGATTTTCTTTTAACGGTGAATTAGAAGATAATAATGCCAGCGAGCTTATTGTTAATTGCTTGTATCTGTACTTAATACTTGTAAGTGTGCTCAGGTCTCGCAAGCTAATATTTGGCTTGTCAAATGTGTTAGTCATTGTAATTAATTGAGCTCATATACATTTACTGGTGCTGTGGGTAGAGTTATAGGAAGAGTGGCAGAGACGAAATGTCTCTACCACCCTGCGCTTATCCCTAGAAAGGGAACTTTGGGGGACCGAATCCTTCTTGTGACATTCACTCTTTCCGTGTCTAGCTTCTTTCCCCACTCCTGCTGAGAGGGTCTTCCCTGTAAGATCTCTCTCTCTCTCTCTCTCTCTCTCTCTCTCTCTCTCTCTCTCTCTCTCTCTCTCTCTCTCTCTCTCTCCTCCCTGTTAATTACCTTCATACCATCAGGCCCAGCTGCATTGCTTTGTTGGTCCCAGGGTCAAAATAAAAATATGGATCCCCTTGTTCAAATGTTTTTATTGATCGCATGCCCGTGAAGCTTTTGCTATCCCCAAATGGTATCTTCCCGCCAGAATGTATCTCGCCCCTCGTCTCTACAGGTAGCACAGCGCGCAGCACACAAGAGGGGCTCAAGAAATAAGCAAAAGCGTTTTCCAAACGGAAGCTTGAAAATGGCCAAGTAGAACCATGTAACTCCCCTGCTTAAAAAGCCTCCTGTGGATGGAACAGAGGGAGATTTCTGTAGGAACAGAAATGTTCTATATTGAGGTAGGGGTAATGGTCACATGGGGTTAAAACATTTGTCAAAACTCATCAAACTGCAGGCTTTAGAAAAATGCATTTTATTGACGTGTAATTACACGTCAATAAAACACAGCATGCCTAAAAACCCCCGAATGGCTCCACATTACCCTTCGTCACATGTCACACAAGGTTCTTGCCCAGAGGCCCGTTCTCGGTTTTCTTCACCTCCAGCATTTCTGTGGCTCCCTATTTTCCAGCCCTGCTGGCTGCCAGCATGTCCCATACCTCCGTGCCTTCTTCCTCAACTGCCCCCTGGCCAAGGAGTGAAAAATTCAAACGCGTGACAACCAGTATGGCACCAGCACCAACTGGAAAGGACTGAAGAGCTGGAACAGGAGCCCAGCCCTGGAGCTTCCTGCTGGTAAGGTGTTAACCCTTTAATTCCTGCATTACAAGAAAGTAGATGAAATCCCAGGTGAGAGAGGGTGAGGAGAGGGGTACTTGGTGGGTTCCAGGCCCTGGCTATTCACCAATCAATATGGAGGCAATCAAATATTTACCTGGCATAGCCATACTAGTATATGCCTACAGAACCCACCACCTAACATGCAGGCCAGCCCTTCCTTCTCTGGCTGACACCTCCCTCCTCCACCTTCAAATCTCAACTCAGGGGCATTCTCCTCCAGGAAGCTGTCCCTGATTCCCTCTTCTCTCTTGATCGCTCTGTAATAGTATTTCTCACGCAGCCCTAGATTAGTTGATACACTTTCCCGTCTTCTCCATCTTTTCAAGGCTGAGATCATGACTTCTGGTTCCAAGGTGCCTGGCACACACAGACTCAGCTGCACACATAGGAGGGAAGGGATTTTCTTGTTGGCTTTCCTGGCACCTGGTAAAAAAAAACAGATACACATGTGTGGATGGATGAAAGAATGTGTGAACAAATGAACGAGTGAATTTCCTCTTTCCCTTGTCTGTATTTCCTTTCACGGAGACAGTGGGGACTCTTAGTACATGGGTTTGGACAGGGGGGATTGCGGCAGCTAAAATCTTAAGACTGTGGACTCAGGCAGCCTGGAGTGACCTTAGTTAGCCCTTGCCGGTTGGCATATTCGGGCAAGTGACTTAACCTCCCTGAGCATCAGATCGGCTCATTATTGATCTGGCTTCACAGGCTTGTTGAGAAGCCCAAATGAGACAACATCTGCAAAAGACTTAGCCATCAGCAGCTCGGATTAAAAAGAAATTGGATCTTGATCACCTGGGAGCCCAAATTGCTAGATGTGGTCACCAGACAACAGGAAAATAAGTCACTTGCCATTTGCAGCTATCCTCACAGCTCTGATTTTGCCTTCCATTTTCCAATTTCCCTCTGTTGCGTCCACAGGAGGATTTTAATCAGGCAAGTGACATGGTTACACTTTGTACCTACCTGGTCTCCTGGGTCAGATGACTGCACAACAAAAGTGAAATCTTTCCCTGCAATAAGGACACAACCATTGATAGATGTCAATGAACTGAAATCCAGAAGACAATAAAAATGGGTATTCTTCTTTATTTGCCTCCAACTTCCTGTTTCTCTGCTGGAATTTCAGCCATGTGTGAGAGAGCATGGGGTCCTCAATCTCGTAGATAAACCAACTTGTCGATTGCCTTCCCAATCAAAATGCCTGTTTTTCAACCTTTCTGGATGTTCCACCCAAGACTAAGTCTTGGCTAACCATGGCACAAATTGTCCCATCGCACCATACCTCCACTTCCTTCCAAACCATGGCCTCCCAACCAATCCCTAAATTTCCAGGGAAAAGCCAGTTTTGCATCCTAAGATCTTGGGCTCCAGAGTCAGTTACATGGGAGTTCCCATCTCCTTACCAGTTCCTGGCTATGAGATCTTGGATGAGGCTCTTAACCTCTCATGTTTTCTTTTCCTACTGAGGAAAGAGCAGTGTCTATATCGCAGAGAACCTGTGAGAACTAAATGACAGGACCAAATGGCAGAACTTGGTGCGAGTTCCTTAAATGTTGGTGTTCTTATTATACTCATTGTTGCAAAAAGAGGATAGGAGACGGCAAAAACTTTTAAAATTTTATAATAAACCCTGCAGGCCTGCAAAATTGACAAGACCCTTATTGGGTAAACCGTCTCATCATCTCCCTAGGGGGTAGGATGTGACCTTTATTGAGAAAATGACCTCCGCAGGTGTAGTTAAGTAAAGGATCTTGGGATGAGATCATCCTGGATTTGAGCAGCCTAAGTCCAGTACAAGTGTCCTTAGGAGAGGAGAGGAGAGGAAGAGAGGCAGAGAGGAGGAGAGATGGGAAAGGAAGAGGGTAGGGGAGGGG
Source organism: Rhinolophus sinicus (assembly GCF_057876585.1). Classification (NCBI taxonomy): domain Eukaryota; kingdom Metazoa; phylum Chordata; class Mammalia; order Chiroptera; family Rhinolophidae; genus Rhinolophus; species Rhinolophus sinicus. Next base: position 30,720,720 of record NC_142509.1, on the reverse strand, counting down.
AGGGGAGGGGAGAGGAGAGGAGGAGGAAAGAGGAGAGAAGAGAGAAGGAGAAGAAGAAAAGACCTGCCCATGGGAAGACCATGTGAAGACAGAGGCAGAGACCAGTGATGCAGCCACAAGCCTAGGATGCTGGCAACCACCAAAAACCGGGAGAGACAAGGGAGGATCCTCCAGATGGGGGCACAGCCCTTGATTTCTGACCTCAGGCATCCAGAACTGTGTGAGAATGCTACTTTAAGCCCCCACCCCACCCCAGTTGGTGACAATTTGTTACAGCCATAGAAAGTCACTATGGCAACTTCAATGGAGAATGTGACAATTTGCCTCCCCTGGGCAGTTCTGAGGATGAAGAAGATGATTCCGCAGGTTTCCTGCTGTAAATCGTTTCGGCAGAAGCCAGCGCGGGGCTCATTCAACCTGATCATGAAGAACAGACAGACTTGGGCTCAATTCCAGCTTCCCTTTTAATAGCTGTGCAATCGTGGACAAGTGACTCAACCCTTACGGACTTCAGTTTCTTTATATGTAAAATAGGAGTAGTAAGATGCCTACCTCATGAGACAATAAGATGATTCAGAAGATATGTGTGATGGGCGAGGTATGAAGAAAATGCTTGAAGAATGGCTGCTATGACTCTTTTGGGCAAATCCATCTAGCTTCTCACACATGTGCCAAGACGCTGATATGGTTGTGGAGTGGCCTGTGGCCGTGGGGAACCCACAGAGCGAAATGGCCCAAGGGGATTCAACCTGTGGACGTGCCTGGTTGCACTGCTTTTTCCTTCTGAAGGAAAGGCCTGGCTCTCTTGAGGTGCCTTGTGAAATAACCAGGCCCTCTGGGCTGCCGCATTATTGTTGCTTGCTGATGCCAAAGGTGATAGAAAGCCTTGAAAGTGTCGGCCCCCAGCTCCCAAGGCATCTCTCTGTGTGTGCAATGAACCTTCCAAAGGCAGTGACTTCTAACCAAGCAATCGTGACTCCGTGGCCGGTCCCGCTCCAACTTCCTGAGTGCGTCTGTGTGCAGGAGGCTCCACCATCCATGACCCTCCTACTTACTGCCTCGAAGGGGCACATCCTTTCCACTCAGTTAAAAGGACATTTTTCCAATGAGAGCAGGTCATATTTCAAACTGCATTGCCAAGGTATCAGGAGCCAGTAAAAGGGGGCATTTAACACCGTATTTATTTTGACTGGCAAAACAGGTCATGGCTGTAAAAGAAACAGCTCTTGAGAATGAGGCACCCTAGCCGACTGGGCTCACTCTTTCTACCCACACACACACTGTTTAAAGCATTCCAGGGCTGCTGCCAACTTTCCTGGCAGAGCTCTTATTTCTTTACATGTATGTTGCATTCCATCTGTTTAATGTGAGCTCTGTGCCATTCGTGGATTTTGGCAAGGCCTGGTGAAGTGGCATGGCGTGCTCAGGCTTGTTCTAAGCAAAACAGGGCAGGAGGCGGAGGGAGACTGGAGGCCGGGGAAGGAGTCCTATTTCCCTTTGGCTCAGGGGACCCTGGAGTTTCAGAGACCAAAGGGGAATTGCTCGGCAGTTTTTCTCCAGATGTGGTTGAATCACGTGTGCCACTCCCGTGTTTCACCCTATACAGGGATTTTGGGGTGCAGGTTTGCTGTTTCTGATACATGGCCAGAAAACTAAAAGTGATGGAGAAAGGTAACAGTGGGGAAATTCACTCCTGCTCATGACTCGGGGGTTTTCCGAGAAACATTCTAAGGTTTTGAAAGACCAGAAAATGCCCACACCTGGATCCATAGTCCCGGGGCCTCAAGAAAACTGAACTCAAGCTGTACATTGTTCTCGAGAACCATTAAATACTGCGTTGGAGAAGCTGAGGCCACGTGCTGTGATTTGAATCCTGTATCACCCACCTGGAAGACAGGAAAGCTGGGTTTACAGCACCCGATCATCTGGTGAATTAAGTTTAAAAATGAAAACGCACGAGTCCGGGGGGAGAGAAAACGAAACCCTCTAGAAACAGTTGTTGGGTGTCAGGTGACCGAAACCATTCCACTGATTGACTCAAATGTTCACTTTCCTTTGGTTCCTATTGAGCGGTGCTCTTCAAAATGGGGAAGCAAGAGTCCAGACAGAAAAAGAAAGATTCCAAGGTTAAAAGACCCATCAAGGTCCTCACCTTCAGAAAAAGTTTGAGTACACTTTTTTTTTTTTTTTTTTGTAGTCCAGCCAAAAGTGTGGACAGAATCCCCCGGTTAAGAAATGAAATTACTCACCTGAATCGGGAGAGATGACATGGCACAGGAAAAAATAAGGTATGGGCTGCTAACAAGAAACAGCCACATGTGGAATAAAGTTAGTGCACATTGTGTAATCCCGGTTGGCCAGTTGTAAGAACAGGGAGGAGGAGGGAGCAGGGGGAACATGTTTCAGATGTGATTCAAGAGGGTCCTGGAGCCCGTCCTGACCCTCTGGGGTGGAATTTCTGACTCTCTTCTCTGCCTTGACTCAGAATAGGAAACCGTATCCTGACCGCGCGTTGCTTTTTATAGAATTCAACTTTCTTGCCAACTTCCTCCACAGCACAAGCTCATCCCTCATCGTCTCTAAACAATACGCCAATCATCAGATGGAAGTGAGGGGAGTGCTGACCTGTTTGCACCAAACATAACCCAGGCCCAGAGCAGAAGACAAACAATGGGAACAGAGTTTGGCTTTCGTACCCGGCCTGGTAAATACAACATGTTCATACAGGTTGGAAAACCGTCTGGCTCATCTGTGTACTTTCTCTCTTTCTCCCACTTCTTCTGACTTGGATCTCATCATTCGGCGCTGATGTTGGCCAAGTTACCGAGTGGATAATGGATGGTTTGTAAGATTAGTAATATGCTAAGGATGAAGAGTCAGGCAGCCAAGTGTATGCTGTCTATGCGATAAAATGACTTCTCTTGATTCTGGTTTCCCACGCAGCCTGACAGACTAGCCCCACGCTGATCAGAATCAACGCGAAGGAGAACAGAACGACTTCATTCAGTCGCCATCTTTGCACGGGCAGCAAAACCCCTGGGATACCCCTTGCCCTGGCAATCAGTTAGGGTCATTTCTTGTGTGTAAAGGGTCCTGGAGCTTAGCTGCCCGGAGGGGGACATTAATAGAATGCAAAGTGTTTAGTACTTCCTCATTAAAAATGGATTTTGTTTTCAATGCTTCGAGGACGAGAACAGTGAAGTTGGAAACTGTTCCTGTAATTGGGAGCAGGTCTCCTGCCAGAGTCTAACGGCTTTAAGGGATATCCAGTTTTAGGTTTACAGTACTACATTCTGGCTCATTGAAATTGCATCTAAACGTTGCCAGAATGTGTCATAAACCACAAAATCTGTACAAAAATATATCAACATAATGGCTCTGTAGCCTTAAGTCAGAGGGGTCAGGGGCAGTCTTTTTTCCCAGCAGCATTGTTCTTGCTCTGTCTCATGGCAGATGTGGGTCACCTGGGACAATTATCGTTCATGAGATTCCGACCCTGGTCTGACCAGTTGGCTCAGCTGCTTAGAACACTATGTTAAAGGGCTGAGAAGTCGGCTTCACCTGGTCCCATGGCCACAAATGACATCCTTACCTGTGTCACACCAGACAAGGGCCTGGAATCAAGCCCAATGGGCCACCCCCATTTGCTCCGAGCAAAAAGTATCATGTGCTCTGCTCAGCTCACCCATCCCAGCTCCACTTACCCTTCTGGGCTCCCTGGGCTCTAAACACAAAGCATCTTCTTTCAGGTCCTCCAACTGACCAGTTCCCTCCTGCCTCTGAGCCTTTGCTCATGCTGTTCTCCCTGCCAGGAACCCTCTTGTCCTGGCTGATTCCTGCTCTTTGTCCAGCCCTCAATTCACAGGCTGATGCTTTGGGGAAGGTCTTCCCTCTGTAGCTGTATCATGCAGGGTCTCTGGTCCCGCTCCCCACACAAGAACGCAGGATATGGCGAGGCCAACAAGGAACAACAACAGAGCCATACATAGGGGAGTCATACCACTGCATGGGTACGGCTGGGTTGGAGACACAGGAAGCAGGATCCACACGATCCGCAATCGCCGTCTGCTTCTCCGCCAACCACACTTGCTAGCCGCAATCCACACTTGCTAGCTCAGCCATGGCAGTTATATCAGTGACTAATGGCTAACTGGTTACAGCTGATGGCCATCTGCTACCCGAGCCAGCACCTTTCCACGTGAGGCCGAGAGCCTGGAAACCGCTCTCCTGGCTCTGTCCCCACAAGCTATCTTAGTCTGCTCGGGCTGCTATCACAAAAATGCCATAGACTGAGTGGCTTACATAATGTGTGTGTGTGTGTGTGTGTGTGTGTGTGTGTGTGTGTGTGTAATTCTGGAGTCTGGGAAGTCCAAGGTCAAGGCACTAGCAGATTTGGTATCTGGGGGGAGCCCTGGTTCTTAGACGGCCATCTTTGTGTCCTCACATGGAGCTCTCTGGGGTCCCTTTTATAAGGACACTGATCCCATTCATGAGGCCCCACCCTCATGAGCTAATCACCTCCCAAAGGCCCCACCTCCTAACACCATCACATCGGGGGTTAAGATTTCAATATATGGATTTGAGGGAGCCACACAATTCAGTCCATACAAGTAGCACTTATCAAAGTCGTCACTTAAAGCTTCTGCTTCATGTCTGATTAGAACCCTGCTTCTGTAATGTGTAATGTGTAATCTGTAATGTGCACACGAGATCGCCTAGAGGTCATGTGAAAACTCAGGTTCTGATTCAGCAGGTCTGGGGCGGGGCCTGAGACTCTGCATTTCTCACAAGCTCCCATGTGATGCTCATGTCGCTCAGCCATGGACCACACCCTGAGGCAATGGTACCAACCTTTCTCCATCAGGGAGGGTTCCATGAGACAAGACAGTCTGAGAGCAAATGAGTCAGGCTACCATTTTCTCAGTTCTCCTGGGGATGGAGCATAACTAGAACCATTAACCAGAAGTTAATTCATTACACACCTTAGATGCCTTAGCCCAGGGTTTCTCAACCTCCATACTGCTGCCATTTGGGGCCAGGTAATTCTTTATGGTGGGGGCTGTCCTGTGCATTGTAGGGTATTCAGCAGCACCCCTGGCCTCCACTAAGTAAATGCCAGTAGCATCATCCCCCAGTTGTGACAACCCCAAATGTGTCCAGACATTGCTCAACATTCCCTGGGAGGCAACAGCCCCCCAAGGAGAACTACCGCGTTAGGACATTAGGGAGTCATTCTCTGTTATACCTGGTGAAAGAGGGTGGGAGGTCAAAGAAAGTGCTTTGTTCACGGGTATACCCCCATCTAACACAATGCTCTGTATATGGCAGACACTCAATATGTACTTCAATACACAAATGAATGAAAATGAATGAATGAAAATGAACTCCAAAATCCTGCTTGCCTGGTGGATGAATAGAACGGCCTTCACACAGCCTCCAACCTTCTCCAAGGCCCCACTCTCCCCCCTCAAAAAACAGTAAAACTTGTGGGCCAGTTGTCATCCAAGGCACAATTTTTCTAAACGTAGCATTTTCCAAAGCAAATATCCTTTTGAAAAAAAAAATGTGAAGAAAGATTCTCGCTTGAGATCTTTTTTAAAATGTCTCCAATGACTAAAATCCTCTTACAGTAAGTATCCAGAGAACTGCATTTGCTTAAAGAAAATAAAAAACTGCCGTTTTTAGTCTCAAGTGTAGAAAGTACTTGAAAATCATATACTTTTTTCTTTCTTTTTTTGCATTTGACTGGGCAAATTATAAAATGGTAGAATTAATTTTGGTTCTAGATTGTTTCTAAAACTCCACCTCAGACTGAGGCCTCATGAATAAAGTAGAATCAGGGACTTATTAAAAAAAACCCCAAAAACCCTGTACTGATAATAACACATGGAATTCAAGGAATAACAGTAGTTGTAGGGTTTGTGGGGGTGGGGAATTTTAGAGAAAAATTGCAAATAAAAATAAATCTGTATCTTGCTTAAACGCTATGAACTTGGGTTCTATTAAGAAAGAAGGTGGCTCCCTGCTCCTCCCACTTGACAGACAGCCTCGTCTTCCAGGGCAGTGCCAGCTGCAACCCTGAGACACGGTGGTGAAGGTCAGAGGAAATGGATTTGGCTGTATTGGGCGCCTGGTTACCAGGACCCTAACTGTCAAAGTGGATATTGTTGCCATCAATGATTCCTTCATTGACTTCAAATGCATGGTCTACATGTTCAGCATGATTCCACACATGGCAAGTTCAGAGGCACAGTCAAGGCTGAGAATGGGAAGCTTGTCATCCATGGAAAGCCCATTAGCATCTTCCAGGAGCGAGATCCTGCCCACATCAAATGGGGTGATGCTGGTGTTGAGTATGGTATGGAGCCCACTGGTATCTTCACCACCTTGGAGAAGGCAGGGGCTCACTTGAAAGGTGGAGTTGAGAGGGTGATCATCTCTGCCCCTTCTGCGGATGCCCCATGTTTGTGATGGGTGTGAACCGTGGTACGTATGACAAGTCCCTCGAGATTGTCAGCAATGCCTCCTGCACCACCAACTGCTTGACCCCCTGGCCAAGGTCATTCATGACAACTTTGGCATCATGGAGGGACTCGTGACCAGTCCATGCCATCACTGCCACCCAGAAGACCGTGGATGGCCCCTCTGGGAAGCTGTGGTGTGATGACCGAGGGGCTGCCCAAAAGATCATCTCTGCTTGTACTGGCACTGCCAAGGCTGTGGGCAAGGTCATCCCTGAGCTGAATGGTAAGCTCACTGGCATGGTCTTCCACGTCCGTATCCCCAATGTGTCAGTTGTAGATCTGACGTGCCACCTGGCTGCCAAATACAATGACATCAAGAAAGTGATGAAGCAGGCATCGGAGGGTCCCCTCAAGGGCATCCTGGGCTATACTGAGGACCAGGTTGTTTCCTGTGACGTTAACAGTGATACCCAGTCTTCCACCTTCAATGCTGGGGGTCGCATTGCCCTCAATGACCACTTTGTCAAGCTCATTTCCTGGTATGACAATGAATTTGGCTCCAGCAACAGGGTGGTGGAACTCACGGCTCACATGGCCTCCAAGGAGTAAGATCCCCCTGGATCACCAGCCCCAGCGAGAGGAAGCGAGGCCCTCAGCTACTGGGGAGTCCTTGCCCCAGATTGAGTACTCAACACACTGAGAATGTCCTGACCTCCAGTTTCCATCCCAGACCCCCTGAAGCAGGGGAGGGGCTTAGGGAGCCCTGCCTTGTCATGCATCATCAATAAAGTTAACTGTACCCAGCCAAAAAGGATAGAAAGAAGGTGAATTCATTCAATTTGATTGTTTCTGCACACTCAGAGACTCAGAGACAAGTTATCAAACCAAATTGCTGTGTAGAAAGCAAAGCTTTCTCCCTCTTCTCTTACAAATCTTTGGGCAAATGGGATTTGGAGCACTGAAGAGGTTTCTGGAAAAGAATACGGTAGGGGTGACATTCCAATTCTTTTCTAAGTGTATCTCTCTTTACCTAGTAGAGGCAAGAAATCTTCTGCATCTTTCATGTCCACTCTGCCATCGATTGGTAGTGGTTGTATGCATGGTTTTTGGAAAAAAGTGCTATGATCGATTGGTAATGTCTGCCACAGGCAGAGGAATGGAGAGTGGTGGAAGAGCTAGCTGTGTGTTTGCCATTCCTGGATCCTGGTATGGTTTTGTCCTCTAACATAGGTGTCCCAGGCAAAAAGAGAACATCAAATGGAAGGTGCTACACATAACATCATGCATAACGTGTCTCACTCAATTTCACAGATACACCAAGTCAGCATTTCAATTCAAGAAACCTCCCAAGGCAGACATGACACTGTTGTGGGATATTTCCCTTCCTTCTCTGAACATAGTGGAATAGGATACCATAGGTATGACTTCCATTCATGGTCATTATGGGAAAATGCCATTTACCCCCATTCAGTTACTTGACATTTGACTGTGTCAAAGTGACACCATATGCTACCAAAACAACACACCCTCCTTCCTTGGGATAAAAATGTCTTTTCATAAGACTTATTAAGTCTGAATATTAATCATAGTCATCATTTTTCAGTCTACTTGCTGTCCACAATATTTATTTAAATGAAGAGAAAAAATAGAAAATGACAAGTTTAGGATCTTTAAGATACAGATGAATAAGTAATGATGGGGAAGAAAGCAAGAGTAACCAAAAAAAAAGCATCTTTAAGTGAAAAACTCCACAAATAGACTCTTAACTTTCAATATTAGTCTTTATTTCAAAAACAAGGGGAGGGATGAATAAAGAGATGAATTCACATTTGAATAGAGTCCAAATGACTTAAGAATTTGGATTCTCATATTTCAGATGGACAAGGAATGATATTAGAGTTATGTGATACATTAAGGCTTGAAATGAAATGGAAATATTTCTTTCATTTAAAAGCAATTTTGTTGCCTTTGTGGTCCTCGAGAGTTTCCTAGGTTATGAGTGAAAACCATCCTCCTCCTCCTTTGCTTTGGGTTGATGGGCTCCTATTTCAGATCCAGCTTGTTTAGGGGGAAAATAGAGTTTATGATTATGAAAGCTCTTTTTTTAAAAAATCATGTGGCTGCAAGGGGAGGCTTTCTATGTAGAGTTCAGAGGTCAGTCATTTTGAATCCAAATGAGAAAGTCTTAGTAATACAATATAGCAGAATCACAACTGAATTTGGTGCTGGTTTCAGAACCTCCCCCTCATGGAAGATACTGCCATGAGACCCATCAGTGATTAGTGGGGCAAAACAGGAAGTGCCAGCTTGGAAAGACAGGAAACAGGTGGCCGAGTTCTTCTCCACTGCATCTCAAAAATAGAGTGTATGTAGTGGGCCCTATCAAGCACAATTTAACTTTAAATGCAGCAAACATTTATTATTAAGCACCTACTATGTGCCAGGTCCTGCATTAAGAGCTGTCATGTATTTTATCTCATTAAACCCCCAGGACAAGGAGAAACATCCTCGTGGATTCCACCCATATTTCCCAAGTGTGGATTTGATAGTTAACTTGGAGCAGGGTTTCTCAACCTCAGCACTACTGGCATTTTAGGCTGGATAATTCTTTGTTGCTGGGTACTGTCTTGTGCATTGTAGGATGTTTAGCAGCATCCCTGGCCTCTACCCACTAAAAGCCAAGAGTATACCCCACCCTAGTTAACCCAAGAGTATACCCCACCCTAGTTAACCCAAGAGTATACCCCACCCTAGTTATGACAACCAGCAATGTATCTAGACGTTGCCAAATGTCCCCCAAAGAGCAAAATTGCCCCCAGCTGAGACTCTCTTCCTTAGAGGCAGCATGGTTTGGATGCCCAGGCAGCTGTAGGTAAACATTCCTTTTATTCCCTCCTATGGTCTGACTCAGTGGTTCTCAAACCTGAGTGGTCCATACACAATATTATATATACTCTACTTTGTGGGCAGGAATTTTCAAGGGTAGTTTGACTCCGTTCATTTTGACCTTACATGCTGACATGAGAACTTAATCCCTCTCTTAAATTTAACTCCACAGGCCTCCTGAAGAGCCCCACTGTGGTCACAGAGGTCTTTTCAGCACAGAATCTCTCTCATGCCCAGGCTTTTTCCATGAAGCCAATTGGTGTTAACTGCCATTTTTGAACACTTCCCACAACATTGGGACATCTCACTGCATCCTAATTATGACACCGTGAGGTAGGTACTAGCATTGCCCCATTGCACTGAGGCAATGAGGCTCACACAGGGTAAATAACTCACCACAAATCACACAGCTAATAAATGGTGGAACCCACAGGATGCCAAGCTGTATGGCTTTTCAACAGAAAATATGTGCAGGGTACATTCCATAACTATTAGCGACTGTTTACTAGTGGGAAACAAATCTGTCTAATTTGATCATGAGCAGTTACTCAAAATTATTTCCCTGAACCCAAATAAGGACTGATTGCATTGGCCAATCCTCCCAACCTCGCGGCTAGCAAGGATACGGGTATTCAGGATGCATATGCATATATACCCCAAATTGTGTTTCTCTCCCAAAACACAAAACGGAAGCTCCCCAAACGTCATTAACTAACTGTCAAAACAAAACAGATCATTTCATTTGGAGCTACAGAAAGACTGGAGTGTTGGCAGGTACTAGAAAATAATCGCAATCACACTTGACACATCATAACATCATTCTACATTTGCTACTACATTTCCCCACGCGGGTGGGTGCTTCTCGAGGTTAAGGACTCACTTACTCATCATCACTGAATCCTACTACATTTGTGGAGCTTGTCATTAATAACAGGAATGCACTTTTTAACCTAACACTCATGCATGCTTTATTTCCATTCTCTCAGTAACTGTGGGTGGTCTCTATTTTTGATATCCTCTTTTTCATAGGAAGAGATTGAAGCTGAGAAACGTAAAGTGATTGGCCCAAGGTCACTCCTTGTTAAACTCTGGGTGCAGACTTTGAACTCAAGTCTCATGCTCCGAACCCCAAGAGCTCATGTTTTTTACAATAAGGGATTCCAAGGTAAAGATGAGTTGGGAACTCCAGGTGCTAGATTTGGCCTTGATGTCTAACATTGGTGAGCTGTCTTACTATTAAGCAAATTAAATATAGAGAAATTGCATCCTGTAAGCCTTTAGTACACATGGATTCAACCATGTATGCTTGTGGAGAAAGAAGAACAATGTAATAAATATAGATAGTTCCTGTGGCCAGCTATGGGATGTGTGCGTGTCCAGGGTGAGTTTTGGGTGGGACCTGGCCTTGGCTGACTCCTTGTCAGACTCAGCGATCACCAGTCTCTTCTCATGTGTGGCCCTGGGCTGCCCCGAGTGGGAGTCCAGTGTTTATTGATGTTTTTAAAGTGTTTAAGGACTGTCATTTCTCATACAATCTGACCCCTAAATACAAGGAAGTTGCTTCATCTGGTTCTCAGCCAAAGAACAATGTGGGATAAACTGGCTGGGCAGAACTTATTGTATTGAGAGATGTCTATGGATGGCCAATGTGGCTGTTTCCTAAGGGATTTTTGAGGGATATATGTGACTATCACCAACGATACTGATGTTTTATCCTAAGACATACTTCAGAATTAGTGGGAAAACATCAAAATGAGACCTTGTGCAAGAGATCCATGAAGACATAAAATAAGAAAGTCAACTTTGACTTTTTTTTTTTTGAGTGCTAGGCATGGTTCTAAGAAATTCATATGTACTAACTCATTAAATCATCATAACATGCCTATTTGATAACTTGCCCAGGGACATAGCTAGGAAGTGGCAGGATCAGGATTTGAACCCAGGTAGACTGGGTCCTCTACACTAGACCACATTCCTATCTCCCCAACCAGTGGTGATCCCCAGGAGACTTGGATTAGAGTTCCACATCTTTCCATCTCCCCCAGACCTGATCCTGTCCTGTAAACGCTGGGAATTCAACAAAGACTTGTTTTGACGTGAATCAACCTCTTAGATTATTGACAGTCCTTTAGAAATTTTTGACAAGGGAAAAGAGACAACTACCCAGGAGTTCAAGATTTCAAGGCCATCGATAGCTTGGTAAACACACCGAAAGGCTGGAAACAAGGTGAAAAAAATGACGTAGAAATAGCCTCACCATATCTGTAGAGTATGTTATACTGCATAACAGAGGCTGTAGAGAGTTGTGTTTTCACTCTCTACAGAAAACACAACTTCTTTGTAATGTTTTGTTTGTGTTACTGTTTGTTAGTGTGAGGGGATTATAAATGAAAAGTCAAATATTATAGTGAGAATTCTATTAATAGGGCCAGTGGTTGAATGTGGGCCCATGTTTGTCCTAACTCTGAAAAATGCTTTGCGAAACCCAGTGGTACAGGCGAGGTAGCAGGAAAGGCTTAGCTAGCCTACTCAAGACAACTATTTTCAAGCCAGTTGACAACCACTTTGCCAGGGTTCCTTTAATGAGCTAATGACAAAGGGCTCTTAGATGTTCTCTGCAGCCAGTCCTAGGAGCGCTACTTAAAAACCACTGAAGGAGTCATAGCACCTGAAATACCATAAACACTACAGCCTCTTAGAACGTGTTAAGAAGTGATTGTCTCTGCCACTTCAGACTGATTTGTAGTAGTCAGGTCTTTTTCAGTTGCAAGCAACAGAAAACCAACTCAAATTTGCTTAAACAGAAAGGAACATTTGCTCCATTAGGCATGGCTGAATCCCTATGATTACAGACTGTCAACAGGAATCTGACTTTGTCCATTTTCTGGCTTCTCTTCCTTTGCATTCACTCTGTTCTCACGCAGGCTTTCCCTAAATGGCATTAAAGCTGTTCCTGGCAGTTTCAGCCTTGCATTCTACCTGCTTAGCACCCCAGTGGAAAGAGAGCACCTATTTCTTAATAGTTGTAGCAAAAATCCCAGGGCTGAGATTCTTTGGCTTTGATTGGCCCAGTTTGGGTCACATGCCCATCCTTGAGCCAAGCCCAGTGGCCAGAACGTGTTAGTCTTATTAGTCAGGTCTGGGTCATGCCTACCTTTAAAACCAAGACATGGGCAGACCCACTTGAACTATAAGGATCAAGAGGGAGGAGCATTTTCCCAGAGAACCATCTAGAGTCTGATGCCAGATAATGGAGGCATGCAGCAAGGGTTGGTGGTGGATGCTGCTGAATGGTCAAAACCAATGGATGTCCTTGGAACCTTCTCTCTAAATTATCTCCAACAGGCAAGGTATTACTAAGCAGAGGAACTTTATGTGGTTTACAAGCATAATTTAGATATTTGCTTAGCTATCTGAGGTTTAAAACATGGCCTGTATTGGCTACAACATTTTGGAAACATTTTCTGCAAACTGCACTCACCCACATGGTTTGAAGTTTTGGGGGTTCTCTTTCCTTCCTTCCTTCCTTCCTTCCTCCCTCCCTCCCTCCCTCCCTCCCTCCCTCCCTCCCTCCCTCCTTCCTTCCTTCCTTCCTTCCTTCCTTCCAATTCTTGGAACAAATCCTTAGGAAAAAGAGGAACAAAAATGCCACAGAATGATTCAAAACAGACGACTGGAAGAGCAGCAGAGATGGCAAATTAGCACACAGTTGACATTCCTTCTGTCTTGATGACATTTCTTATGTTGAGTAATATTCTCAGGGTTCCTCTCTGCCTCTCCTTTTTTATGTTAATTAGTGTTCCTAATTACAAAAGCAGTACCTGCCCAATTCAGAAAGAACTGAATGCATCCTGAAAGCACCACACACACACACACACACACACACACACACACACACACACACACACACACACCATGGCCCACAGTTTTAGTTAGAAATATCTATTTAATGAGTATCATGCCCTAGGAGTTGTCCAGGCACTACCCTAGCCCCATTTCACAGAGGAGGAAGCTGAGGCTTACAGCATTCAAGTTGATAAGTGGTAGAACTGGGAATTGAACTCATGTCTGTCTGCCCACAAAGCCCCTGTCCTTATCCACTCGATTATTCCTCCACTCTACTCGGAAATTTCCAAAATTAACCTTACAAAAATGGCATATTGTTCATAATGCTTTATGGCCTGCTTTTTTCATATACCACATTTTCCCATTTGTTTAATATACTTCTATATAATGTTTTTGGACTGTATTGAATCTATCATATGGATATATTATAATTTACTCAACAAATCCCCAATTGTTGGACATGTAGGTTGCTTCTGACTTTTCAGTATTATATTAATGCTACAGTGAACCACTTTGGGGGAACATTTTCACATATATCTCTTATGATGTCCTTAGGAAAATTCCTAGAATTGCTGGATCAAAGGGATTGTGTATTTTTAGTGTTTAATACCTATTACCAAATTGTTATTCAGAAAGGCAGGCCCAGTGTACAATCCCACAGCAACATATGAATTTCTGTTTCCCCACTCTGTCCAATTATGCCTCCTTCTCAGAGATTACTAGTCATTAGCTAATTGCCCCTCATCCCCTGCACTGGGGAATGGGGACCTTTTCAAAGTACACATCATTTAACAGTATTCAAATGGTTTGAGGCAAATGCAGTGGTAAAAATTTGTCAGTAATCATTTGTATCCCTATCGCTGTCGCCATCTGATTCGAGAGGGTTCATAATCCCTTTTCCCCAGGCCATGGGACTGAAACTACAACCTTGGCCCAGGACTCTAGCCAGTACCATGAAGATAACTATGGGTACAAGTTGGTAGTGATGCGTTGGCTTAAGCAGAGGATGCTGTAAGGCTGACCTGCCATAATGATCCTCACTGATGACTAAGGGGTTATGTTGACATGGAGCCCATCGCACCCAACTTCTGTTGGTATGAAAACCACCCTGCTTTGGGGAACCACTGTCAGCTGCTTTGTGTCTCATGGTGGGCCCTGATTGGACAGGGCCATGGCTTGTAATGTAACTGGATGCAAAACACAAGATAATCACACTTCGTTAGCAATTTGAACTTGAAGAACTGAAACAATTGAAGACAAGTGGAGAGTAGCTGAGTCCATTAATGGGAAGAGGGGTGCTGGAGGGAAGATTCTATAGCCTAAGATTCCGTGGCTCGATGTCGAGTGCAGGCTTGGCACGTAGTAGGTGCTCAGTCCCTATTTGTTGTTGAATGAACGCGTGGAGTTGATTACAGTGGATCTCTCTTTTTCTACTCTCTTCAGCACTCCTTTCTCCTTCTTCTGGTAGCAGCACCCTCATTCCTTTGGGAATTCCTATGGGAACTGTAATTCTAAAGTGTAATGCCAGCAGGGGGGAGGCAGGTTCTTGAAGGAATGGGAAAGAGACGTCCACTTCATGTAACTGAAACTACACTTGCTCCACCTGAATTGAGAGATGACATATAAACTCCTCAGCGCTTGGGACTCCATGGTGTGACCGCAGTGTTTTCTCCCTGTTTCTGTGCTACTCCTCCTTGACTTCTCTCCATTCCCAGAACGTGCCCTGTACTTTCTGTTTTTCGTGCCTTTATTCTACTATTTCTCAAGTCCAGTGTATTCCTCCTTCCATCTCTCCCATGGAAATCCTACAAGGCCCATCACAAATGCTACCTCGAGGGCCCTTTTCCTGATCGACCCTATTTTATTTTCTTCAAAGCACTGGTCAGGACCTATGAGTCCCTTATTTGTTTATGTGATTATGGCCTGTTTTCCCCACCATGAGGCTGCTCAGGTGAGATTTCGTCTTTCTTGTTCACAGCTGCCTCCCTGGGTCCTAGAACAGAGCCCAGAGCACAGTAGGGACTCCAAGAATAGGTATCCCAAGCAAGGTCAGTGAAAGATTCTGCCCAGGAGGTGGCCTCTTGAGCAGAGGGGGGCACCTGCTGAGTCAGCTGGTGGGCATCTGTCATGAATCCCTGCAGCCAAGGAGCTGCAGTTCTGTCCTGGTCCACCCTCTTCCTGAGACCCGGGGTGTGGGTGGGGGGAGGCGGGGGAGGGGCTCATCTTTTCTCTAATTCCAGAGCTACCCCCCAACTTACCAATAAATTAT
Source organism: Rhinolophus sinicus (assembly GCF_057876585.1). Lineage (NCBI taxonomy): Eukaryota > Metazoa > Chordata > Mammalia > Chiroptera > Rhinolophidae > Rhinolophus > Rhinolophus sinicus. The sequence goes on along the minus strand of NC_142509.1, from coordinate 30,705,255 downwards.
TTCTCTGACCAAGTGACTCTGTTTTGGCTCCTGGCTGTCACAGAATCCTAACCATATACTATCTTCATAACCAACGTTCATTTACAGAGGAGGAAACTGAGGCAGGGGCTGCCTTGTGTTTCAGGGCCGGCATCACTTGTGGGCTTCGGGCGGCTTTTCCTGAGTGCCTGTGGTGTGATCAACAGCCATCTCAGAAGAAGATGTAGCCTCTCCACTCTGTTTTCGAACGCCCTACCTGCTTTGTGGCAACCTGACCTCCACGGGGCTTGGGTTCCTCCTGGCTCGTCCATCTACCAGGGGCCACGGCCGTCTGGGTGTACGTGCCCTTAGCTGCTCTCCAGGCTCCTGTCCACTCTGATTGGACTCGATACAGAACAGAAGATGCAACATTGAGATGATTTCTAGACATGCCACCTGTCGGGACCCGCGGGTCAGCATCATTCACTCACCAAATATTTACTGAGCCTACTGTGCGTGGCCCTCTTCTAGAAAATTGGGATAATATATCAGATCCCTGCCCTCATTAAGCTTACAGCCTAGCAGGGGGAGACAAACCATAAGTAACAAATCATCATAAATAAGCAAATTATCGAGTGTATTGGAAGGTTATAAGCACTCTAGAAGAAAAAGTAGAGCCAGGTAAGAGGAATTAGAAGGAAGTGGTTGAGGTTGTAAACAGAGTACTCAGGGGTGGCCTCACTGAAGAATGATTGGAGGAAGGAATGGGCCGAGTCACATGGGTGCCTGGGTGTTCCAGGCATAGGGACCGCCAGGGGCAAAGGCCCCAGTGAGGAGCTTTAGAACCCAGCAAGTGTGGGTTCCAATCTATTTCCTTTCTGTGTGAGCTTGGGAAAGTTAATTAACCTCTCTGAGCCTCAGTTTCCTGACCTGGGAAATGCGAATGAAAATGAGATCATACCCATTATGCAGCTGGAATGGGGATGATACTAACTGTTGTTCAATATGGGCCCTGCGCAATCCCAGAGATTTGGGAAATAGCTGCAGAAAAGTCCGAGGTCCCAGTGGTCAGCAGAGTGCGACAATTAAGAGCATCGGCTCCAGCTCTGTCATTTTGTGGTCCTGTGACCTTGGGCTAGTTTATGTAACCTCAGTCTCCTCACTTTAAAGTGGGATATTAATAGCAACGCCATCAGAGAGTCATTGTGAGGAATAAATGAGAGGATCCTGGAACGTGCTCAGGAGGTGGCCTTACCTCTGAAGAAGCACTCAATGAATGGCAGCTATTTTTTTGACTGAAGCCATGGGGAGAGAGGCTTTCTTTTCTCTGTAGGATTGTTAAGCGGATAGAATGTGAGCCGGGAGCTGCTGGGGGCCATCGGTGGGAGGTCCTGCCTGCAAAGGAAGCCAACCCAAAGAAGGCAGAGCTGTGGCGTGGACAGCAAGGGACTCCTGATGACCTTTTTCTTTAAATGTAACTGAAAAAAAATAACATTAAAAACTTATAATCACGGAAGTGTACCATCCACACGTTTAACTTAAGCTAATTCAGCTCTAACGTGCTTGCTTACCTTGATAATGAGGAATCCTCAGGAGGCAAAAGGGCAGGTAGGAGTTGCCATCCGGGAAAGGTAAGGAGTGAATTTGGGTCCTTGGTGGCTTCCCGGCTTCCGGCTTCCATAGCAGAGAGAGGCACAAACCAAGCCCTCAAGTCTCCCCTGCAGCAATGGTTCCCAATCATCCCAACATTCAGCACCTGGGTGCTCTTTTAAAGACCTCCAAAAGTCTCACCAACCTGTAAGTGAACCTGTTGTCTGAGAAAAGGCATAACAACACAAAAACACTATGAATTATTCTGGCTTGAAAAGAATTTGCATATTTTTTTCATTGCACTAGCTTTGAAAATCTAGTCATCTGTCTATGCGTAGAAGGTAATGTTTATTCATTCCACAGACAATTCCGGCTGCATTTTGGATGAGCAGGGCCTCGCTGTGACTCCAGAGCCCAACCCCCGACCTCTGCAGTCTCCAGGTCACACTGGAGCAGTTCTCAGTTTGCAGCCCACAGCCCATTGAGTGGGTCCGTAGCTCCCTCCTAAACACCCACAGTCAGATCCACTCTCTCTCTGATTCTTAAGAACAAGTAACACCACGTACATCCATCACTTTCCGGCTTTAGGCATGACTAAGTGCCACTTTCTAGGAAACTACTAAGTGAGTGACTACAATTTACTAGTCATAACTAAAATTAGTACGTTACTAGGGTTTACCACGAACTCAGCGGCAGTATTCTTGCAAGTCTGGCTCCTGCTCTGTGCTTGCCAACACTGTAAAACTCCCACGGCACAACTCAGGAAGTGGCAATTGGTGGTATAGATGGGATGCAGGGTCTTTGGCCTTGCCTGGGTGAGAACCACTGTTCTAACAGGCTCTTGAAATTCAGAAATCTCCTCTCTGGGATCTTCAGTCCTCCATCCTTCCCTGACATTTTGAGCCGCCCCCACATCAATCCTGACTCGGCACATTTAAACCACAATGAGTTACTCACACAACAGACTTTAAACAACTAGTATCCATCAGTAACATCAAAATTCCAGTTCTAACTTCCAAATGCCAAAGACCTCCTTCACACACTTAATAAATATTCATGAAGACTCCAATATATCAGGCATGTGTTAGTTCCGGGCATACATAATGAAGTCTGTCACATTCCCTGCCTGCATTAAGCTTACAGTCTGGTGTCAGAAAAAGACATGACGTAAGTAAACAGCAAAGCAATCATACAATTCTCGGTGCTTAAAAAAGCTACACCAGGTATCGATGGAGAGAATAGCAGGGGAGGCCCTATTTAAACATAGTGGTTAAGGAGGGTGTATCAGCCCGGGTTCTGCGGTTGTAAGCAACAGAAAACGATGCTGGAAATTGGCTGAAAAGATGTGGGGTGGCTCACAAAAGCAATGGAAAAAACTGGAAAAGGCACAGAAAGGACAGGAACGAGGGAGATTCTGGGGGTCTAGGGAGCAAGAAGGAGTGGAGTATCTTAAATGTCTCACATACGGGATGTATCAAGGCCAACCATCTCGCATCCCTGGTTCATTTAGGACAAGGGCCCCCTTCTTGCTGGAGAAGGTGGTGGAAGGGGAGGGTACTTTGACTGACAGTTGCTCCAAGACTACATGGAATGGGAGGGAAATAGGAGTTCTACGGCAGATCCCATTGGTTGGCCAAACCAATATGCATTTCCACTTCCTTCCTTTCTGTCTTCTTCCATTGTCAAGGCTAAAAAAAAACCACCAAACTGAAATCCTTGCCTTCCCAGCCTCCCTTGCAGCAAGAGGTGGCCACGTGACACAGGTCTGGCCAGTGAGACAAACTACTGGGGCTGGGGGTAGGGGGTGTTCTAGAAAAACCTTTTTTTCTGAATAAAAAGGACAGATGTTGCTGGGACCACCACTTTCCATTCTTCCTGTTTTGAACATGGATATAAATCCTAGAATGGCAGCCATCAGCCTTCTACAAGCATGAGAGAAAGCCCAAGGGAATTACAGAGCTACTCTTCTGGATATTGTTGTGCTGATGAACAAACTCTGCACTCACCTGCAAACTTGTTTTGTGAGAAAAATAAACCCCTATTTTTTTAAGCCATTGTTTGTCAGGTATTAGCCTATTACTTGGGGTTGTTTGTATCGTAAACTTGGGGTTGTTTGTTACTGCAGCAAAGCTGACTAATACACTGAAAATAATGCTGTTACCAAAAAAAAAAAAAAAGAAAGAAAAAGAAAAGAAAAATGGTATGGATGTTGGGTAGGCAAAATTAAGGAATATTGACTCTTGAAGGCCTTACTAAGAAAGTGACAATAAAGCTGAGGTATAAATCCTGAAAAACAATCAGCCATGCAAAGAATCAGGTGAAGAGTATTCTAGCTCAGGGAACAACATGCTCAAAGAGCTGAACTAGGAAAGCACTTGGCATTTTTCAGAAATTGCAAGAAGATCAGCATGGCTGGAACATCCTCGTTCTCACTCTATTCCCATCCCCCCCCACCCCCCGTTCCCAATCCTTTAGCTTGGACTCATATTTTTAATGCCACTGTCATCAGCTTGGACTTGATGATCCAACTCAGATTCACCGTCCCTGACCATCCATCTCTCCAAGGACTCAGCTTGCAATCATCTTGGCTCATCCCACTCTTAGCTATTCCAGCTCTGACCCCAGGAACCAAACACCAGCCTGGGCCCTGTCTGGACCCCTTGGAAACACACGGCCAGGCATCAGACAAGTTGGGCTTTCTCCCATTCTCACTACCCTGGCTCATCTTGCAGGGCTCCAATTCAGCACTGAGGAAGTAGAAATCCCTCCACATCTCTTAATTCGTGGTTACACACAGCTCGTTAAGCTTAATTAATGAGGCTTTATCAACTTGTTTCTGATGCCGTGGTGGAAAGTTGAACTCTACATGAAGGCTGGGGAAACAGATGGGTGGGTGTGTCTTTATAGATCTCAGTGGTAAGCTGTATTCCTGGTGGGCACTCATTGGATACTTGGTTGAAAACAGTCAAAATCCCAAGCTTATTAAACTAAGTAATATATCTGCTCCTAAGTCCTATGAAACAGACCGATTTTAAGATACCTGCCTGCACACAGGTCCCGTCACTGAGAACCTGCCTTCATCACAGCCCTGGAATGCATCCCAGTGGCTTTCCATTACTCAGGAGGCTTCTCAGTTATTGATCCCGTTTGGGTTTCTGAGAGAGTTGTGTCTTTACAATAAACCCTGTCTGGCTCAGGGGGAGCCTGAGTGGATCTCTGTTCTTTACAACTCAAGATGTTCAGACCTGCTCTCAATTTTGCCCACAGCTGCGTTACCTAGTAGACACCATAGCAATAGTATGGTTATCTGGAGAAGCGCCGCCCGCCTAAGCTGATCCTTTGGGAGAAGGTTTGGAGTCAAGGTCAGCCACGCAGAGAGGAGATGAGGAAGGATAGGGAAGTCAAGAAATAGAAACATGAAGTTGGAGGCTGACAGAGATGGAGGAGGCTACTGGCTCTTCTGAAATCCACAAGCTGGGGTCCCTGGGGGGCCAAGTTCAGCCTTGCAAACAAACATGTTTTGTTGGGCTGGAACCATGTATTTTTAAAAATTTGAGTGTAAATGCTTTGGGACAAGAAAACACTTTTTTGTTCCCCGTAGTCTTCACCACTCCCTATTGTCAGACATCCAACAGCTTCCTTCACTTCGTCACATACACAGCAGGCTTCTGTAGCCAACTGTGTTTGTCATCTGCGCTTTATGTAAAAAGTCTGGCTAGAAAGGATCTATCATTCAGTTCAACCCTGACCTCACATTTGAAATCTTTCTTTCAGAGTCCCACCTTTATTAGCCTTATTAATATCTATTCATCATTTTAGTGCATCTAATAATGGGCAAACCTGCATCGAAAGTCAAAAGGAGCATCTCGTGTTGTTTTGGACTTGAGGGATGGATAACACACACCTCTCACCAGTTGCTGAAGCTCAAGGAGGGAAATAACCTCAGGAATTCCCTTCGGAGGGAAAGAACGTTCTCAGTGGGATCATTTCTGCCTCTGGGATCATCTGACTTCTCATGGGAGGAAGAGCCAAAAATGTCTCCCTAAACTAGAAGAGGGGGGAAAGAAAATGCCCTTTGGGACTGCCTCGATGGGGAAGGCTGATCCCGGCCGGGGCAGAGCTGAGGGCAGGAGGCAGTGCGTCCAGCCTGGTAAGAGACGCTCCTCCGGCTGCCTTCCCCAGCTCAGCCTGAACTTTCGACCCCATTGTCTACTCTAATTACTGGAACCAGCAGGATTAATTCCTCGACCTACTTTCCAGTCCTTTTTGCTGCCACAGAGCGATAAGGCCTCACTGGGCTTCTCTCTGTCATTTTAATGCAACAGAACTCACTGAGAAGTTACATGCAAACTCGCATTAGAACCAAAGGAGCATCTATCTCATCTTTGAACTGAAGAAAGGGGCTCAGGATTGCTCCTTTTCAGCTGATTCTAACATTCCCGTTCTCTAAAGCTACTTAACAAAGAGCAATCAAACATGTGAAAAAAAATCCCCTACTTTGAGAACAATGGGATATAGAAAGGAAAACAAGATATTTTATATCTACTAAATTTGCATAAAATGTGAACTGGTAATACCAAATGCTGGTGAGATTGTAAGAAGCCAGTATGTTCGCAAGTTGCTGGTTGGCACAATTTTACAACACAGCAATATACATCAGGGGCCATTAAAAACATTGCTCTCCATTGATCCAGTAATCTCATTCCTGGGAAGTTATCCAAAGGAAATGGTTCAAAAGAAGGAAAAAGCTGTATACATAGAGACCTACCCCGCAGCATAGAGACAGGGGTGGCAAAATGACCTAGGCTGGCAAACCCATGGACCAATTTCAGCCTGAGGCCTGTGTTTATATGGCCAACAAGCTAAGAATGATTTTTTAAAGCATTCTTGACAGATTGTTAAAACAAACAAGCAAACAAAGGATATGTGAAGGTTGCTGACCCTGGAGTAAGAGAAAACTGGATGAAGACTATAAAACAACATGGGGAAATGTTTACAATACATTAAGCTTTGCAGAATATAAATGGAATGGTCACGATGATATCAACCATGTGAAAAAAATATGTCATGTGCACACAGACAAGAAGAGTAGGCAAAAACGAAATCTAGTCTTCGGGAGTAATTTGAAATGATGTACTTTTCTCAAAAAAAAAAAAAAAAAAGAGGGCCGGCCCAGTGGCTCAGGTGGTTGGAGCGCTGTGCTCCTAACTCTGAGGCCGCCAGTTCAATTCCCACATGGGCCAGTGAGCTGTGCCCTCTACAGCTAAGATTGTAAGATTATGAACAACAGCTCTCCCTGGAGCTGGGCTGCCGTGAGCAGCCGGAGGTTGGTGTGAGCTGCCATGAGCCGCAAGTGGTCAGCAGCTGCTGTGAGCCGCTGGCTGATGACCACCACCGACTGCCTCAGTGGGGGGCGGGGGTGGGGAGTGCAAGGCTCATAATACCAGCACGGGCCAGGGAGCTGTGTCCTACACAACTAGACTGAGAAACAACGGCTTGAACCGGTCGCAGGGGGTGGGGGGGGAATGGGTCGTTGGAAGAAAGGGAAAACAAAACAGAATCCTTCTTATTAAAAACAACCTGGATACTCATGGGCAGGGAGTTTATTGTGTAAATGCTGCATTCTTGTGAGGGAATACTATGCAGCCATTAAAAAGTGTTGTGGGTCTATATTTACTGAGACGGAAAGATGCTCATGATATACTGTTAAGTGAAAAGGCATATAATAGAACAGCCTGCACAGTGTGATTTCATTTACATAAGTTGAACATGTATCCATGTCTGTGTATATGCATGGAGAACAATCTGGAAGGATAGACACCAAATATATTTATAGCAGTTATCTCTGGGTGATGGGATTTGGGGTGAATTTTATTTTCTTTTTACTATTGGAAGGTTTGTGGGGTTTCTTTTTGCAAGGCCCATTTATTATTTTTAGAATTAGAAACAAAGTATTTTCACCAACACTTTTTTAATGTTGTTAAAATGTTTTCACACTATGCAAGGAAAATTTGCCATTTACAACGCAGTCAAGGTCCTAGGAATCTGAACACAACTGTCCCCTCTGAGCTACTGGCCTGCCTTATCACACTGTCCCCACTTTGAATGCTACTTTCTCTAGCCTGGAGCTCTAAAATACAGGTCTAAGATTAGGTTGAAAAGAGTGAGGCCCATGCTTTGGGTTCAAAATTTAAGGTGACACGAAAAAACTCAGTAATCACGATAAATATTTTAATGCCATGTTTCAAAAAAAATAAAAATGAATGTGGAAAATCCATGATGAACAAAATATTAACATTTTAAATAAAGACAAGACCAATTTTTCCTTTTGCCTCTGGCCTTAATGTGGCTTGACATTGCACAGTTACTGATCCTGTTTTTATTTAAAATATTGATCTTTTGTTCATCATGGGTTTGTTGGCATTAATTTTTATTTCTAAAAAGTGTAATACAGAATTGTACACCTGAAATCTATGTAATTTTACTAACAATTGTCACCCCAATAAATTTAATAAAATAAAATTTAAAAAAAAAGTGTATTAAAATATTATTATACTTGATACTGAGTTTCTGGCACCCCCTTACATATACCAAAAAGCACTGAATGATACACTTTATAATATCAAATTATATCTCACTGACGCTGTTTAAAAACTTTATTTGTGGCTACCGAAATTTGAATTTTATGTTGTTTTCATGTATCACAAAATATTCTTCTTTTCTTTTTTTTTCTCCCAGCCATTTATAGGTGTATAAACGTTCTTAGCATGTGGGCGATATAAAACAGGTGACAGTCCCGATTTGGCCCACAGGCCATCATTTGCTGCCTCCTGAGTTAAACCAGGGAAATGCTCACACAGAACCTGACAAGCCAGACTTGAAGTTTAAAAGGAGTCAACTGGCCTCTGTGAGGCGGCTTCCTCCCATAGAAGATGGGCCAATGCCTACCACTCGGGGTGCTGTTATGGAAATACAGGCTAAGCACCTAGAACAGAAGCCTCCCTCGGGGGTGTCAATATTTAGGTTCTCCAGGCCCCAGGCAGCTTGCTCTGAGGCCCAGAGGCTGCTGGATCAGTCAGGCCATCAGTCATTGGCCTCTTTCTGCTGTCCGTACTCCCCACTTCTCGCTCATATTTCTCAGCAGAGTTTTTAATGACTGTCCCAGCAGCCGCCACCTAGCAGCTTATCTGCCTCATTACTTTGCGACAGGGCTGTAAAGCTGCAGATAACCCTGGCTCTCAGGGCGGGGAAGGCCGCTGCCTTATCAGACACCGCTTGCAATAATTAACCATGCGGGGAAATAAAAACAAATATTGGACAGCGAATGCCTCACATGTAACCGAAAGCCCCTGACTCAATGAAGCCTGTGGGCTCTGCTGTTTCCTTATCACTCTAACTCTGCACTCATTGCATTTTTCCTGAAATTTTGTAATTTCTACCATCTGAACTCCTGTTTCGCCCTGTGAGGAACAAAGAACCCCCACATCTTAGCTTTCCAGTTTTCATTCACCCTCACTGTTAAAGACCTTGTCCTCCTTCCTTCCCAAGTCTTTCTTGCTCCCAAATTCCTCCACTTCAATCTGTCACATCAGACCATCGCTTAATTGGATGCAGTTTTGCGTGTGGTAGCAATGTGCCAGCCTTGGAGGATGGATCATGAGGGGGTCTAAGCCCATCTGACCATGTGACCAGTTTTGGCCAATGAGACCTAAGCAGAAGAGTTTTGCTTTCTTGACAAATGAGGGTATAGCTGGCATTGCTATCATCATCTTCCTGTTTTGAACTGGGAAAATGATGGCCGGAGCTGTGGCAACGATAGCTGACCATGAGCAAGTGGTCAAAAGACTCTCAGAGACATTAGGCATGACATGACTGAGGCACGCAACCAACACCACAATTCTTGTCTGATGAAAAGATAAACCCTTATGTGCTTGGCCACTGTGATGCTTTTGGTTACAGACAGCGCCGCAGGTAGTCCTGACTGGTGGAGCAGGGTTGACCATAGACAGGCTTTCATTGCGAGCCCAGAGCACCAAGCCGAAGCACCAACTCGTGGTGTCTGGGGTCTAGGGTCAGGTTACCAGGCAGGCTCAGCCACTTAGAACTCAGGTCCTGAAGGTGAGACCAGGAGACCTGAGCCCCCTTTGCTAAGTTAGAAACATGGCGGCAGGTTAGCTTCCAGAGGAGGAAGTGCCTCCATCCCACCTGGCACGCTGGGGCACGGCAGGGCCAGAAGAATGGGTCTCCCGCAAGGACAAGAAGGGCTCACCCACCCTGACACCTGTCTAGATCGGGGGCTGTCGCTCCACTATGTGCCCCGACCCCCTGCTTCCTCAACAGGTTCTCGCATCCTGTTGCTCTGATTCTCTCTCAGGAGGTCTTATTTTCACAACCTTCTCCCTTTGTTCACTTGCTGCTCAGAATAAGGTAGAAAGTTGATAGGACAGCAGCTTAAAACTCCAAGGGGCTGTACCCCATCTCCGCCCCACACCCGTATCCCAACCCAACCCCCACGTATAAACATTTGCTGCTGAGTGACTGAACGCACGCGTGAGCAGACCCCGTAGACTTCATCCCTTCGCTCCGTGCTAATCCATCATAATTTCTATTTGACTTTGGAAAGCATTATGTAATTTGAATTCTGCAAATTTACCTTCCTAATTATGTTCTTCTTTGGCTAACATAGAAATCACTTTGTCCAGATCGAGCGATGGTGAGGGGAAGTTTGCTATGTGTTGGGATCATAAGGTACATAATCCATACACTATTGGCAGTCAAGAGTTGGCTATATCAGGAAGGTCAACTGGACTGATATTTAAAGTATGGGAAAGTGTGTGTGTGTGTGTGTGTGTGTGTGTGTGTGTGTGTGTGTGTACATGCCTGGTATCCAGCTTCTGCATTAGCCAATCCATGGAAACTGGATCTACTTAAAACCCCACCTACCGGCTCACTCTTGGACTAGACCTTCCAACCTCCTTGTCACTGTTTTGCGGGTCACACTGTAGTCCATAGCTTCAAAGATCCAGCAATGAGTCACACTCCACCTGGCCCTGCTCAGACTTCCGGACTAGGTTCCTGGGTTAGTGTACCAGATACTGACATACTGCTTATCTCTCTGCTTGGCCAATACAGAAAAGAATGAATGAAAGCAAGAAAGCAAATAAGGAAGGGAAGGAGGGAGGGAGGGGGAAAGAGGAAGGGAAAAGGATGGGTGGATGAACTCTTCATACCATAGGTTCCCGACCTCAAATCTCAGTTCTCCAGCGATAACTGCTATGTGTTGACTCCTATGCCACCCTTCCCCCTAGATCGCCACTGACTGACTGCTATTTAGGCTGGAGCTGGAGTTTACTTGGACGTTAATAGGCTCCACTTTCCCCTGGGAAGGACCCCAAACACCCAACCAACCCGGCAGGAGACTCCTGGCCGCACACATATGTGCCGGGGCCTGGGATGCCTGGTTCCTGGGCTTGTTCCAATGTTTAGACATTTGATGGGGCCTGACTTGGTCATGTGCCTTTAAGCTGGCAGGTCTTGCCCCAGCCACAGGGCCAGTATTCAGTACAAATGAACGACTGACACTGTCAACTCATTCATAGCTTTTGTCCTGAAACATTTGCCTGGACCTTGCTAGCTTCGCTTTTGTTCCTAATATCCTCTGGGTATTTTGGCTCCAACTCCTATACTAACCCCCAGATTGAGTTAAGATTCCACACCATTGTCTGTGATCTCATGGTTCCCTCCCTCCTGGACAACGGGTCACACTTGACTTCTTAACCACAACTGTACCACTGAATTCTGCCTTCCCTTCTGAATGAAGGTTCAAGCGAGTGCCTCTGAGGACACACTCTGGGCATCCAAATCCAGGAGCCTACATTCACAGCATCTTGTAGCATTCTGTCTCTTGCGTCTATACCTGTGGATCGGCTTGGATCAGTAACACCAGCCTTCCCTAGTCTTTCTTGGCAGCTTTCATTCATCAGATGTTTATCAAATACCTACTATGTGTCAGGCACTGGGAATTTCATGGCAGCCTACACATCCACAGTCAGGACACTGAAACCTCTTGGAAAGACAGACACGTGAACAGGCAATGCAGCATGTTCAGAACCAGAACAGACGTACAAGACCTCCATGAACCATCACAGCACCTCCCACAAGGAAAAGTCAGCACTAAAATGAGGGAATGACGGTGGTGCCCGATACCAAATGGGCTGCAAATGGAAACCCCAGGAAATTGCTGACCCCAAGTTCCCTACCCTGGAAAGCACCCTACTTCCTCCTCTGACGGCCTTCCCTGCCTTCAACTACTACGGATGCCACGAGTCACTCAGATAACCAAGCTCTGGAGGGCCAGCCGGGCGTTCTCCTCACAGAGGAAGACTTTTTTGAATCTCCTCTTGAGGTGTTTCTGCCCCGAATGAAAGAGTTGGAGGAATTACTGAAAACACAATGACTGCCAATTCTGCTCCAAGATAATGGGGACAAAGGCTTTTAAAGAACTGTCTGATTCTAATATATATATATATATATATTAAAAGGAGGCTGGGCTCTTGTCTCCATGAAACAAGAAACCAAGAGATGCACACCGTACATAAGTCCTGGAGTAAGACAGTCAAGAAGAGCAAAATAAACGCATTAAAAGAAAGGTTTGTTCCCTCTCCCTCACATGGGTATTTTTAGCTAATACTCACAGCATGGCACCTGGAAATTTAAACTCGCTAATTTGAACTGTGTGAGCAGAGAAAGTCTAAAAGAGTAAGTGGTTCAAATGATAGAATTTATTTGGACAGAAATTATTGAATTACCTGGAAAAAGTAGAGCAGCAGCAGAAGCAGCGTGGGGAAGTGGTGGAAAGTCTATTTAAATGAATACAGAAGGCTGATTTGGTAACAGAACACAATTGTTTTCATGCAAATGATGCCTGAAGTCCTCAAAAAAAGTGGTTTTCCTTCCTCTTCCTGCCGCGATGGGCTTCCCTCCATCACTTGCTGTCCTCTTACTCTTCTCCTCAGGACTTAAGGTGGGCAGGGCACAAGGGGAGAAGTGGCTTCTTAATAGAGGAGGGTCCAAAAAGGTGAGCCTGTTATATTAGGTGGGTGCAAAAGTCATTGCGGTTTAAAAGGTTAAAAATATTTGCAAAAATTGCAATGACTTTTGCACCAACCTAATACTTGCGATGCTATTCATTTCTACATCTAAACCTTTTGTGTTAGTCCTGATTCTAGGAAAGAATGGGACTTAAAGTAGGAAGATTTTATTAGGGGAAAGGCCTGTGTGGGAAAAAGTAGGGAGGGACTGAGGCAAGGCTCAGAGGACCATCAGATCCTGATGAAGCGGAGAGGGGAGGGAGGTTTTGTGGGTGCATCCCAGATAACTGTGCAGTCTGAAGAAGATTTGGCAGGGCCTGCCGTGCTCAGGCATTGGCTGGGAGAAGCAGCCCTGGGGATATCAGGCCTTGATCAGCTACCCGCCCTGTGGTAAGAGGTCCTCCAGGCACATTGTCAGGGTCCCTCCACTTCTCTTTAGTGTTAAGGTGGCTCCAGTTTCAAGTTCAAATCCACGTATGTTTGGATTAGGGCTTTCCGCACAGCTTTTGGATGTGGGATGCAAGGGAAGAGATAAAGTTTGCATGCTAAAACATTTCAGTTGCTGAGATAGTCCAGTGGTTTATGAAGAGCATTGGAGCAAATATTTAAAAATCAAGGTAGAGCTTCTCAAGGGTAGTGCTCTCCAGGCAGAAACACTTGGGACACCTGTTAAAATTTCTTTATTTCTGCCCAGACTTGTTGGATCAAAACCTTGAGGGTTGAGAAACAAAGCTCAATTCGATGCCATATTTATCGACAGCACCAAGGTCAAAGGAAGCTCTTTTGAAGGGATTCACACCAAACCCAAATTAAATGATACCCGAATAAGTGACATCAGGCTATATTTTCATATAACAATCTACATATTTCCTGCCACTAGTAGCTACATACACCCTCCTGCTTCAAATTCCTATTTTCTAAACTGTCCTTTCAGACAGCTAAGAAAAGTTACAACATTCTCCAAGAACTGTGCTTCAGTAAGGTTACCCAATTGCTTTCCTCCTGTTAATCTGAGGGTCTTAAACTATACATGTGGTTGTATAGGCCTGAGCTACCAGTCTACAGGATAAAATCAACCATCATAACTCAAGTAAAGTGTGTCTGATTTCTCCTCACCCAAACTTCAGGGCTGACCATGTTTGAGATAAAGAATAGACAATTAAACCACTTGGGAAATGCAGGGCAGGCGTGGAGGGGGGAGGAGGCGTGGATATAGGAGAGATGGGGTCACAGAGCCAACTCCTGTCTTCATCCCTTCTGAATTGCCAATGCTTTCTCCTTCCACGCCCCGCTGGATTTCATAACTTCCATGAGGCCCCTTTCCCAAAAGGGACTGACAGTCCTGATTCCAATCCTTAAACTTAGCTGGGTAGGAAGGCCAGACGTGGACTTTGTCCTCTGCCTGACACGGGTAACCTTGACTAAAAAGAAACCACCACAATGCAGATGGCCCTGAAACTAAAACAATGGACCGCAATATGCAGATTAGGACGTTGGAGTCATCTCTCCATTGGCTCATTGTTGGAGTGATGTCACAAAGGCCCAGCCCAAAGGTGGCCAGAAGTTCTGTGGGCAAGTTTCTGAACAAGCTGAAAAGCTTTTATTATTTGGTGTGTGTGTGTGAGCCTCCAATCATTTTTTTTTTTTTAATTAGCTGGTGCTGGTTTCCTACATTTCCTGTGGTATGGGGGGAAAAAAATGTGTTCATGTGCAGCCAGAGCTGAAGGACTTGGGGGTGAAGAGGATTTTGTTCTCTCGTGTGGTTCTCTAGGGTTGACCTGAGTTTTGAACAAAAATGGGGAAAGCTATGAATTTTAAATGAGCTATGGGGACCTCACAGACCTCTTTGGCTTAGTGGTTTCCAAGAAGCCCCAGGCTGACTCAAACTCTGTGAATCAGTTGGTGGAAGTCTTTGCTGATCTTGACCCCAAACCTAAAGAAATGCAGGCTTTTCCCTGCCTCTCTTTGCCAGGTTCAAGACAAAACAGAATCAAGTTTCCTGACTTGTGAGCTTCTGACAATCGCCCCTCAATGTGAATCTCCCAATTTGAATACCTCTGAAGAGCTAAAGTCTATTAGAGCCGAGAGAGAAAGCTTATGTAGAGATAACAAAATGGATAATTTCAAGCTTCACACACCCTGAAAGCTTGTCTTTTCCAAACAGTTGCCCTAGAAATGTCTGGCAGCAACTATGACACCGCCTACTTGGTCTCCTAAAGCCACCGGGAATTTTTCCAACATCTCTCACCACAGGGAATCCCTTCTCCCCAAGTTGGCACAGGCGGAGATATAACACAGCTGAAACATTTCGTGGGGCTTGGGGGTGGGGGGGACTCTACATTGTTTGTTTGGTTTGCCCAGATACCATTTTACCTCCTGAGAATAGCATTCATATTTTTTTCTCCTTTGGAAAATTATCTCACCTTTATTGTCAGTCTCCGTTTGGATGAAGGGGGATCCCCTTCCCCTGCCCCAGATCTAGAGGTAGGCATGTGTCTCAGGCCTGGCCAATCCACATGTTCCATTCTCCTGGCTACACAGTGACTAGATCAGAACTGGGCATGCCACACATGTGGTCCAGTGATGGGCAATACGGGGACTTGGATGGGAACTCTTTGAGAATAGGTGCTCTCTTTTCTCACTGTTATTGTTAAGCTGATGGGAGGCAGCCACGGAGCTGATGGTGACCACTTTTGCCCCTACAAAGAATGAGGCTATTCAACACTGAAGTCAGTACCAAAAAAAAAAAAAAAAAAAGGATGAGCTTAAAGAGAGACATTTCTCACAATAGTGTTTGAGCACCTGGATCCAGCTGTTCCTGAAACTAGCATCCCTGTACATTTTAGTTACTGGAGCTAATACATTTTCATTTTGATGTAAGTCAGATTTAGTTGAGTTTCTGTTCACTCAGTAAGAGTCCTCACTTGTACATCTTACCATAGGGTTGGCCTTACTCTCAAGGATGGGTTAAAAGCGACACGAGTCCCCTCCCTATGTGGTTTCTTACTGGTTCCTTCTGCTTGGTTGGTCAGGGAGGGTAAGGGTTGATGCGATGGCATATCAGATAGGGGAGATTGGTTATTCTGGAGTACCATAGCACAGGGATCAAATGAAGGGCACTGGGGTCAGATAGAGTTGGACAACTAACACCTCTCTGAGCCTCACTGCTCTCATTTGTGACATGGGGGAATGAATGTCTCTCCCTCTTGGTGCAGTGTGGAGGTTTTATCCAGTGTCTTATGCACAGTTAATGCTCAAGAAACAGTGGCCATTAGCAACCTGCCATAGAAGAGCTGTGTTCTCTTCTCTGGCCTCCAGAGCAATGTAGGGATGGTGATGGGCAGGCTCTGGAAGCCTTCACTGAGGTTGGACCCAACAACGCTGAGCCTCTGTTGACACTGCCAGCCACAAGCACCTGCCAAGCAAGCAGCATGCACCTGCCACCTGCCACTCCAAGAAGGGATTCCAATCCAGCCAGAGCAGGCCACATCCATCCTAGGCCAGACCCTGGCTTTGTGCCCAGTCTGTGAGCCCGTGCACCTGTTCTGAAACCCCAGCTGGGCTCCATTCTTTACCTCTCCCACCTCCCACCCCCAGCTTCCTTCCTTGATCCAGTACCTTCCATGTCCTAGGCTTGGTGCCGGGCACCACGGGACGCAAGGAGAGACATCTGCACGGTGGAGTACCTACTAACCGCCACACGATGCCAGGTGTGGGCCCTGGATATGTGTATCTCTCAGCCTCATGAATCCCGAGACTGTGTTAACATTCCCATTTTACAGAGGAGTGAACTGAGAGCAGTGCCCACTGTAAGTGGCAGAGTCAAGATCCAAATCCTGGTGTGTTTCTTCAAAGCCAATATTCTTCCCTCAACTCTAACAGTTGTCTACCACAATAGCAACTGTATTGTAAAATGATCCTACATTAAAAAACATAGTGCCTTGATCCCAGAGAAATAAACACCTATGTTCATACAAAACCCTGTACACGAATGTTTACAGTGGCTTTATGCGCAATTACCAAAAACTAGAAACAACCAAAATGCCCCTCAGTTGGAGGATGGATAGAAAGTGTGGTACATCCGTCCTATGGACTATTCTGCAGCAATAGAAAGGAATGGACTATTGATACATAGAACAACTTGGATGCATCTCAAAGGCATTGTGCCGAGTGGAGAAAAAAAAAGCCAATTTCAAAAGTCTGCATACTGGATGATTTCATTTATATAACACTTTCACAATAACGAAACGGAGAATAGGTTAATGGCTGCCAGGGACTTGGGGAGGGGGAGTTGTCGCTCTAAAAAGGTAACACGAGGCAGCGTTGAGGTGATGGAACAGTTCTGTATCCTGACTGTCATGGTTACTACACAAGGTTACCTACAGAATTACCCAAGTGCACCCCAAACCAGTGAAACCTGAATAATTGGTCAATTGTACCAATGCTATTTCCTGGTTTGGATATTGGACTATAATTACACAAGATGTTTCCATGGGGGGAGCTGGCTGAAGGGTCTCTTGTCCTTTTGTTGTTATCTTCATTTTTTGAAACTTCCTTTGAATTTGTATTTTAAATATTTTAAAATATTTTAAATTAAAAAAACAAACAGCGCAGTGCCTAGTACATAGTAAGTGCTCAGTAAATTGTACCTATAAATCCTACCGTGCATGGAGTAGGGAGATAGCTACATTAACAACTGATTTGAACACAGAAGGTGGAAAGAAGAGATGTGAAATAGAAACATACCATGAGCCACGGTGTAATTCAAATGTCCTAGTAGCCACATCAAAATGGTAAACAGGAACAGATGAAATTAATTTTAATAAGATGTTTTATTTAACCCAATATACCCAAAATATTGTTTCAACATGTACTCAAAAATAAAACTTAGTGAGATATTGTATATATATATATATGTGTGTGTGTTTTTGTGGGACTACATCTTTGAAATCTGTGTGTGACTATATAGTACATCTCAATGCAGATACTAAATTTTCACTGAAAATACTTGATCTGCATTGTGATTTCATAAAATTTACGGTTGAACAAGTAGATCTGCATACCCAAGTTGTTCCAAACATCATTCAAGTTTTTCAAGAATTGAAGGCAGTATTAGGGATTTTTTAAACTTAAATTTAACTAAAATGAAATAATATTAAAAGTTTGTTTAGTCGCACCAGCCACTTGTTCGTGCTCAGCGGCCACATTTGGCTATTACGCAGGTAGGAAGGGACGCATGCTAGAGACAGGATTCCAGGTAAGACTTTAGGGAAGCCAAGACTCAAAGGATCAGTATGATTTTAACAGGGAGGGGATATGTCAAGTGCAGAAACATCATGGACAAAAAGAGGCAGATTCTGCTGGCTGCCCGCCCCATATCTATATCCCCTTTTCTTAGCAACAAAACTGATTTTTGTTAGGAGTGGCAGGAAACCAACTAGAAAAACCCTACATTTCCCAGCTTCCTTTGAGGATATGTTGCCAAGCCATTTCTGATCATTAGAATGTAGGAAGTAGTTGGGTGGAGCTTCCAGAAAAGCATTTTTAAAAATGGGGTTGACTCAGCTGAGATAATCTTTTGCCTTTCCCTCTTCCTCTTTCTGCATGTCTGGAATGAACACGTGATGGCTGGAGATGTAGCACTGATTTTGTGACCTTGATAATGGAAACCATGCAATAAGGATAACAGAAAAAGACAAAATAGACATGAGACATTGATAATTTGGGGTGTACTCCATGCCAGGCCGGGACTAATTTTTAAGTGAAAAGAAAATAAACCCCTACTTTGCTTAAACCACTGTTATTTCAGGTCCCTGTTCCTAGCAGCCAAGCACAATTCCTAACCAGTACAAAGTGTGAAAGTGTCAGAAGAAAAGTGAATAGTGTGGTGTGACTGGTCTTTGATATAACCATCCAGGGGAAATGATTTATTTACTGAATATTGAGAGCTTAAAAAGTTTTATTTATGTACTCATTTTGTAGATGAGAAAACAGAAAGATGAAGCAATTTGGTCAAGGCTGCACAGCTAACAGGTAGTAGATGTGGGCTGCTGTCTTGAATGGAAATAAAGGAATTATGGCTGAATCACGTGAAGGAATCGGGCCTGGGTTCAGACACAGGAACCTCGGCTGAGACGTTCAGCCCTCACTTGCTTTAGTGCCCCCAGACCCCTGTGGGTCTCTAAACACCAACCTGAGCTCTTCTCTGCTTGGATTCACACCAATATGTATGTCCCTGTAGCCACTCCCGGACTCTGGGCCACACTTCTGGGCTTTGCCCACCCCTCAGTGAGGAGCTAATCGGTCTCATGGAGGCAGCCTCCTGGCAGAAGACCATATTCTCTACACCCTGGTAATGGGGTGCTCCCAAGCTGACTGACCCAGCAGGGAGTGCCATCATTTTTACCCCCAGTACAGTGACTTCCCCAGGGGGCATCCACAGCATAATGGATGGAAGCCAGCCTCTCAGGGGCTGATGTTCAACTATTAGGCATTTATTAGTATGCCACTCTGGGTGTTCGTAGCTAGTGTTTATTCTGATTGGCCAGTGGCCATGCTGTGCCGGTTATTAAAGATTTTTAATAACCTGGGTTATAAACTTTGTGTCTTTGCAGTTATGGGATCTCGGGCGAGTCACTTCACCTCTGAGATTTAATGTGTTCATCTATAAAATGGGAATCTAAGACGCTGGGGGTTACTGAGGTAGCACAATCAGATCGTGCTCGTAAGGAACTTAGCAGCATACCTAGCTCCTTGACAGTACTTGGTAACTGGTAGTACCCTGGCACTATTAACCTGCTGGCGATGCCTCAGCTTGGATGGGCAGGCAGGTCGGTGCTATTACTTCTTGGGTCTTGAACTGAAGCGTGGGACACCCTTGATATTGATCGGTCACAAGCTCTGGGCTCTAAACATCAGTCTGGTATAATGGATGGAACGCTGGTCTTGTATTTAGATGCTCTGGGGTATGGTTCCAGCTCCGTGGGACAAGACATCACTGCCAGCTCTGAGCAGCTGTCAGTGAGGGGACTGTAGGCAAAGACCCACAGGAGCCAGGTACACTGTGCAAACGGGAGAAGCTGGGCAGGTGGCGATTCAGACCTGGGAGAGAGGCAAAGGTAGTGAGCATAGGGCATGGGGTGTAGAGGGTCCTCTCTTAAATGAGGTCAGTCCTAGCAGCCTGGGGTGTCTCTCAGCAACCTCATGAAGGGAAGGGAGGTAGAACATCTATTAAGCTTTTACTGTGTGCCAAACTCTCTTTATATATTATCTTACACCGTTTTTATAATACGGTTCATGGAAGGCATTTTAATCCTCATTTTATAGAGGAGGAGGTTAAGGCCCAGGGAGGGAGGTGACCTGCCCAAGGGTCATACAGCTGGGAGGCAGCAGAGCCAAAATTCAAACCCAGGTTTCACTGTCCATAGAGGTACGTTTTTAGTTCCCTGAAAAGTACCAACTTTTTGCCTATGTTGGATTTTTCTCTTGCATGGGTGCTCCTCTGTCTGAAACCTTCTCCCAAGCCCCCAACTTTTTCCCAGGCTACCCCTCCATGTCCTGCAGGCTTCAGTTTAAACATTGCCCTTTGGGGAGGTCTTCTGTGCCGCCCCCCGACTCCCCACTAAACAGGCCACACCTGTTGGTGTTACTCTCTTCCAACTGTTCACTGCATCACAAGTCACAATCACTTATTAACTTTTTGTTTGCTTCTTGCTTCCTTTATCTAGACAAGGACTTTTCTTTTAAGGAGCTCACATTTACATGGAGAAGAAAGACGCCGAACTCAGAAACAAATAGTTATCCAGGAAAGTGATTAGTGCTGGGAAGAAAATAAAACAAACCTAAAGGCTAGAAAGTGACAGAGAAGAGATGGGAAATTTAGGTGGGGTGGTCAGGAAAAGCCTTTAGAGGCGGTGATGTTTTTGATGAGATCTGAGAGTTGAGAAGGAAAGAGTCCTACGAAAACTGGGAAAGGGTGCACCAGGCAGAGAAAACAGCATGTGCAAAGGTCCTGGGGTAGGAATGTCTTTGGTGTGTTTGAGAGATAAAAGAAAACCAAGTAGCTGGAGCTTGGTTGTCCAAGGAAGGGTGGTAGAGGAGATAAGACGAGGCCAGGGGCTAGATCATAAAAGGCCTTAGAGGCTGAATAAGGAGTTGATTCATTTCTTAAGGTTTGTCTCCCAACTAGACTGTAAGTTCCATAAGGGCAGGGGCCTTTTCTGTATCCCTTGGCTACTGGCAGGTACTTAGTAAATATTGGCTGAATCAATGAATGAATGTGTTACCACACTACCTTCTACACCCTGGAGAGATTCCCTATGTGTTTATTGAGCACCTCTTTCTTCCCCAGTCTTTCTGTCTTCTATTTGGTGTCCCGTTCATCCAAAGCCCTAGCTCAGAGAACATACCCCAACCAGATGAAGTTATCTACTCAAAGGCTCAAGGGTCCCCCTTTCAAGGAGAGTTGCAACTGAACTGGCACATTTCAGAGAGCTCCCCCAAGCTTTACTGATATCAAATGGTGGGATTTCAGACCCTGGCTTGTCTGTGCTCATATGCCTGTGCATAGGCCTCGAGGTCCTAGTGTCCCTCAGATCAGTGCAAGGAGGCTGCCCCAACCCACCAGCTGTTAGGAAACTCGGTCACATCAATAATTCCTATGCCTTGCTCTGCCTTGCTCGGCACCGGTTCCCCGGGGGAGTGGGGAGTTAATTAGCTTTGCTAGAAAGGGCCTGTGAAATGTTTGGAACTCTGCGGCCTGAGAACCCTCTACACACAAGGTGCAATTCTGCATTCCAGCCCCAGCCTGGGCTCACTCAGCCAGATCTTACACCTGTTCACTGCGTTGGGTGGTATTTACAAACAGTGGACACTCGTGGGTCAGCAGGAGGACAGGAATGGGGACACCCCCGTGCTGCATCTGAGTTGTCGCAGAGTTAACTTAATGATGAAACAATCACCATACATCCTCCCTTCTCCTGGGAGTGCAAATGCCTTTATAAACACCAGGCCTAGGGCCATCCAGGGAGGGCGAGGGAAGCGGTTTACCTCGGGTGGGGAGTGAGCAAGCAGTCCATTAAGGGGAGTCTAAGAGCAGAAGTTAATGGTCCCTCCAGGCCTGGGAGTTAATTCGGCCTTGAAAATAGTTCTCCAAATCCATTTGCGGGGCGCTTCTGATGTCCATGCCCCGCCCACACATCCCACTGCGCATGTCTGCTGACATTCACCTGGTCCCATCGACTCCACCACGCCAGTTGCTGACGTAGGACTGGGTTTCTCCAAGTGGGGAGCACGTTCCTTCTGTATGCAACCCAGGGCCAGGGCTAAGGTCAGGCAAGTGAGGCCCTTGCCTCTGGCCCAAATTTTAAGGGGCCACCAAAAAACTCAGTAATCAAGATAAAATCTTTAATGCAATCTTTTTCAAAATTAAGATGAATGAAAACAGCCATGATAAACAAATATCAAAATTTATAATAAAGACAGGGATCTTATCCTTGCTCACCTGACTCTGACCCCCACGTCAATGACCTTGACCCCCATTCACATGACGCACATGACTTTGACCCTCATGATCTCAATGCTCATTCATTTCACTGTAGTCCCAGCCCTGATGCAAGATGATTTCAGGTGGCCCACATGTGAACGTTTTTAATTTTGATACCTGGGTTTTTAAAATTTTAATTGTGGCCAGTGATCCCAGGTTTACATTTGTGGGAGGGACATATAACATATTTCTTTTAAAATACATTAATTTCAATAAATAAAGAACTGAGTTCATTTAAAGAAATTTATTGAGTAAACAGTAGCACAGGTTTGCGGACGTGGCCAAGACCCTGGTGGGGGTTTACGTAGGCAAAGGCCCTACCTGTGACCCCACCAAAGGCAGGGCCAGGGTAACTTTCTCTTCTGTTCCTCGCTGGATGAAGGCGACTTCTGATTTAAAGCAGGGACCAAACAAGAAGACCCCAGGGCTTACCAGAAGTGCGGCCTTGACACTCAACGAAACTCTCTGAGCCCCGAGCTCTCCACCTCTAAAATGGGGCTCATATACTTGCCACAAAGGACTGTAGGGTTCATAGGCGACGGTTGTAATGTGCTGAGCGGGCATCAGCAGGTCCACACGTGACTTTTGTGGGCTAAATACAGAGGGTGCCAAAAAAATGTGTCCGCATTAGAAACTGATAACAAAAGATTAATACAAGTCACGTGTGACTTCTGCAATGACAAGAGGTGCTCAAAGTGGTTCCCATCAGCGTCCAGACACTTCTGATGACGGCGATCTACTGCTTGAGCAACATTGACCCAAGTGTCCACTTGTGTACATGTTTTTGGCACCCCCATCTTATATTTTACGATTGCATACGCACACATATGAATACAATCCAGCCCCAATTATATTCATTTTTCCACCAACGCAGTCAAGGTATGTCTCCAGCTTAGTGCAAGATGATAAATATTTCTCCTAAAAGTACGTATCACAGTGGCAGGCACTGTGCTTACTGA
The DNA here is from genome assembly GCF_057876585.1 of Rhinolophus sinicus. NCBI lineage: Eukaryota > Metazoa > Chordata > Mammalia > Chiroptera > Rhinolophidae > Rhinolophus > Rhinolophus sinicus. The sequence continues at coordinate 30,682,114 of NC_142509.1, read as the reverse complement.
GGCCGGCCCTGGGCCTTACAGGCAAGCACTGTAATCTTCACAATGCCACAAGGCAAGCATTATTAGCTCCATTTTATAGGTGACAAAAAGCAGGCCCAAAGACGTTCAGCGACTTGCTCAAGGTCATACAGCCAGTGAGTAGCAGGGTGGAGATTTGAACCCAGATCCTGGCTTCTGGAGTCTGCACTCCTGCCACGCCCCGGGAAGTGAGATTGTCTGGAGAGCTGCCAGCCGTGAGTGATTCTGTCCCCCGGTAATAGAAACTGCAACTATGTTCAGGGCCAGCTCCGGCAAGGTCCATAAGACGCAAGTGAGCGGCATGAGGACCCCAGTGTCCTGGCCTCCTGGTCACCTGCCAGTTTGGGTTGGGGCGGGTGAAATACTCAAGCTGGTTGTTTGAGAGTCTCTGGGCATTTAAGCTGCCACCTCCCAGCAGAAAGGTGTCCTTGGAGCCTCTGAGATGCTGGGCAGGTTGCTATTTGTTTCATGCTTCTGTGTTCTTGAAAAGGACAAAGAAAAGGAGAGATAAAGAACTTTGGATGCAGACCAAAGCCACTCAGGTTTTTAGCTGTGTGTCTCCTTGCAGGCTCCTCAATGAGGAAGGCCTCATAAGTGTCACCTGAACAAGGGGTCAGAGCCATTCCAGTCCATGCACGCGACACTGCAATCTTAAACAATTGTGGCTTGAGACAAAGATCCTCCCCGGGAAGGAAAATCCACGTTTGCAGTTTCCAGCTCCGGCGCTTCTTGAATTATACATGGGCAGAACCCCCTGGAAGGCTGCTTTCTAAGCCGTGAGGGGAAGACATATAATTTTGGTCTCTGGCATTCTGCTAGAACACTTGCTGAAAATGGGACTCCTCCCTAGCCAAGTGACCTTTGCCTCGAAACCAAACGGGACGTTTGACACCTCAAATAGCTTCAAGCTGCCAGCAGAAAGGATGCTGAGGGGACCGGCTCTTCCCCTCTTTGCCACAGTCTTGTCTCCTTAGGGCCAGAAGGAATGAGAACCTGGGCTTTTGTCCCTTGGAGGCCCTAGCCTTGAGGTGGCAGCTGTGACACAAGCCACAGTCACCTTCTCCCCCTTCCTGGCTGCGAAGAGGGGAAATGCCATATCCATCCAGAAAGGGAGACTGGGCACTAGAGAAGTGGACTGGCCCAGGGCCTGTAAGGTGAAGAAGGGTCCAGCAAGTCACACTTCAGCCTCCTCTGGGAGATGGCAGCTCCAGGTCCAGACGGTTCCAACACCAGGCCGGGTCCAGAAAGGACAGTGCCAATTCTGGCCCTGTAATGGGGCAACCTGTTTCCAGTGCTCTGTAGCTACAAAATGCCACCCATCGGAAGGGGCTCCTGGGCACTCTCTGTTCCTGAAGTTTGCCCACGGACAATGGGCAGATATTCAAAGGACCAGAGTTGGCCAAGGTTATTTGGGTCAGTGGTGGCTAAGGGTGTGGGCCCTGGTGGCAGTCATAGGTTGGGAATAGCACTTTGTAACTTATTAGCTGTGCAACCCTGAGAAAGTTACTGCACCTTTGGGGCCCTCAGTTTCCCTCTCTGTAAAATGGGTTGAGCGGGTATTTCAGAGGGTTGCTGTGAAAATGAGAGGCATGAGTGCCTGCAGCACAGTACCTGGGCAGATTTTAAACGCTCAAAAAATGGTAGCTATCATGATTATCTGCATCTTTTTTTTAAAGGGAATTTTTATGAGTTTATTTGAGCCAAACTGATGGCATATGCCGGGGAGCAAGATCTCAAATGTTCCTGATTATTTGCATCTTGAAGACAAGAGATATTAGTTCCTGTTGGTAACTCAGAGGGTGTGTGTGTGTGTGTGTGTGTGTGTGTGTAAATGTATGCATGTGTGAGTGTGTGCCCATGAGTGTGAATGTGTGTGTGCGTGCGCACACACACACAACCAAAGGTCGGGAGAAGAGCATTCTCCATCCGCCCCAGACGTGGAAACCTGAGAAGGGCAAATACTTCATTATTTAGATTCAAAAGCTACTCATTAGGGGAGACTAGAGCACTTAGAAAGCAAAGCTGACCTACAAGTGTAAAATGTTATTATAAGTAATGACAATGATTATAGGATGAGGGTGTGAGCTGAGAGGTTAATGTCCATTAACTACTGTGAATTAGGGGCTTCACTTCTGCGGACACTTCTAGGCTAAACCTAAAAGTCTGTTTATTTACCTCACAGGGAGCTCTTAGCACATCAAAAAGGTATTTAAAACACAACCCCCCAACAATTAGCTTTAGGAAGAAGAGTAAATATGGACGCAATTTATCACTCTCAGAGTCCTGCTATCAGTCAGAATGCCGTCAGTTAAATAAAACAGACCCTAAGACCCACCAGAAAGATCAACCCAGAAGCAATTGGCTAATTTGCTGATCAGCAGTGGACAGTAGTGCTCAAGGGCTGGGTGACACACAAACAATTCATTCCTGTCTTTATGCTAATTCTTATAACCCACGTTACACCTCCCTTTTTGCATCAGTGGGGAAAGAATGACTCAGGAATGGGTTGAGACGATTTCACTGGCTTTGTCCATCTTTAATTGGAAAACGTAACGGTAGAAGGAAGTTGAACGCTGAGAGAGCCATGGGATCAGGACATTATTACAGGGGGACCAGCCATTCCCGTTGGCCCGGGACCTAGGGGTTTCCTGGGATGCAGGATTGTCAGCGCTAGAGCTGGGCAGTCCTGAGCCAACGAGGATGGCTGATCCCCTCCCTGGGCCCAAAGTGCGAGTGTCGGTCAATCCCAGAGGGAGTGATTGTGAGTAAAAGTTGGCTTGCGGCTGCCTTTAAGAAACTCTAGCTCCCCCCATATGGCAAAACAGACTGTGAACCCATTAGCGGCAGGAATGTGGTGTCACGTGGGATCTGTGCACAAACCGAGGTAAAGTCCAGAGAGACCTCTGATAGGCAAAGGCTCGGGGGTCCGAAAGCTGATCTCGCACAGATTGCTTTTAAGTTCCCAGAGAGCGCCTGATGGAGAATGGAGGAGCCTTGTGACACGGCAGATTCCAGAAGTTCTGCCCCCTCCTCAATACAGATCCGAGCGAGTTACATAAACCAGGCTTAACTAACGCATGCTGTGTACGCGAAATGCACATAATTCCACCATTTCAGCGGTTTCCACTGCTTCTGAGATTTCGTGTATAAATATCTATGTGTGCGCGCTTGTGTGTACATTTCTTGACATATTTACGAAGTCTCAGTTTGCCAACCTTCGGGGCATAATGCAAGAACTATTTTTCATCCTAATCTGCTGTAATGACATGTTTTATTATACTATTTCAGCTGTTTCCATTGCTTTTGCTGTTTCATGTTTTACGTATTTTAACTAATACTTTAATTTTAGTACGTTGTGCCCGCAGGTGATATCATAAAGGTTTACTTTGGAAAGTCGACAGGGACACACAGCGATGGCAGTTGAAGGCTCTACCCACACACAGCGCACGGCACAGAGGAACGTTTGAAGGCAGGCTGGGGAGGTAGGGCCTCCACTCTATTTTATCCCTGAAAGTCTGGTACCCCCAAATCCCCTCAGTTCTGGATACAGCAGGATGGTTGGTCACTCTACCAAGATGGCAGGTTTGATACTTGGATAGGCTGGTGGGGGTGTTTTGACGTGGTCTAGAAAGAGCCTGGAGTTTGGAAAGCCCTCTTTTTTTGTTTTAAACCCCAGCTCAGCAATAGTCTCTTAGATTCAATAGATTTGAATCTAAGGAAGTCACTTAAACCCTCACTACTCCTGAGTTTCCTCATCTGGAAAATGGGGCGGCTGGTACAGCGTATCTTGCAGAACTGCCGTAAGGGATAGAGGAAGCGATAAGTGTTCTGCGCCTGGCATGTGGGTTCCCTGTTCTCCAACCCAACAACGAGGGAGCTTTTGAAGTCCATGTCCTGTGGCAGAGTGAAGGGCCGAGCCACCACCCAGACTTGGGCACCACTGCCCATTTAGACCCTTTGCAGTGGGAGCTGAGGGGCACGAGGGGTATCATAATAATAATGGCAATTATTACTGTCATCACTGGTAATTATTGTTACAACAGCTTCTGCTTAGGAAGTGCTTGGTGTGTGCCAGGCAAGCCCTGTTTAAGCACTGCACTCCGCCATCCCATTTAATCCGCCAGCAGGACACCTGCTGGGTAGGTGATAATGCGGCCCCCATTTTACAGATGAGAAAACGGAGGCTCAGAGAGCTGAAGACATTTACCGAAGACCACACAGCAAGCAAATCTTCGATGGGGCATTTGAGACCACATCCGTGTGATACCACGTCCTTATTTTTTACCATAATACCCTGCAGCCTCTTTGGCTGGAAGGAGTGGAGGTTACTCAGGGCTGTGAGACATTGAAAACAAAGGGTCAGTGGGCAGAGCTGAGACGCTTCTGGTTGCTGGACTTCAAACACCCCCTCCAGCCTGAAACACTCCTTTCTGTTCCTGACCCAAGGTAGGGTATGAGGAGAGGCCTGCTCTTTGACACCTGCCTTTCTCCTTCCCCTTTCTCTCCCACGACCCACCCCTGGGCCCTCTGGCCTCTGTGTCTATGCACATGATGTTCCCCTGAATAGGAATGTCATTTCTTTGCCTTTACCTGTCATGTCCTCTCTCTGAAAACTCCTATTCACCCTTCAAAGCCCAGCTCCTTAGTGCCCAGGCCCTTGTCCCCTTAGGCTCCTACGAGGGGCTTCTTTGCTGACTTAATCGTCACATCTGCCCAGTGCCTGACACAAAATGATGGAACGTTGGTGGACAGTCTGTTGGTCAGAAATATCTCTGCTGTGTCACTGTCCCACCCTGGGTGACAATCAACCAATGTGTCTGGACCACAGCCATGGGCTGCCACACATATCTGTGTTTATTTCTCACGGAACCGAGGAGGTGGGCACCATCATTCCTGTTGTCTCAATCAGGGGGAAGCAAACTACAGCCCGCAGGCCAGCTGCCTATTTTTGTAAATACAGTGGTACTGGACACAGCAATGCGTGTTCCTTTATGTATGACCGTGGCTGCCCTCAGGCTACAGCAACAAAGGTGAATAGTTGCCACAGAGACAGTGTGGCCTGCAAAGATATTTACCATAGAAGCCTTTGCAGAAAAAGTGTGCCAGGCCCTATAAATCAAGAGGAAGACCGGAGGTTCAGAGGGGCTAAGCAACTTGCCCCAGCTAACTCAGCCAGTCAAGGAGAGCCCTGGGGCCCATACCCCAGAACGCAAGGTCGGTGCTCTTTCTGTGCCCCAAATGCCATCCCTGCTTTCTTCCAGGACACTCCCTTATGCTCTACATCAGACTGCCCAGGAGGCTCCCTCCTTCCCTCCTGGCTTGGGGGCGCAGCTGGCTGCACAGCCACCTGGGCTCAGGTAGGGACACTTAAGGTACACTGGGGCACAGAGAAGGAAGTGGGCTGGGAAAGGGTTTTGTTTTTTTAAAGAATGAAAACGCATTTGATAAAGAATCTCACCTGGCCTACAAGTCCCGTTTTCCAAGCACTTACAAATAAATCAGTGGTGCAAAGCGAGTTAGCCAATCCTTGCTTAACTGATCTGCTGTGTCCGGTTTCAGGGGGGCCATACCCAGCACTGTTTGCAAGGGGCAGAACCATCTCTGAGACTGAAGACCGCCCCTCGTTGCAGGAGACAAAACTCTTTCCCACATCCCACCCTGAAACTCCTCTGATGTCCCCCGCCCCCACCGGGCACCCACCTTCCCCATTTTAACCTCCCCAGCTTCTGTCTTTCCAGCATCTCCAGGGGTTGGCTTCCCCACCCAGCCCCGGGGGCTGTGTTTCAAACTGAGGTACAATTACGGATCCTGTTCCCCCCTTTTCTTTTTAATAAAGCTGTTTTTTGTCTCCACTCCCCCTTCTGCATTCCTCCCATCTCAGTCTTCTCCTCCCCCCCCCTGTAGGAAATGTCTTGGATTCTCTCACTGGGGTGTAATGGTTAAATTGCTACCAGCTGATTAAACAGCACAAGACCAGGCGGTAATCCTCAGCGTCCAGGAACCCGGGGAGGCAGAGACACGGCCCTGACCTGCTTAGCCCCTGCGGACCCCCCTGCGATGCGCTGCCTGGCTTCGCTCCTTTCATTTGTCCCTGGCTGCCTGAGGGAGCCTTGGGAACGGGGTGAGGGAAAGCGAAAGGGAGGTGGGGGTTAGGGGGAGATGCCTCCCCTAGCCCTGGCCCAACCTCCAAGGAATGGCTGCTCCCACCCCAGTCCATTCCCTGACCCCCTGTAAAATCACACACACACACACTCGTATACACACTGATGCACACACAGTCACACAGACACCCGGTCACACACATTCACACTCACACACCCAGGCTCTTTCTCATCTCTGAAAAAGGAAGACCTTCCTTCTGCCCACCCTCCTCCTTCTGGGGAACCTTCCTCCCACAGCTGCCCCCACCTCCCAGGAAGGATCAGGAAGGCAGAGACGTGTGGGGTCGGAAAGGGCTCTGGGAAGAGGGACGAGGAGGGCCTTGGGGATGGCAGCCTCGGGTCTGCCCCAGGCTCTGATGCCTGCGGGATCACGGAGTCAGGGCTGCCATCTGAGCCTCTGTGAGCCCAGTCTGCAGACTGGGGGCAACAGCCTCGCAAGTTGGCCACAAGGATGAAGTGAGTTAATGCACAGCATTGTGCCAGCCCGGCACAGAGCACGTGTTACCCTGAATTGTCTAGCTGAAGGCTGGGTGCAATGCAAGCAGCATAACCTTCAAACACAGGCCGGGTGGCCCTGGGCTCCTTACTGTTCTCCTCTGACCCTCAGTTCTCCCCTGTAAACCGCCCTCATCAGACTCGCTCAATGGGCCTGTCGCGACCCGATGCCAGCCGGCACATGCCCGGCTCCCACGAGCAGTGACTGTCCTGTTCTGACCCACGGTGCTGTGGGCTCAGGCTATGGATGGATAGCTGGGAGCAGGGAGCCCCCTTGGGAAAGTTTATTTGCACGGAAAGTACAGTTCAGATGAGTGGAGAACTTGGGCTGGGTTCATCCTCCCCCACACTTACTCAGACACCAGAGAAGAGCCAGTGGGGGAAGAGGGAATTGGCTACAAGCACAAGTACACTGCTCCTGGAAGCAACCTTTCTCTTTCCATTGGGGAAAAAACCCTCTGTATTAGTCAGGGCTCTCCAGAGAAACAGAACCGTCAATAGCTACAGAGAGAGAGAGCTCTATACATGTAGTCATATCTCTACAGAGATATATAGAGATATGCTAGAGATGGGATTTAGACGTGTGGAGATCTACACTGCATGCAGATATCACCACGATGATACAGATACAGCTACATACAATATAGATATTACATGTACCTATATCTATATACCTATCTAACTACCTCTCTATTGAGAGGAGGAGGGAGAGCGGTTTTTCACAAGACACTGGCTCATGCTATTATGTAGGCTGAGAAGTCCCACGATTTGCCGTCTGCGAGATGGAGACCAGGAGAGCTGGTGCTGTAAATTCTGGTCCAAAGGCAGGACACTGAGGTCACCGCTCAGAAACAGGCAGAGAGAGGCCCCCCCTTCCTTCGCCTTTCTGCCCCACTATTCCTGCCCTCCAGGGAGCGGGTGGAGCTCACCCGCATGGGGCAGGGCCATCTGCTTTACTCAGTCTACCCACCGAATGCTAATCTTATCCTTCAACACCCTCACACCCCCAAAAAATCATGGTTAACCCAATATCTGGGCGCCCTGTGGCCCTGTCAAGTCGACGCATAAAATTAACCATCATAGCCTCCAAGCGGGAAAGGAGAGAGGAGACAGGAATGCTGCTCGAGGGTCCTGAAGTTCAGGCCCATTTCTGGGTCGTGGGGTGAATAGCGCCCCCCCCCAGATTCACGTCCCCCTGGAACCTCAGAATGTGACCTTATTTGGAAAGAGGGTCTCTGCAGATGTAATTAATGTAGAATCAAGATGAGAGCTTAGTGGATGAGGGCGGACCTTACATCAACGAGTGTTCTTCCAGAGACATAAAAGGACACAGATAAACAGGAAAACGGAAGCGGAGATTGGAGGGATGCTGTCACAAGCCAAGGAACCCCTGGGACCACTAGGAGCTCAGAGATGCAAGGAAGGATTCTCCCCCAGAGCCTTCAGAGGGAGCACGGCCCTGCTTCACACCTTGATTTTGAACTTCTGGTTTCCAGAACTGAGAGGGGAAAAAAATTGTGCTGTTTTCAGCCACCCAGTTTGTGGTCATTTGTTAGAGCAGCCACAAGAAAGAAATGCACCCTTTAAAGTATGACTCATTGGTCCCATTTTATGGATGGGGAAACCAAGGCATGGAGAGGAAAAAGCCTTTTGTCCGAAAGCACACAGGTGGTTGGAAGTGAAGGCAGGATTCAAAACCAGGTCTGTCTAGCTCCAGTGCCTGAAGCCTGTCCCACTGAGTTCATCCAGAAGGGACATTTCTGCAGGGGCGAGATGTGCTCAAAGACAAGTGCTGACTTCTTCGGCTGCCAGCAAATAGGCGATCAGGGAAGCTGTGGCTAGGGGTCCAGGAGACGGGACCTGCTGTTTCAGGTATCCTCTCCCAGGCTAAGAGTCCATGGAGGGCCTCTAAAAATTCCACGGGGGCCACTACCAGCTGTCGATGCTCTGTCCTTCTCTAAGCCAGCTTCTCAAGTCTCCCACTCCCCAGGGCTGAGGAGAGCCATGCGGAAACTGGGAGAAAGGAACTCTGGTCACATCTGGTTTGACCGGAACATTCTTTCCTTCTGGGAGCTGCCCTGACCTTGGGATGGGCAATAAGCTACTAGAGACAAGTATTTACCTAGAGGCAAGTATAGGGCAGGCACCCAGGGCGCAAAATGGAAAGAGGCCGTCGCTCACTCACAGCATCACGCAAGCGCCCACCCTGGAATTGTGGAGCCTGAGAGTGACCACCCACTTACATTTTGCACCTGCTGGTCTCGCCCTAGTCCTGGCCTGCCCCAGGGGTAATTTCTCAGAGGAACACAGGGCATTCTGGGCCACGGGTAGCAAGTGAGCGGTGGTGCCACACAGACCTGGGTTTAAACCCTGCGTTTAGCTATTTATTGATTGGATCACCCTGGACCGGCCTATTCTCTTATTTGAGCTCAGTTTTCTCATCTATAAAATGGGGATAATAGGATGAAACCTACGCCATAGGTTACTGTGGGAATTAAATGAGAGTATGCACATAAAGGGCCTGGCACTCGGTGCTGTTAGCTATTGTTGCCATTTTATTGCAGCTCAGAGAGAGGAAGTTGGGGGTAGCATTATGAGTAATGGCTGCAGATCAAAGGTGGCCAGCCACGTTGACCAGCCAGTTGGGTGTACCTTCAGTGTTAACAATAACTGGTAATTTCTTGTTTAAGAAAACCCCAGGCTCGGACGGGAAAGGCGAGGCAGGGATGTGTGGCTGCAACGTGCGCACAATCTTCACGTCCCTTGTCCTCACACGTGCCCGTCTGTCCTCCTGCTTGCACAGCAGCCATTAGGCTCCTCCAGGCACCGCCCGGAAGGTCTCCTGGTGGAGGAGCACTGGAGACAGAGTCCCAGCTCACCCCAGACTCAGCTCCAAGGACACGAGCCAGTCACCTCCTAGCAATCTTGTCGCTTCCATCTGAACCAGAGAGGATGCTGGGTTGGGCCTCCGGCAATAAGGGCAGGTTGGGTTAGCGATCACATCTGCTCCTTCTCCAAGCAACAGATGGCTTCTGAAGGTTAGCTCTGGTGTGAGGCCCTGCCTCGGCGGTGCTTCTGCTCCCATCACCCTGAGAGCACAGAGCTCCAGGCTGAGGCCCCCCACCGCTGCCCACTGGGTGAAGGAGGCAGGCAGTGCCTCACGTCGGTTTAACTGCTTTTACTCTTTAAGCTCATTGACTTGCTTTCCTGACCCTTGCTCGCAACCCAGAGAGAGGGACTTACATCCAACGCATGAGGCAGTTCCTATTTGGGTTTTTTCTTTTAAAAGTGTGGGGTTGCTCATTGGCTCAAGGCACTCCCCTCCCAATTTTCCAGCTCAAACTGCAGGCCCTGCCTCCTTCCTGGTGCCTGGCTTGAGCCCAGCTCCTTATCTGTCCCTCTGCCAGACTCCTGATGTGACGTTCACGCTTCCCCATCAGAGCAATTATCACATTAATGATGAGAGCATCTACCATTTATTGAGCTGTTACTATGTGCCAGGCGCTGTGCTAAAAGTGTTTCCCACATTATCTCATTAGATCCGGCAATAACCCGAAGGGAAGAGGATTCTTTTATGGATGAGCATAAAACAATTATTTTATGCAACACGATTATTTTACAGAGACGGTGAGCTGCCTGACCAAGCGAATCCATCTGGGGAAGCAGGGTTTGAACACAAGTCTGTTCGACTTCACGTTCTGGGCCCTAAACATCCCGATAAGCTACATTGTACTTTAGTCACCTGCAGACTTGTCCCTTCCATCTCAACTTTGGGTCCCCATGTCTCCCTAAGGGGTAGGATTTAAGAGAGCAGGGAGGTACAGCTATTATTTTTAAAAAGAATTATATAAATGTACAATAAATTATATTAAAAACAAAGGGCATAAGTACTCAAAATTGCTTGCTTAATTTACTACATTTTTCTGTTATCTATGTTCCTGAGATTATTTATGTCTGTCATGTGTGTGTGGTGAAAATGCTATACAATGGTATATGTTACTGCACATCTCTTCTCAGCTCTGTACAGTGACCCCACAGTGCTAGCTTGACATTGGCCGTGGCAGGAGTATTTACACCACGGTAACTGGCAAATGCTACCAATCGATTTTCCTCCAAAGAGCCAATTATTAACCATTTACCTGCACACCACTCATCGCAGCCTTTATGGGGGGTAGCACCACCCCCTTGGAACAGACGAAGCAACTGAGCCTCAGGAATGCTAAGGCATTTGCCCAAGGTCAACTGCTAAGAAATGGTGGGGCCAGGATTTGATCCCAGTTCATGCCATTTCCACAGCACTGATAGATCTTCAGGCCTACCGAAGACAGGAAAAAAAAAAAGTGCAGAAGCTCAGTCCTTCCCAACCTACCTTGACCTTCAGCTGCTGCCTTGTGTTTGGTGAGTAGAAGCAGACGGTGGTCAGAGACTCCAGCCGTGCAGAAGGCCTCTGACTCAGAGAGGAGAGTCGTAAATTCTTGGCCTGGGAAAGAGGGAGAGCAAGACAAAAAAAAAAAGACAAGTTCAAGTTTGGAACAGACTGAAGTCTCATTCTACTCACTTGGGTATTCAAAAGCTAGTGCTAAGTTGGCCAATTAAAAGTAATTTCATCTCTAGCGCCTCTCGGAGGGTTATTTAAAGAAGACTTAAAAATTAACCTTTCATTTATCACAAGAATAAAATGACATTCCCTCCTCCCCCTCAAATCGAGCCACTCTTTTCAAAATGAAGAGGTACGAAGTTAAATTAACCTTATTAATTGCAGACCTGGGCTGCAGTTCTTCTGAACTCTGTGGACCCAGCACAATTTGTTGCTTCTTTCAGTTACACGTGTATTTTTATGCAGATTCAAAGTCCCTCTTGTGAAAGAATCATGAGCTCAGCAAATATCAGGAAGGCACGAAACCCATGGGTTGGTAAATATCATTTGTTCAGTCTTTGGGAGGGCAGGGAACTTTGCCTGGGTGCCCTGGGGGGATGTGATCCTTGCTCTTGAGAATTTTATAATCTTGTTGGGGATTCATAGGTAAGCATATACTAAATGCCCGAAGAACAGTTAGAGAGGAAATGCAGTTCTAAAACAAATACGGAGGGCCATTCAACAACTATTATTAGAGAGATGCAAGCTAAACAACACTTAGAAATCGTTTTTATAAACTTGCAAGCTAGCAAAAGTTGAGGCGGGGGGGGGGGAACCCCCAATAATGCTCAATGCTGGTGAGAATGTGGTAAGCCAGACATTTTTCACTCGGGAAATAGTACATCCTTCTAGAAACAAGCAAGTAGATAATGGTGTTTGCTACAAATTCCTTCAGTTGCTTTGTTAGAGGCCTTTGCTGTTTGTCCGTCTCGGAGCCATTCTCCCTTCTTCTGGAAAAAGAATAACAAAAGCATCCCGATACTCCTTGGGGGTGGGGGGGTTTGTTCCCTCCACTCTCCATCCTTGTAGTCCAGGGGAGCTGACTTCACCTCTGGCTGGTACATGTGTGTGACTGACAGACTTCAAAGATGGCTGCCTCTTGGCGTTCACACCCTCGTGTAATCCCCGCCTCCTGAGTGTGGGCAGAACCGAATGATTGGCTTCTCATCCATAGAATACAGCAAGTGTAATGGGATGTCGTCTCTGTGATTAAGTTAAAAATGATGGTGATTTCTGTCCTGCTAGCAGCAGACACTCTCTAGTCCCCTCTTAGGTCGCACACGTTGATGTAATAAGGAATAAGGTGCCATGTGGGGGAGCCCATGTGGCAAGGAACTAAGGGTGGCCTGCAGTCAACGCAACAGCCAGTGAGCATCTGAGGCCTTCAGTCCAACATCCTGTGAGGAACTGAATCCTGCCAACCATCACTGAGTGCCCTGGCAAGGGCCCCTTCCCCAGTCGGGCCTGCAGATGAGAGCGTGGACCAAGGGCTGACACCGTAATAGCATCCTTGGGAAAGACTGTGAAGCAGAGCACTCAGCTAAGCGATGCCTGGATTGCTGACCCAGAGACACTGTGAGATAATAAATATGGGTTGTTTGAAACTGCTAAGTGTGGGGGGAATTTGTACTTAGTAACAGGTAACCAATATAGGCTGGACGTGTGACTCAGGGCTAACCAAAGACTTGGGTCATTGCCTTTTGTTTGTTGGTGGTGGTTCAATTTAGACATAACCAATTTGCTGGGCCTGGACAGATGGGTATCCTGAACCACCTTAGGGGACTTGATCAAGAAAGAAGAAAGAAGGGATCCCTGGGTGAGTGACCGAGAGGTCCATGACCACAATGATGGTTATCCTAGGTCACGTTTCTTTGTACACTTACAACCCACCAGGCACTGGACTAAGCACTTCTCCTGTGTTATCTCATTCCATCTATGCAGCCACCACCCTACGAGACAGGTTCTACTATGCACCCATTTTTGTATGGGTTGAATTATATCCTCCCCAAATTGATATGTTGAAACGCTAACCCCTGGGACCTCAGAATTTGACCTTATTTGGAAGTAGGGTCACTGCAGATGCAATTAGTTTAGATGAGGTCATCAGGGTGGGCCCTAATCCAACATGACTGTTGTCCTTCTAAACAGGGAGAATTTGGACACACATACAGACACACATAGAAGGAAGACAGAGGGAAGAGACACGGGGAGGAGACGGCCATTTACAAGCTAACGAGAGAGGCCTAGAACAGACACTTCTCTCCGTAACCCTCGGAAGGAAGCAACCCTACCGACACTTCAATTTCCGACTTTTCCCTTCAGAACTGTGAGATGTCAGTTTCTGTTGTTTAAGCCACTAGTGTGTGGTACTTTGCTACAACAGCCCTAGCAAAGCGACACACCAGTTTACAGAGTAATGGCTGGGAAAATGAAGTAACTTTCCCCAGCAGTGATTCCAGCCCAGGCCTCTCTGACCCCAAAGACCACACTCTTCACCACAACTCTAAAATGGATTGTGTCCTGCAGGCAGTGAGGAGCTAGAGAAAGTTTGCGCGGGAGAGTGAGCCCATCCAGCCATGTTTGGGGTGGAACATCAGCGTTTCAGAGATCAAAGTTCCTTTTGGTGTCTGTTGTCAATCTCTTTTATCCTGGACTCACTGCCTCTGGCCTGGTTTCTAGGAGACAGGCAGAACCCCTGGCAGAGGCCCCCTCATAAACCCCCCATGGACTGGACGAGAAGTAGGTAATTAAGTCCCTTCCTTTCTAGGACCTGTGGTCTCCGTCTTTGATCTTCCTCTCTCTGCCCTGAAGCTTGCCCAGCCACTGAAGGAGGCGTGAGCAGTGTGTGAGAATGGCCGGGAGGGCAAGTGTCCCAGGGGACCCAGGACTGACCCAGAGCCAGTGGGATAAGGAAGAAGCACTGGCTGGAGGGGAGGTGGCCTGGGGACCAGGCCTGCCCCTGCCACACACAGGGTGACCATGGTGAGACCTGGACCCCGTCCGCCCAGCAAGGGGCTGACTGTGCTGTCTCTAAGCTCCCTTCGCTGCTCCTTTTGTCCAAAGCCACTTAATAGCTGGGAGCCTCTACTGCCTCCCTTCAAAAGGTTAAATGTGTACATCGAGGCTCCATTTTTGGTTAAAAAGAGAGCGAGACAGCAAGAGCAAACAGGGAGAAAGAGAGTAAGAGGCTGGTTCTCATATCTTGAGTCATTACGAAGCTCCTCTGCCCTCCCTCCCCCCGCCTGTGGCCTCCTTCCTCTCCACTCTCTCTTCAGTGTGCAAGGATGTTATTCCTGCCAAATGAGTCATTGATGTGGGAAAGTTAATTTATTTTGGCAGACTTCACTACTGCTCCGAGAAATGGAAACTGTGTACCTACTGCCATAGAAAAGTTATCATGATGATTCATTCATTCCTTCGTGCATTCATTCATTCATTCATTCATTCATTCTCAGAGTGTGGGGCTGTTTCTTTCACATACACACATGGGCAACCTGACCTACTGTTTTCTGTCTCACGGAGGAGCCGGGAGGACCACACAAGGTAATATACCTAAAAATGTTTATGTGCAATCGTAGTAATAGTGGTAGCTAATCCTTATTGAGCGCTGATTGCGTATCAGGCAGCACGGCAAGCTTTTTACCTGCTTTATTTACCGCCTTTAATCCTAACGCTGCTCTCTGGGCAGGGATTATTGCCATCTTCATTTTAGAGATTCAGAGAGTGAAACTCAGAGGGGTCAAGGTGACCTGGCCACGGTCATTACACAGCTCATAAGTGGCAGGGGGACATCAAGCCCTGCTTCCTCTTAATGTGACCCACACTTCTATGCTGCTGACCACGTGGCAGGCACTGGACTTAGACCTGGCTTCTCCTCTCCCTCCCTTCCACTTTGTTCTTCACGCAAACCTGTGACGTGGGGACTGCGATCACCACTTCTGTGTGCCAGCTGAGCAAACTGAGGTTTGGAGAAGTGAGGCACCTTGCCAGAGGAGGCATGGCTGTAGCACATAAGAGCCAGGTGGGGAGCAGGCAGTCTGGGCCAGGATGGCACTCTGTCTTCATGGAGAGCAGAGAGCCTGGCACTTAGGATGTGCGTGCCCCATTCTGGTCAGCCACCCTCATCAGCAGCAGCACGGACACTCGTCTGGTGTCCTCATGTGGTCTTGGGTACACGGATCCTTTCACAGAGACAGTGTTGTGCCCTCCTCCTTCTCTGAGACACACAGACGGGCCCGGGTCAGCAGTTAGGTGGGTTCATGTGACTGAATTCTGACCAGTGGAATGCGGGACTGAGTGAGGAAGGTCTGGCCCCGAGAAAAGCCCAAGATTCTCTATCTGTTGGCTGGACACAGAGGCTCCCAGAAAGACCGAGACCTTAGCAGCCGCTGGGACTGCGAAATGGACGATGCCTCGGTCCCTGAGTCACTGCACGGAGCCAAGCTCTTCCAACCTCCCAGTGGAGCTGTACTGGACTGTGATGTGGACCTCAACCTTTATTGGGGTGCCCACTGACGTGGGCCTGTGTGTTACAACTGTTAGCCTATCCTCACTCCTACAGATGTTTTCAGAAGGGTTTTTAGCATAATGAAATTCTGGTCTAGGGTTTTCCTGGGAAAGGCCTCCCCTTCATCAGAACTCAAGGTTAAAAAGGTAGAGTCCCCAGTGTCAAGTGCAGCGCCTGGTATACAGTAGGACTTCAGTAAATATTTGCACAAGTGACCAAATGAACCTCTCATCTCAGAGGTCCGTGGCCCACAGGGAAGCTTTCTGGATGATGATTCGGGAAGATCTCAATCATGCCACCTAATCTCCCATCCTTTCCCGATGCTCACTAACCCTCATCCACCTCCCTGCATGTCCCTAGTATGGCGCTGGGGAGCCAACCCCAGCAGCGACATCTAGAACATGCTTGTCAAGCCCGGTGTCGCTATACAAATATCAAGCTGACTTCATTCCATCCCAACTGGCTGTCAAATCCAGGAAAAGCCAAGCAGAGTAGGCCCCACGCTGCACACACACATTCAGATGTTTACAGAAAACCAGTGCACAAGGATTTGCTGGAAAGCTAAATTTCCTCTCAGCCAAAGCCCAGAAATGCCTTTTAAACCCTGAGCAAATATGCCGGAGAAGAAGGCCTTTTCCCTATGACGGAGCCTTCAGAGTCTGGAGAGCTTCAACTTTTCAAGGAAACACACGCTGCCACAGACATGCTGCTCGGTAGAGCCCCTTGTTGCCTGCAATCAAACAGGTTTCAAGAACTTGCACTTGGGTCCCAGCGCAGAAGACACAAACAGTTGCAAGCTCCCTGCCTGACTTCAGACTGCAAATGGAGACGCCATGACATACGCGACTGGGTTCACTTGGAGAGAGAGAGAGAGAGAGAGAGAGAGAGAGAGAGAGAGAGAGAGAGCGCGTTGGCTCAGAATAAAATGAAAAGGAACTGTTATGCGGGGTGTCATGCAGGGTCTCTGGTCCCGCTCCCCTCATAAGAATGCAGGACATGGCGAGGCCAAAAAGGAACACCCATGGAGCCATACCACTATAGTCTCGCTGGCGGCTGGGTTGGAGACACAGGGAGCAGGAGCCACACAATCCGCAACCTGCCGTCCACTTCTCTGCCAACCAACCCCTTGCTAACTGCAATCCACACTTGCTAGCTCAGCCATGGCAGTTATATTAGTGGCCAATGGCTAACCGGTTACAGCTGACAGCCATCTACTACCCGAGCCAGCACCTTTCCACGTGAGGCCGAGAGCCTGGGAACTGCTCTCTGGGACTCTGTCCCCACACGAACGTTTATTTTAAAAAGTTATGCAGCTAAACAAAGCCCTTTGCCTGTGGAGTGCTGAACTGAGTGAGATGTACCCTGAACAAAAATTGGCTAGAACCATCGATGACATTGAGGATACTAAGATTCAGCCATTTTTTGAAAAGAAATGATCTTTGAGTTGTTGTAAGCCTTTAGTTAATTTTCAGAGTCCTAGAAAAGGGGATTTTGACAATGTTTGATAGCACTTTTATGGAGCAGCAGCATTTCAGAGGTCCTTTCTCTCCCATTCTGGAAGGGCTTTCATATATACCAGGGGTGCCAAATGCATACACATTTTAAGAGATGTTATCTTAAAATCTGTATACATTTTTTTGGCACCCTCTGTATATTACAATCTGCTTTGTTCTCTCATAATTGCCTTTTTATATGTTGAGGCCTAGTTTATTCATGTTAACTGCTGAATAGTATTCTAATTCGTAAATAAACCAGTTTGTTAATCTACCGTCTTAGTAAGAGACAGCTGTTGTTTTCTAATTTTTGTTATCAATAATAAACATCTTGGTACATGTATCTGTGTACACACGTGAGAGTTTATTAATATTTGTGAAGGCTTAGGGTAAATGTGTCTTTAGTTACACTCAATATTTCCATATTTCTTTTTTTTTAATAGTTATACTTCAAACAGGTACAACAAACGAGACAAATCTAATTCATGGCAGGTAAACGTGGGTGTGCAGAAAAGTTATATACACACCGACACCGCCCTTTTATAACCTCCCCTTTTGTTAAATGGCCAATCTTCAAAGTGGCAACACAGGAGAAACTCCACCGTCATGGCACTAGAATTCTCCTGGCACAGGAGCATTTTAAGTGAAGGTCTCATCTCAAAGGAGCTTTCAGTCTTCAAAAAAAAAAAAAAAAAAAAAAGCAAAGCATGTTAAAGGAAGGAAACAAGTCTGCCTCTTCTCACCCACAAAGTGGTTTCACCTTCAGTTCTAGCTTTCTTCACTCCAAAGGGTTCCAAATCTTCCAAGCATCTCTTGCGTCCAACTTTCTAATTCACCAACAATAGCCAACCTACCAGCAATGAATATGAGTTCTACTTTCATCACATTCTTGCCAACACGTGGGACCATTAGAATTTGCTCCTTTTTGATCATCTCGTAAGTATGAAATGGTTTCTCCTTGTTTCTTAGTTTGCATTTGGAGGAGGCTGTTTCGTGAAGTCAAGGCTAGCAAGGAGAGGGCCACCTTTCAGCCTGGTAAGGAGCAGAAAAGCCAGTGGAGTGCGTATTCTCAGCGAAAAGCATATCTTTTCGCTCTCCCCTCCAAAGCCAGACCCCAGTGGGCACCCTGGCCCTTCGTCTTCCACAGCCTTTCCTGGTTGAGCTTCCGATGGGATCAGAGCCCCAGCTGGCCTGTCAATTGCGGCCTTGTGAGAGACCGTAAGCAAAGGGCCAAGATAAGCCTCGTGGGACCACAGGAACTGTGAGATAATAAATGTGTTGTTTGAAGCCTCTAAGCTTGTGGGCAAACTGTTATGCGGCAACAGATTAATATGGGAGGGAAGGCCAGACTGCCAACCCTTGGGATCCCATGGGTCTCCTTGAGTGGGTCTGGGCTCCACCCCATGAGACGGCAGAGGGCCTGGGTCCCACAGACCAGCATCTGTTTACCGTGTCCTTTATGTCACGCCCTGCAGTCAGGGGCCATGCCACATTCCCAGTGCCTTGCTCAGGGTGTGGCACAGCACACACAGGGTGACCCTGAGATGCTGGGTCCCTCAGAGGATCAGGGGAAACCCACCGGCAAAACACCCTGAGCCAGGCCTGAAGCTCCTCAGGGACAAGGGCAGAGTCTGGGCTGAAGTAGCCCATTTTGTCTCTTTTTAGGAAGACCATCAAGGGAGCCCCAGGGGAAGTGTGAGCATCACCCAGACCATAGCAATGCCACCACCGGTGTGTGCCGGGACCCCAGGGAAGCTTCGGCATCAGGGGCAGCACAGGGCAGGGGTGAGCACCAGGGCTCTGGAGCCCAAGAGCCTGACTCAGTCTCTCCCTGACTCCCTTTCTCATCTGTACGATGGGGTAAAGATGGTATTTATCTTGTAGGGTCGTCATGAGGATGGATGAACACATGTAAAATTCTTCGTCCATAGTAGATGCTCAGCTAATGCCTCTCAGGAGGAACATATCTGAAGAGATCCCCTGTGTGTAAGCTGCCAGCCCCAGGCAGCTAAGATCATGTAGACTAAGGTCCAGTTTTCTTTTCCTGGGGCCACAGGAAGCTGGCTCCACCCAACACGTGCCAAAAAGAGGAGGATGCTTGGGGGTCAGGGGGCTGGGAAGAGGGATGGGGTGATGCTAAGAAGTCACTGTTCTCTTTGGGAACAATTGCTGCCCAAACCCAAAGAGTTTTGGAGACGGGATTAGTCTGACAGGTAAACAGAGCAATTGTCGTACAATTGAGGTTATTAGAGCGGCAGGCGTAAGCCCACCCCACCCCCCGATCACCCACAGGCCTATCACTGTGCCCGACATTCCCATCATTCAACCTGCTCCTAAAGGTCCCCGGAAAAGTGACCTGCCGATTTCCTTACTCTCAACCAACATCTATTTATTGCCTGCTGTGTACATACCACTGTGGGAGAAAGACCCACACACATCTGTCTTGTACGTTAATAGCTAATTTGATGATCACAACACCACTATGAGGTAGGGATTTATGATTATGTCCATTTTGCAGAGGGGGAGACTGAGGCCCAGACAGGTTAAGGGTGAAGGGAGGCTCACTTCTGGTCAAGCAGGCAGTAAGTGGTGCGCTCAGAAAGCAAACTGGCTCCAGTTCCGAGTTGTGGGTATTTTCTTGTTCATCCTGCTGCTCTCAAGACAAGTCAGCCAATCGAGAAAATGGCCCAGGGCTTTTCAAACTTGGTTCCCTGGTGCTCTAGGGGTTCCCTGGGTGCTGGGAGGTGGGAGAGCGTGGAGAGGGTAGGTGGCACCGGGTCTTGGGCTCCCCATACACTTGAACCAGATCTTCTTCCTTCTCTTCTATCTCTAGAGATACAGTGTTCAGTCTGCGGGGTGGGGGTTGGGGTAATACAATAGTCAAAACAAAAGAATTTCTTGACTACCTATTGTGCTTCAAACACGGAGTGGGGGGCGGGGGGAGGACCACTTCAGGGAGCGTAAGAGGAGCTTCCAAAACAACCCACTTGTGAAAACTTGAAAAACGATTAAAAAAAATTAAATAATGGCTCTATCTAGCAACAGATGAGCTGTCCCATGGCCACGTCTGGTTCCCTAATTAACTGCTTCAGCGGTGACCTGGGTGGTCAAAAGAGACAGCAAATCTGTTGAGCTGACTAACCCAGTACCACCTATTCTCAGCAGCAGGGAGCAGGAGCCCGGAGCAACGAAACCTGGAAACCTGGGCTGGGCGAGTTTGGACAGGGCGGGAGTCGTGGGAGGTGGGGAGGGCTGGCGAGATGCAGTATTGTGGCAACAAGCTTCTCTGAACAGAGAGCGGCACCAATCGGGAATTCCTCCACAATCGCTGCAGGCTGCACCCCGGAGGTGAGCAGTCCCCCACTGAAAAGCACTCCTTCACCCCTCCTGCACCCCCTGCCCCTTGCTGGCCCGCTGGCCCCTGCTGGACAGAGACCATACGTGGATGGTCCCACGGACTGCACTGAAATGCCAGCCTCACCTCTCTGTAACTTAAATACACGGATAATAACAACCACCTTCCGGGCTGCTTGGACAGTGAACTAGATAATGAACATAAAGGGCCTGGCACCATCAGCTCCTGGCACACGGCAAGTGCTCAATAAATGTTATTGGCTATTATCTGCAGCTACATTCAACACGGGCGGGCTGGGAACAAAGCTCTTCCTGGTTTTTATCCACTCGTTTAACAAGCATTTAATGGGCACCTGCTCTGTGCCAGGCACTGCGCTGGGAGCCGAGGCCAGAGATTGCAAAGTTCATTTTCCTTAAGCAGCTCTGGCTCTACCGGGGAGGCAGCACTGCAAACAATTCCAGTTCCGTGTAAGGACTGGAACGTCTGCTTGGTAGCAATGAGGCCAGTTAACATTTATGGAGTGCTTGCCGGGTGCCAGTTACGATGCACTCACTTTACACATTATCTCATTTGATCCTTCCTTTTACAGATGGAGAAGCTGAGGCTCTGAAAGGCCACATCTTGTGCCCAGGGTCATGGGGCCAGCAGGAGGCAAATCTGGCTTCCAATCCAGGAGGGATGTGAGTTCACCACATGGTGCAACGATGGCAAAGTTTTGCAGGTTCGCGAGATCGTGAAGTCAGAACGGAGGACACGAAATGCCTCGAACTGTGGGTCCCTGGCAGGCAATGCACGCCATGAGCAGAGCCACCAAAATGAAGCCGGCAGCTGACTCTCAAGTTCTGCCCTCACATCTGATCAGCCTTAAGCATTTTCCATTTATTAGATGAGCTAATAGACACGAAGCACTTAGGTTTAGATGTAGGATTAGGGTTTGGGTGTATGCCTGGCACAGAGTCAGTCCTGGTAAGTGTTAGCTACTGTTTGTTATTACAGCAGTCCTGCTTTTGCATGGTCCTGACAGGCGTGAATTTCAGTTACCATGTTTACAAAGTAACACTAGCCCCCAACAACATGGTTCAAATTTCACTGACCTCAGTATATGAAGCGTGAGCACTTACACAAACTACAAACTTTGCTGCTAGCTCTCCGCTCCACAAATCACTAAGTAAAGAATAGATGTGCGCGGTGGTCAGTTCCTGGTCTCGTCACCTTTCACAGTCTGCTGGATTGGTCACTGAGCACTTGCTACTCAGTTCACACATAGACAGCTACATGTACGGCTGCGTTGTTTCCTTATCTCTCAGTGACAGCCCATGTGGCATTGTATACAAATAGGTAATAAAAAGAAGGAACTGGCCAACAAAGATGAAAGTGCAGCAAAGACATGAAAAAGTAACGCTGGAAATGAAATTGAATTGGATGGCTTTGTATTAGTCAGGCTTCTCCAGAGTAACAGAACCAAAGGAGAGCAATATAATTATCTATCTATCTATCTATCTATCTATCTATCTATCTATCTATCTATCCATCCATCCCCCTATCTGCCAGTTATGATGCTCATAAGTTATGAGACACAGATATGATACGTATAATACTCTCTAGATAGATAGATGATAGGTAAGTTAGCCTCCAATATCTGCAGGGTAGGCTGGGAGGTGGGAGACCCACGTAATTCTGTAGCTTGAGTTCAAAGGCCGTCTGTTGGCAGAATTCCCTCTTCCTTGGGGAAGTGGGTGGAGGGGTGTCAGTCGTTTCCTGTTGAGGCCTTCAACTGATTGGATGAGGCCCACCTATATTAGGGAGGGTAGTCTGCTTTACTCGAAGTCCACCAATTTAAATGTTAATTGCATCTGAAAAATATCTTTACAGAAATACCCAAAACAATGTTTGACCAAATATCTGAGTGCCGTGGCCCAGCCAAGTTGACATAAAGTATCATCAGAGAATTAAAGGCTTTTAGAAGGAATTGATGATCGTGGGAATGGTGACAATGTCTCCGTTCAAGAGGCTCTAGGTCTGCTGCCAGAGGTAGACAGATTTACAGACACACATCAGAGGAGTGGTTGTGACAAAAAGGATGAACATGTCCCAGAGGAAGTGAGGCCAGCAGGGACTCTCGAAGATATTTTACGACACTGAAAGTACGAAGGATAAAATGTTGGAAACTGATCCAGTCTTCAAAAGGAGTATGACAATTTGCCAAGGCATAGAAAACATGCTCCCTCTGTATTATTAGTTAAACAACCAGAAAAAGGCAAGCACTGTTCAAACTACTCTTGATCGTTTTTATACAAAGAAATATAACACTTCAATTCTCGCGGTTCCCAATGTTCTAAATTAAAGTATACTAAAATACATGTTAGTTTTACCACTTTTTCATTTCCTTAGGCACTTACAACCAACAGTAAGAGAGGTTTCAATGTTTTGACAAAACACATTAAAGGTCACAGAATAATCTTATTTTATCCCATTGATTTTTTAAGATCGTTTTTGCACAATTTCAGCTTGCACATTCTCATAGTCGGCACAATCTTTTGCAAAGCAAGGATGGTCTGCCTTTTCTGCCACATAAACGTCACCACCCTTATCACCACCACCATCACCTCCACCAGGCAGCTGTGGCAAACACCCAGGATGCCAGGCCCAGGCCAGGCATCAAGCTCCTTTTGATACCCATTTCTGACTCAGGACAGGGCGTCCCTTGCAAAAATCCCAGGCCAGGCCTCTGCCCTGCTCTCGCCAACCTTACCCGCCCTCTGCAGAGGCCGCGGGATTCTCTACTACCCAGGAAGTCCCCAGGGCAGACAGCTCAGTTTACACACCAATAAAAATAACTCAGGGGTGACAAACAGCCCCACATCTTCAGGGCAAGCCGCTCTTATGCAATCTACCTAGATTTCACAAGCCCCACAAGGCACCAGAAGGACGCGGATTGAGATGTATGCCCTGGCTGACACCACAGGGTGCGGCCCCTCTGGTCACAATGTCTGGGGACAAGTGACTTTGGTGGTGACATGGGATGATTCATTCACAGCAGAAAACACACTGAAACAGCACAGCCAACTGATTGATTAAAATGTGTGATATTTCTTTTTACTTTTTTATTTGGGGCAGGGTATATAAGAAAGGGATGGTTTTAGTGGAAAACTCAGAATACACATAGGCCAAAAGAAAAAAAAAAATCAAGCCGCCTATGGTCCAACCATCAGAGACCATCGCTGTTGCTACCATCCTTTCAGACTTTTTCTAGAAGTTACGTATCAAGAATGCGTGGTGCACAACTAGACTGAAGGACAACGATTTGGAGCTGATGGATCCTGGAGAAACACACTGTTCCCCAATATTCCCCAATTAAAAAAAAAAGAAGAAGAATGCGTGGTACAGAGCTTTAGGCTGCAGACTCTGGAGCCAGCCCTCCAGGTTGCCTAAGCTCTTTGGCACGGTTTCCCCATCAGTAAATTGGGAATCACAATTGTAGCCACGTTGTAAGGTGGTTTCATGGACGGAAGGTGTCCATTTTACTCCCCTGTGAAAGAGGTCAAGAGGAAGAATCTCGTGGTGAAACTTCGTGCACATTCTTCATTATTTCTTAAGGATAAACTCTTGGGAGGGCAACAATCACATCAAAAAATATATATATATGTATGTTTTGATGGCTTTGTTCATCCCTTTCCAAGTCCGGAAACTAATTAAAATGGGCCACCTGGGCCTTCTGTTGAGGTAGGAACTGGAACCATGGCCCCTGGTGCCTCTCCACTCAGGAAAGGCCCAGGAGGGTTAAGCCTCCTGCCCGGGGCACACAGCAATTGTCAGAATTAGAGTATCAGCTCCGCGAGGGCAGGGATGGAGTCTGTCCTGTTGCCTGCTGTGACCCCGCAATGACTGAATCAATTGAGAAGAACCAGAATTTTCTGGGACCAAGGGAAGCCCTAAGGTGTCTATACTGTTCTGCTAACCCCTTTTCCACAGACACTAACCCGGATTCTTTTACTGTGCAGGCTTTGTTAACTTCTGTAATGAATAAAATATTAGCCAGTGCACTTCAAAGAGAAAAGGAGGGCACAAGAAACCCCCCAGAAGGAGAGAGCTGGAACAAAGCAAAGCCAGCTAGGAGAGGCGACAATAAACAAATGCATCATTTGTATTGTGGTTTGATTGACATGTCTTGAATCATTTATGGGGAGCTCCACCTCTTTCTAATAATATGGAAATCGGGAACATGTTGCTTTCAGTCATGATTATGAGTGAGTTTAAGAGAATGTTCGCAGGTGAGGGAGACAGATGGTGGTGGTGGCACAGATATGAAGGTGCGCAGTGGTTTGCGGGTGTCCGCGCATGGCCACCATGGGCCGCCTGCGGTGCGGTGGCCTCTGACACATGCTGCTTGCCCTTGGACAAATGACCACCCAGGCATCACATACTTATCGAGCACCCACTGTGTACCAGGCACTGTGCTACACGCCGGACTAGACAGGAATGATCATTCACTCGGCTGGGATACAATGCTGCCTGCAAGCCTACTGTGCGCTGGGCACCCATGTTGGATGCTGTGCCAACAGAAAGTGAACAGAATCTATGTAATTTTACTAACAATTGTCACCCCAATAAATTTAATAAAATAAAATTTAAAAAAAAAAGAAAAAAGAAAAGTCTGGAGAGCAAGACACAAGAGGTGCAGAAAGAAGTAGCCACCTCTCCCACCTGGGTAGGGCTCACGCTTGGTAAATAATGTTTCCCATGCATCAACCACTTCAATTCTCCCAGAAGCCTGGGAAGCCGCAGAGTTGAGGAGCTTTCGAGACTCAAGACTGACCCAGCCTTAAGTCTTGGCTGTGCCACCTACGGGGGAAAGTGACTCACCATTCCCAGCCTCCTTTTCCTCATCTGTAAAAGGAAGTGCTACCAGATAAAACACAAGATGCCTTGCTCGTATTAAGTACGTCCTAACTATTGCACGGGCTATATTTATACTAAAAAATATTATTCATTGTTCCTCTGAAATTCCAGTGGAACCGAGCACCTGTTGTTTTTGTTTTTCGCTAAATCTGGCAACTCTAGAAGGAGAGACTGTGATGGTTCCTGATGGGTGATTCTCAAGAGTGTGGTGTCGAGTGAAAAAGGCAGCGGAACAGGATTTATTGCTCAATAACGTCTTTGTAAATTAAATGCACACAAAATGGTATAGATTTTCACTTATAGGTGAATAAACACATGGAGTGTTGGTCTCTGACACGTGGTCAGGTGGATTGGAAGAGCATGATAAATAAATGGGTGCTGAGGTTGGGGTGGCAGCTGGAGAGGAGAGTGGACGTGAGGGATAAAGAGGAGGAATAATGTAACATAAAACCAAACAGCATGGGGTCTTGCAGAGAGAGGTGATGATACAGCACGAGCCTAAAGTGGCCTCCATCTCGGCCTCTCAGTGACTGCACTGCCCATGTTTCAGAGTCAGAAGGACCCGGCTTTGCATCCTGTCTTGGCCACTCACTGGCCATGTGACTTCTCTGGAGGTGTTTTTGCAACACCAACAACCAATTCCCTGATTCTTCAGACATCAGCTGGGTGTCCTACAATTCAATTCAGTTCGGACACCATTTACCTAGAGTGAGCACAGTCCACACAGGTTAAGAGCTCAGTCCCACGAGACGCCCCCATTTCAGACACCAATCCCAACTCAGGTTGTCACCTGTGCTCCTGACCAACCAGTCATTAATCAAGGGTTAATAATTTATTAGAAAGGTCCATATAACTCAAGGGAATGTTACCTTATGTCTACCCGTTTATTACGAAGGATATGAGAAAGGATACAGATGCACAGCTAGGGGAAGAGGTGCGCAGGGCTAGGTTTGCAAGGGTCCCAAGCACAGCCACTTCTGTCCCTGTGCAGCTGGGGTGTGCCACCCTCCAGGCCACGGAAGGAGTCACCATCCTAGTAGCTGCTCACATCTCCTTGTTCAAGAGTTTTTCTAGAACTTTAATCCCCACTCCCCTCACTCTTCCTGGGGGATAGTACTGAAAGTTCTAACTCTGCAATCACTTGGTCTTTGGGGGTGACCAGCCCATTCTGAGGCTATCCAGGGGTCCTCCCCTAAGTCACCTCATCAGCATAAACTCAGGTGTGGCTGAAAGGGACTTGTTATGAAGAACAAAAGATGTTTCTCTCACTCTGGAGCTATTTCAGGAACTGAGGACTAAAACCAAATACTACAATTAAAGATACTGTTTACCGCTTAGGCAACGACAAGGGTTTGGGAGCTTTGTGCCAGGAATAGGACGCAGGACAAAGACCAAATGTGTATTTACTGTATCACAGCTTCCCTTTGCTGAAACGTGGTGTTCTCTCCTGGGATAACAGTTAAGTCATCTCCTAGCGAGGGCTGTTGCAGGGTTAGAAATAATGCGTGAACAGGACTGGGCATATTGTCTGATACTCAGCGTAAAGATATTAGCAGTAGTACTTAATTATTCATACAAACCCACAGGGAGATGTCCTCTCTCTCTCTCTCTCTCTCTCTCTCTCTCTCTCTCTCTCTCTCAACCAATCTCCATTCAGCTCAATGCAACACAAGCCATGCCTCTGAACTTCTGATGGGTCAGGCACAGTGTGAGGTGCTGGGGTTCCAGAAGTGAATGAGGCACAATTCTTGTCCTTTAGAAGCTTACAGTTTTGGGGGAAACCAGAAGGGATCATTATGTGTGTTGGCAGAGATGGACTCGGGTTATTATGGGAACCTGGGGTGACAGGCTTCTAATCCAGCTCAGCAGGTGCCTCCTGGACTGATGAAGAATCAAATCTCTACATATGGGGAGTTGGGTACAGGTCCTTTATCGGAGGGTGTGGTTTTCTGAAGGACGTGCTCTGATGGGAAGGGAGAGAGGGAGGCAGGATGGGGCTGCAGGAGGAAGTAAGTAAGATGGCAGCTGCTGGAGTCTCAGCCTGGAGTGTGAGCTGCACCAAGTCGGTCCTTCTTTGGAGGAATGGAGGGGCGGGCCTTTTACACCATCGGCAGTCCGTCATTGGCTGTGGGCCACTCTGGGCGTGGTGCAGACCAGGTGAGGGGGCCCCCTTTGGCTGAGGACATTTCTCCAAGCAGGATGCAGCTGTGAGCTGTAAGCAGCCAAGACTCCCAGAACGAGGGGTGAGGGGAGTGGGGGCCCCACGGACCCTGTAAACCGGTTCTAGGTGAGGCATTAACAGCATCCTGAACAACTTCTCATTCCCCATCCCCAAACCTTCACATCCGGTAGACTGCCAGGCCCAGCAAAGTTACAAGAAGACACATCAAGTTTGCAGCTAAGAAGCACAGACTGTCAGTTGGAAAGACCCTCACAGATCACCGAATCCACCTCCCTGAGTTTGCTGAAGAGGCCCGCAGAGCTGCGGTCATTTGCCTAAGGCTGGGGTCACACACTCCAGTGCCACAGGGGCTGGCCAGGAGAAACACGCTGTCTAAGGCTATAAGGAATGGTGGGGACTGTGGCAACCTGGGGGGAAGGGGTCCCTCCAATGGGGCAGCAGTCGCCTGTTTCCCATAGCGAGAGGGAATGAGGCCCCAGAAGGGTGAGCGCCTCTGAAATTCTCCAGAGAAGCTGGAAATCTGTGTGTGTGTGTGATGTGCAATCTCTGTTTTGAAATGTTGGTATCTTAAGAACACAGGATAAGCCAAGGAAAATATGTCAGCAGGCCAGACTTGGCCCTGGGGTTACTCGCATGCAATTCTCTGGCCTATGGGCCCACAGCACATCGGAAACCGAGCCAGGGCTCCTGGGCCAAGGTGCTTTCTGTCATGCCAGCAAAAGGACAAGAGAAGAAGCACGACATGGCAGGAGGGAGAAGAAAGCCCCAGAGGGAGGAAATGGGAATGGAAACCTGGAGAGAAAGGCCAGGGGTGCATATCCAGAGTCTCCAGGGTGAGTTGGAAAGGGAAACCCCATAGCTCACGCTTACTTTGGTTTCATTGAGGTGAAATGTATATAACACAAAATTAACTATTTTAAAATGTACCATTCAGAAGTGGCAACGTTGTGCAACCATCCCCCCCATCTAGTTCCAAAACATTTTCATCACGTGCAGAAGGAAACTCTGTCTTCTTCAGGAGTCACTCCCATTTCCCCACCCCCACCCCAGGCCCTGGCAACCCCTAGTTTACTGTCTGTCTCTGTGGATTTGCCTCTGGTGGATATTTCATATAAATGGAATCATACAATACGTGGTCTTTTTCCACTGGCTTCTTTCTCTTAGCATCTTGCCTTCAAGCTTCATCCATGCTGTAGCACGTCAGTACTTCATTCCTTTTGATGGCTTAATAATATTCCGTTGCCTGGACAGACTGCAGTTTGTTGATACATCCCTTGATGGGTATTTGGGTGTTTCCACTTCTCGGCTATGAGGAACAGTCCCAAGGCTTTCTTTTTAAGGGGAGGTAACTGGCGTTTGGGTGATTGCTGTTCAGGGACACAGGGCCGGTTGACCCACGTGTACATCAGGCATAATGCATGTGTATTGCCCACAGAAATGTCCTAATGTCTTTCAAAATCAGAAAGAAAAAAAGACTTTTAGGATCGAAGCAAATGTTTTCATTTTTAATTTGGCCTAGATTATGTTTGTCTTCATACCAATGCTGCCGTAATCACGGAAGAAGTGGCCCACAAGGGCACACAAGCGGCCCTGCAGGGACACAGAAAAATCAAGGACTCTGGACTTAGAAAAACCATGGGGAGGGGGACTCCTGGCTCCCCCACTTACTATTCTTGTGAATGTAAGCGCAGGGCTGGGCTTTTTGTCCAATTCAATGTTGCGTCCTTCGCTGCCAGTACAGGGCCTGGCACATAGTAGGAACTCAATAAATAATTTTTGAAAGAATTAATTCATCGGAGATGAGTCACTGAGCGTCTCTGTGGCTTGATTTCATCATCTGAGACTTGGGGAAAATAATTTTTATGTCTCAGGGTGACAAAACTTTGCCCAGTGCCAGGAATGGAGAAAGCCCCGGAGAACCCACTCCGTTTGCTTTGTTTTTCGGCAGGGTGGGGGCAGAATGAAGTTGATAGTAGGAGAGGCCAATTTCCAGCCAACGCGAGGTGCGTGTGCCCCATGTCCCCAAGACTCAGGGCACACCAGGTATTTCCACATCTTGGCGGAGGACCCCACGGTCTGGCGGGAGAGGTTGATTAACAGGCAAAAACCACAAAGAAAACGCAGAGGAAAACGATGCTGGAGAGAAACACGTACTAGCAGGGAAGGGCCAGGGAGGGTGTGTGAACATCCTGTGTGCACGTGGGTCTGAGCTTGCATGCGTGTCCATGTGTGGGGCTGTGACTGCCTGTGAATGTGAGAATTGTGGGTGTGAGAAGTATGTGTGCGCGCACATGCATGTTTGTGGGTAGAGGTGATGGAAGACAGAGGAGGAGGAGGAGGGAGAGAAGAGCAGCCGGTGCTCGCTAACACGGGAATTCTGCTTTGACTGGAGTCCAGGCTGCACATTCCAGCTGGATGTGAGGGGCGGGAGCTGGGTGGGGTCTGAGAGGGGGGAAAGGACCGTATCTAGGTTTTGTCTTGATGAGAGGAAATTCTTCGCCCAAGGCAACAATCCCCCCTGGGGTGTGCCCTCCTCTGTGGGTGACTGGGAACTCCGGAGAGCCCAGCCATCCTCCTCAAACCCAATTTGCATTAGAAACCAATGTGGGTTTCTTTTTTTCCCCCCCTTCTCCTTGAGGCCCTGAGATGCCCAGACCCTGGAGCAAGTAATAATGATGCTTTTCAGACCAGGACTTCAAACTGCTTAGCTGTGATTAGTCTCCTTTTAAACACAGGAAAACTGGGGTGACCTGAAGGAATTCCACTGACAGGTCAAAGGGAGGCTGGTGCCTCCCTGCCAACATGACCCCAGGGGTCACGGAAACCTCAGCCCCACGCTGGGTCCCACTTACCTGGGGCCACAGCACAAGGAGGCCCTGCTGGTTTCTGGACAGAAGTAAATTGAGCCTCTTATTGATGTCTGGAGGGCAAAACCCTGCAGGCCGAGGAGGCAGGCTACTTTTAGAATATTCCGGAAGACGCTTCTGCGGTCAGTTCTGTCTGGAGGCAGCGGAGTGTCAGGGAATAAGAGGCAGCTTATTGGTCAAAATGGGGTGCGAGTCCTGTGAGAGTGACCTCAATTTCCTTGTGTGTAAACTGGGGGTAGTGTCCTGCACGGGGGCATTATTTGAGGTCTAAAGAGACGTGGGAAGGTTTTGCACAGTGTAGGGCACAGACCCGCAGAGCGGTAATCATTCGAGTTAAGATATCATCATTATCATCTCCGCGTGAAAAGGCTGTCTCCCTAGCAATGGGGACCCGGAGACTCTCAAAGCTCCAAGGTCTGAGGGGTCTAACAAAACTCACTCCACACTCCCCAGCTCTCCCGGTCAGGGTTGCTGAGGGATTCAGTGAACTCTGCGAAAGCAATGACAAGATTTCTTGGTAGGAGATCACTGTCCCCTAGCTTCCAGGGGAACCTCGGCGATAGCGGCAGAAGAGGTTCTGAGAAACCCAGTATCAAGAATGTTTGACCTCAGGATGGAACGCTTTTCGATTTACTCTCTGAAAGATCTGGACCCCAGCTGTGTGTCCATAGTCCCCAGATAGATGAGGGGCTTGGAGGCAGTAGGTGTCCTGGAAAGGGACAGGGTTTGGAGGGGACCCCAGAGTTCTATAGTCCTAGGTTCAAATCCCACCTCCGCTTCGTCTCAGCTGTACGGGCCTGAGCGAACGACACCATAATAATATGCTCTCTTGGGATAACAAATATCAGACTGCAGGCACATAGTAGGAGGTCCAAAATGGTGGCTTCATTGGTTGGGTCTGTTCAATCAATGAATGGACTAGTTTTGAAAATCAAAATGATTCTCTATGGTTTTGAGTTGGGTATTTTGTTCATTTCATCAACATTTACAAAGAACCTGTTATATGCCAGATCCGGGGAACTCAACAGGAAATGAAACAGGGCCACTGTCTCATGAGGAGACAAGAACACAACAGAATGGGAATAATCTGATCGCCCGCCTCTCCTTGAGACACTCTCTCAAGCAGAGGGTGATAAGCTCCTCTTGGGTGCTTCCCTGGCAGATAGGTCTCCTGGGACACGGGAGTGGACCCAACCACAGAATCTTGAGGGAACTACTGTTGCAGTCCCCAGAGACACAGGGTGACAGCAGAGGGCTTTCCAACCCCAAACAAACAAACAAACAAAGATAGATGAAGAAAAATGTTGTCGAGCTGTCAGTTGGGAGGGTGTCCCTGGACACATAGCTGCATTTTGGAACACTGAAGTGCAGCCGAGTTCCTTAGGAGCCCAGAGAACACACGGCAGCACCTGGCTTCTCTAAGGTGAGATGACTCACCCAGCATCACACGAAACCAATGCGAGAGAGAGCTGCTGAGCCACCAGCTGCCAGCTAAGAAGCCCTCAAAGTGTTGTTTACTGACAGAAATGGGCCTGCCCCCCCACACCCCCGCAGCCCCCTTCATCCAACCTGTAGCGTCAGAGCACACAGGGTTGGCTGAGGCCAGATTCCTGAGGAAAAGGAAGGGGCAGAGGAAGGGACTGGTCATCGTGGCCTTGGGTCTCTGAGTCTAGTGAGAGTTCTCTTGGTTTCTCTCTGGTCAGGGGCCAGGAAGCAGCCTGGTCCCACAGCTTCCTAGGTTTGGTCCTGGCAGAGAGGAGATGAGCAGGATGGAGTTATGACAATGGACAACAGGGTATGTGTAAACAACCTCCCTGCCTCCCCCAGGCCCCCCCTGGCACAAAAGTCCATCTTGCCTGTATTGTATTAATCTCCTAGGGCTGTTGTGACAAAGTACCACAAACTGAGTGGTTTAAAACAACAGAAACTTATAGTCTCTCAGTTGTGGAAACCAAAAGTCTGAAACCAAGGCGTTGGCAGGGCCAGACTCCCTCCAAAGTCTTGAGCGGAGTATCCTTTCTCGCCTCTCCCAGCATCTGGCGGTGGCCTGCAATTCAGCTTTCCTTGGCTTCTAGCTACATCACTCCAACCTCTGCCTCCATCTTCCCATGACTGTCTTCCCTGTGTGTGTCTGGTCTCTGTGTCCAAATCTCCCTCTTATAAGAACAACAGATTGGATGAAGACCCACCCTACCCCAGTACGAGCTCATCTTAATAACACTTGCTAAGACCCTATTTCCAAATCAGGTCACATTCACAGGTTCAGAATGGACATGACTCTGAGGGGACACCACTGAGCCCTGTTCAGTTCCCAAGCATTGGAGTCCTGAAGTCCTGGGTTCAAATCCTAGCTTTGTCACTTACGGGTTTTGGACTTTCAGTCCACTTCTTAACCTCTCTAGGACTTCTGTTTCCTCATTAGAAAAATGGGGGTATAATGCACGCCCAGCAGGGCTGTTGTAAGGATTTGAACTAATGTCTGCAGAACACGTCAAAGGTCTCACAAAACAGAAGAGGTCTTATCTTTATTACTGTAGGAATCCGTCTTGGATCTTCCCAACCCCTGCAGCTGGTGTAAAGCTCTGGTTCCAGGTATTTCCACTCCACCACATGCCAGTGTCCCCTGTGCTTCCCGGGAGCACTGGAACGCAAGTATGGTCACATGCGTGGCTTCCTGCTGCCCTCGTCATCAGCTGCCCTGTCTTTTGGGCAGAGGTAGGAAATGGCATTCCCCAGAAGTGGAAAGCACGTGTCCAGGAAAAGCCAAGGGCACAGCTAGGTGCGATTCCAGCCCGGGAACATCCACGGCACTTCTTCAGTTGTTCCCAAGGTCCAGGCTCCCAAACTGAGCAGGCAGGAGTGAGACTGTGTCTTCAGACAGGAAGAGTCGCTTCCCAGAACACAGTATCTGGCTGGAGCCGCGCTCAAACAGCTGTGTAGGCATTATAAATCTCTCTCCTGGAGATGAGGCACACTGGCTCGCCACGTGTCCTGCTAATGGTAAATCTGTCAGAGCCCACAGCGCCAGCCCTGGACTCGGAGTGCATCAAGGTGAGACTGACTGCCTCCCTCAAGCCTGTTAATTGCACCTGCAATCTATTCCCCTCCAAATGTGGAAAGCTGTCTTTCTTCCCTGAGAGCAGCAAGGGGAGTTGAATTGCAGAGCAGGCTGTGCTTCAAATACAACCAGAATGCCTCTGAAACCCAGCTCTGACTTGCCCACTTTCTGCCAGGGGATCCCTCTTCTGCAAGACCCTGGGTGATTTGGACAAGTTGAGGCCGGATGGACAGGGTCCCTCAGGTATTGTACAGGTTGTCGTGGTTTTGTGGCTTATTTTTTTTGGTGCAGTCTATCTTTAAAGCTTCACTTTAAAAAAAAGTGGTCATTCGCCTTATTTTGATCTGGAAGATGTAAAATTAGGTCCCTGATTTATCACCTCAGAGATGTATGACTTTGAACAATCCCTTAATCTCTTTTAGATTGCTCATTTTAACAAGATGAATATAAAACCTTTCTTATCGGTTGGATACAAGGATGAAATGAGGTATTCTGTGGCTATCAATCAGAGTTTTAGTTGGAAACAGCCTGTAGTATTGCTGATAAATCAACTCTTCAAAAACAAAAAGCTCTGATTTGTAGCACCTGCCAATTTCTGTGGTGTAAATACTCCTTTCATGGCCCATTTTAAGCTACCAACATAACATCAGTGAATGAGTTAGGAAGAGGAGTGAACAATTGGCTCTCCTAAGCTGATCTGAGCGGGCACCAACACAGCCGTGAAGACAACAGATACCAACTCTCGCTAATTTTATCAGGAAAGAAATGGACCCAAAGGATATGGGGTAGCTTGCAGAATTTCCAGCTGGCGAATTAGGCCTGGAGTTTGTGTAGCCAGCATTTACACCCTGAATCACTCCAGAAGTCACACAACATTGAAGGTGCCGCTATTGTGCCCTCTGGCACAGATACAGTAATCTGCTCCAACATCACCAACAATGCTGAACACTGGTCAGTGCCACTAAAACTGTAGCCACTGACATCTCTGAAAATACCAGAGCTGTTGCCATCCTCACCAGCATGAAGAAGGCATGCGAGAGGCATGGGTCCTGCTTCCTCTCACCATTTAATCTAGGAAGGTGCATATGATTGGTTGAGCAGAATCACATGTCTGTGCCCTAGCTGCAAGGGAAGCTGGGGAGATGAGTATATTAGTTTCCCGTGGCTGCTGTAACAAATTATCACCAACCAGGTGATTTAAAACAACAGAAATTTATTCTCTCACAGTTCTGGAGGCCTGAAGTCCAAAATCAAAGTGTTGGCAGGACTGTGCTTTCTCTGGAGGATCTAGGCAAGAATCCTTCCTTGCCTCTTCTAGCTTCTGGCGGATGTCAGCATTCCTTGTTGCTGCATCATTCCAATCTCTGCCTCCATCTTTACATGGCCTTCTCCTCTTCTCTCTCTGTCTCTCTTCTGTGTGTATCTTACAAGAACACTTGTCATTGGATTTAAGGCCCACTTGGATAATCTAGGATGATCTCATCTTGAGATTCTTAATTACATCTACAAAGTCCCTTTCACCAAATAAAATCACATTCAGAGGTTCTAGGGTTTAGGACATGGACATATCTTTTTGGGGCCACCATTCAACCCACTGCTGTGAGTATTTGCATTTTCAGCTGCTATAATAGGCAGTGAGCTCCACCTCATTAGGTGGGAGATTCCTCAACTACAAGAAATGGTTTGGAGGGTGGACAGTCAGAAAAACTTCCAATGTCTTCTAGAACTGGAGTTGCAAATTTTTTCTGTAGAGTCAGAAGGTAATTATTTTCAGCTTTGAGGATCATATAGTGACAACTACTCAATTTTGCCATTGTGGCATGGAAGCAGCCATGGGCATTACGTAAATGAATGGGGGTAGCTATGTTCCAATAAAACTTTATTTACAAAAACAGGTGTCTGTCCAGATTTGGCCCAAGAGCCATAGATTGCTGACCCCTGTTCCAGAACCTGAAGGAGCCTATGTTCTAAGCATTCAATACGTGTTGGTTGATTCTTCAATCTTCAGTGTCTTTGAAATGTATTGAACATGGAGGACCAAGCCAAGGCAGAAATTAATAAAAAGTTAAAACTCATCACTAATGCTCCATGACCCACACTCTTGTATAAACTATAGAAGGGTGAAGAACTGTGACGTCCAATTGAAAAAACAAAATCAAGTTTGTGAGATGAGTTTTGCCTGTTGACCTGAGTTTTGACCCCTGGTTTCATACCTAGTGACAGCACCCCTGACCCAGCAGAGACCCAGGTACCCATGGTCACAAGGGGGACCAGGGAAGACTGTGGGGGGCTTTACACAAATTAACCCCATCCAAGGAGAAATGTGGGCAGAAGCCCAGTATGTCCCGCTGGCAATGAGAGGCGATAGCAATTGCTCCATGCAGGGCAAATCATGTAAAATCCAGATTTCTGCTTCCGGGATTGTAAAGCAGCACAGGAAACTGCGTCTGAAGGGCAAAAAGGTGAAAAACACCTTGGCTTTGAAGGCTGACAGATCTGGGCCCAAGTCTCAGCTCCCCAGTGACCCAATAAAGCGCCAGCCTCAACTTCCTCTTCTGTAAAATGGGGAGAGTTAGATCCATACCACTGCATGGTCACGAGGATTAAATGCAATAGTTTTCATAAAAAAAAACTTAGCGCCTACTGAGCGCTCACTAACTCTCAGTTCCTTACAAGTCTGAATTATGAGTAAACTTTTGAAAAGCAACACACCGGAACATATATAAAAAAGTAAGTGTGGTCCTTTAAAGGAGGCCCCTGGGGAGGCCGGACCCTGGGTCAGCCAGGCTGCCAGGGCTTAGCACACTTTGGGAGCGGGTGGCTGATTTGCCTTGGGTGTCTCGGCAGTTTCTCCTGACTTTTCTCATCCTTGGAAAGTGGACTTGATTTCTGGACAGAGCCCAAAGTTAAATGGAGCCAGGCCTGATGAACAAGGTGGGAGATGAAGCTGGCTGGGATCGCTCTGGGTGAGAAAAGACCCGTGATTGCAAAATAACGAGCAGGGGTTATTGGTGTGGTTTGGAACCTGGCTCTGAAGGAAATCCCCAGAGAGGAGCTCCAAAGGGGCTTTGAGCATCTGGAGCTTTGCTGAAATAAGTGACTAAGTCCCTGGAGGAGTGACTATAGCCGGGAAAACACTCGTTTGGAAGGGCAAGTTCTGGGCTGTTTGCAGGGTCTGGTGTAGTATTCATTCATTCATGCATGCATGCATTCATTCATTCAACATTTACTGAGCATTAGGCCCAGTGCTGGGCACTGGGTGTGGTACTGAACATGACTTCATCCTTACCCTCAGGTTTGTAGCCAAAAACGGACATTATTACAATTCTCATAGAGGAACAACTAGATCATGCCACTGTGGTCTATGCAAATGTGCCTCTAGCTTATGCAGTGCACAACCTGTGCAGTGGCATGTGGCAGCCTTGCTTTAAGGGAGAAACAATACAGAAACGAGTTATACTTTGGGGTTGGGCAGACATTTGATCTGGATTATGAAGGAGGTACAGGAGTTTTCGAGGCAAAGGGAATGCCAGACTCAAACCATGTGAACCAAAGCACCGAGGAGTGCTAGGTGAATTCGGTGAAGACTGAGACATCTGGCAGATTTGGGGAGGAGGCTGGCAGGCTGGGGGCAATGAGGCTGAGGGGACTGATTTCCTACGCATGAATCAAGATTCCTCCAGGGGCTTCTGGGGGAGTCAGAGAGGCCCAAGAATGTCAGACATTCCATTCCTCTGAGTTGGCCTCACAGCCTCTGCCTGAGGGAGCGATTTGAGAAAGAAAAATGACCTTGGAGTGGCGAAGATGAGGTCTGGATCCCAGCTCTGCAGCCTGTGGGCTGTGTGTTCTCCAGCCAGTCACTTAACCTCTCTGAGCAGCAGTTTCCTAATCTGCAAAATGGAGGTCACGGTTATGCTGGTGGTTGGGGGATTTGGCAAGATGCGAAGTCAGAGACATAGAAGGTGTTGTAAAAGTCATTTTCTTTCCTCTCCAAGTTCTGGTCTCTGTCAACTTTTGTGTAGGGGACAGAAACCAATAATTAGGGTGCTGACAGCACCAGCCTTATGTAGGTTGAGTACTTAGGCGATTATTCTCATTCCTGAAAGTCTCTCCAGAG
Organism: Rhinolophus sinicus; assembly: GCF_057876585.1. NCBI lineage: Eukaryota > Metazoa > Chordata > Mammalia > Chiroptera > Rhinolophidae > Rhinolophus > Rhinolophus sinicus. Next base: position 30,644,545 of record NC_142509.1, on the reverse strand, counting down.
AGCTGGCCCCAGTCTCCACATTTCCAGGTTAGCATTAGCACCAGTGAGCATTTTCTCTGTGTTTAGCATTGCCCTTACTCCTCAGAGGTCGTTTAAAATGCAAATCTTCCCCTTGCATCCCAGACTTTTATCAGCATAATCCATCTACTCAGGGAATGGAAAGGTGGGGCACAGAGAAATGGGGTAGCACATCTTGTGCTAGGAGGGTGGGGCTCACTTGCTCGGCTCCTTTCCCCCCCCTTCCCAGAAAGAGAGAAAGCTCCGGGGATTGGAATCAGGAGGAGGAGAGAAGAGCCCCGAGGGCACAGAGTCGTATGGGGCCCAGCCGACTTCTCTGCAGTCACTGCTCTGTTCTATGTGCCAGGCTGTAACCTGTCCTCAGGGGACTCACAGTCCCACTGAGAAACCAAACAGAAACAGATAAGCAAGGCAGGGAGGGATAAGGTGAGGTGGTCACTGTGACCCAGGCACGGTGCCAGTTATCTCCATCCTGTCATCTCCATCCTGGAGGTGGCTGTCAGAGGAGGCAACTGAGACTCAGAGGGGCTCAGAATGCTTCCCCGAGGCCAGAGAGCCAGCAGGTGGCAGAGACTCCCAGACCCAAATTTTCTAGGTGCGTTATTTGGGCAGGACTGGAAGATTGGGCCACAGGCCTGAGTTCAAGTGTGGGGCACCTTCCCTGTGCTGCCTTTCACTGATGCATCCCGGATAGAACCAAGCCCCTCTGAGCCTCTGCAGTCTTATTCCTGAAGAGGGCTGCCCCAGAAACCTCTGAGGTCCCCTTTCAACTACAGGAGTCTTCCCAAGACATCCCATCCTATTGCGATGTCTCTCTTCCTATGTGCGTGTGGGTCTAACATGAGAGAGAGATAACATGAAAGAAGAGAGAATTGCAAATTCAAAATCGTGCAATATAAAAATACGTTGGAAATAAAGCCTCCCTTTAGGTGCAACACGTTTGGAAAACCGCAAATCTCCCCCAGCTTGAAAAGGCGACGTCAATAATTGCATCATTTCAGAAAAGCGAGTGGCCCGAGTGAAATTTACCCAGCGGTGCAGTGCTGCCACGTGTTCGCAGCATGTTAACGGATAAAGAGACATGCTCACCAGCCCTTTCGGGGTATGCTTGGATTATGTGAGGTTTTAATTATGTAAAGATCTTCGAGAAGACATTCCTTTGAAAACTGTGACCTCCCTTGTGACGGCTTGTGCATGTGTATAAAAATATGTAACCCATATACATTATGAGTCCCCATATGGTTCCTTCTGTGAATGTGGTTGCCTGCAAAGAAGTGCAGTCTCGCTATCAAACCGTCATTCAGTTCTTACTCTACGTACAGTCCGGTGCCACTTCACGCCGGGGATTCTGTTCCGAGAAATGCTGCATTCGGTGATTGCGTTGTGTGAATATCACGGAGTGCACTCACACAAACCTAAACGGTACGGCCTGCTTCACACCCAGGCGGTACAGTCTAGCCTATTGCTCCTGTGCTACAAGCCTGGACAGCACGTCGCTGTACAAAACAACCCAAGATAAAATCAAGCACATGAGCAAAATCATGCCATCAAGAGACTCAGTAAACATGGATGGAGGAGGCTACTGCTGACATAACACGGCGTATTGTTTTACAGCAAACTTTTCTTTTCGTAAGTAGAAAGAGTACACTCTAACGATAAAAAGGATAGTATAGCAAACACACGTACCAGCAACACAGTCGTTTATTATTATTATCAACTGTTACCTATGTCCTGTACATAAACGTACATGCTGTGCTTTTACACAACTGGCAGTTTACACCAACATCACCACAAACGCGTGAGTCATGCTTTGCTCTGTGACATTACGACGGCCATGAAGTCGCTAGGCGATAGGGACTTGTCAGCTCCATTACAACCTTGTGGGACCCCCATCTCATACGTGGTTTATCACCGAGTGCGACGTTGTTGTGTGATGCATGACTAGTCGTCCAAAGCCTGCAGCAACCCCGAATACGAGCCCTGCCTACCTGTTCCCCACTCTCTTTCCCAATTCCAAATTCCAAACTCTCAGACTACCTTTCCCCTCTCTTATCGCAGTTCTTTGTTGTGTAGATGAAAGAAGTTTCTCTACAGAGTCCTCCCCACCCTTCTCACTGGTCTGTACCATGTCTGTACTGTAAGGAGATTTTCTGGAGTCTATAAGGCTAAGGATTTCGACCTGGGCTAGCAAGGACTCCGGGGGCAGAAAGGGAAGGTTAGACACACCAGCATTAGTCGATTGTACAGCTCTAGACCATGATGACCCCTTGGTCTTAGGTCTTTGAACTCTCCCCTACCCCCCCACCTTGCTGTTAGCCATGCCCAGAAGGGGTGATTACCCCCAACCCCCCCAATACACCTGCCTGGCCTGCCCATTTGCTCCTTCTGTTTTCCTTCCCTAACCCCCAGGCAGACTTAGCCGCTCCTTCCTTTGGATTCCACCTTCTACATACCTAAGTCCTTGATAACGATCTTTACTGGTTTGTTTACAGGTCAGTTTTATCTCTAGGCTGTGAGCTCTCAGAGGGTAAAGACCAACGCATTTTCATCCCTCTATCCTCAGTATTGGGCCCTGCGTACATAGTACGTGCTTAAGAAATATCGTTACGTGACAAATGCCTAAAAAAGGCTTTTGGAATTGCACAGAATTGAAAAGAAGAGTGAAAACGAAACATTCTGAGCACAGGGACTGATATCCCTCTGGGAAAGGCCTGGCAAAGGTTGACTGCCTTGTTCCCCCATTGTAGCTCTCGTGTACATTCTGGGTGAATAAGCAGGTCATCTTGGCAACTCTATCCCCCAAAACTGGGGGAGGTTATTTCCAAAAATGGCTGAGAAAATCACTCCCATCTCACATGCCCTTTCCTGGTGGCCGTTGTCACTTCTCCCATCCTGGGCTGGCCTCGTGCCTTCTTTGAACAATAGAATACAGCAGAAGAGGGGTTGGTCAAGTTCCATGCTTCAGCCCTTAAGGGTCTTCTAGCTTCTATTTTCATGAACTTAAAGCCCAGCGACCGCATAAAGAAGCCCAAGTCATCCTAGTGGAAAGGCCACACAGAGGAAAATCAAGCAGCCCCCAGCTGACAGCGAGCAGTGACCACCAGACACATGAGTGAGGGCATCTTGGGTTTTCCAGCCCCAGAGAGCAGCCACATAAGTGAATCCAGCTGACACCATGTGAAGCTGAAGAACTACCCAGCTGAATTCCTGACTCACGGAAGCATGAGCAATAAAACGGTTATTTTAAGCCACTGTGTTTTGGGATGCTTTGTTACGCAGCGATGTGTTACTGGTCCATTAATTTTTTTCCGTATGAGCAAACAAATTGGTGGTGGGGTGTCTGTGGCTTCTGAGCTGGGAGTTAGAGAGGATATTACTACAATTCAAGCTTTTTTATTGCTATGTGTTTGTTTGCTTGCTTTTTAGCTTTAAAATATCAAATTAGCATCACCAGAATGGGGCAAATCCACAGTGTGTGCCATCTGATAAGACGCATTGAGACGAATGAAGCTCATTTCTGTGATAATCCAGCCAAAAGTGTATAACTTAAATGTAATCATGAAGAAACATCTGACAAACCCAAACTGAGAGACATTCTATAAAATAACTGACCTGTCCTTTTAAAAAATGTCAATGTCATGAAAGACAAAGAAAGAAAGGCTGAGGAACTCTTCTAGAATAAAGGAAGCTGACATGACAATGGAATGTCATGTGTAATCCAGAGTTTCCTTCTGTTATAAAGGACATTGTGGGGACAAATGGCAAGATCTGAATGAAGTTTGTTGATTAGATAATAATGCTGTATCAGTGTTAATTTCCCAATTTTGATAATTACGTTGTAAGATATATCCTAGGAGAATGTCATTTGTTTTTAGGAAATATAGGTTGAAGTATTTACAGGTAAAGGGATGTTATGGCTGCAACTTACTGTGAAATGGTTCTGAAAAAAAAACTACATCTTTCTCTTCCATGTATCTATATCTAGAGAGAGAGAAATAAAGAAAAGGATAAAGCAAATGTGGTAAAGTGTTAACATTTGGGGAATCTGCAATGCAATCTCTATCAAAATACCAATGGCATTTTTTTCACAGAACTAAGACAAATAATCCTAAAATTTATACGGAACCACAAGACCCCCAGTAGCCACAGCAATCTTGAGAAAGAAGAACAAAGTTGGAGGCATCATGCTCCCTGATATCAGACTATACTACAAGGCTACAGTAATCAAAATGGCATGGTACTGGCATAAAAACAGACACATAGATCAATGGAACAGAATAGAGAGCCCAGAAATAAACCCATATTTATATAATCAATTAATGTATGACAAAGCAGGCAAGAATACACAATGGAGGTAAAGACAGTCTCTTCAATAAATGATGTTAGGAAAAATGGATAGATACATGCAAAAGAAATGAAACCAGACCACCTCCTTAAACCATATACAAGAATAGACTCAAAATGGATTGAAGACTTAAACGTAAGACACAAAACCATAAAACTCCTAAAAGAAAGCATAGGCAGTAAACTCTTTGATGTTGCACTTAGTAATATTTTTTTGGATATCGCTCCTGAGGCAAGGGAAACAAAAGAAAAAATAAGCAAATTGGACTACATCAAACAAAAAAGGTTTTGCACAGTGAAGGAAACCATCAACAAAATAAAAAGACAACCTACTGAACGAGAAAAGATATTAGCCAATGATATATCTGATAAGGGATTACTAGCCAAAATATATAAAGAACTCATACAACTTAACACCCAAAAACAAATAATCCAATTAAAAAAATGGTCAGAGGACCTGAACAGACATTTCTCCAAAGAGGACATACAGATGTCCAACAGCTATGAAAAAATGCTCAAGGTCACTAATCATCAAAGAAATGCAAATTAAAAACATAATGCGATATTACCTCACCCCTGTCAGAATGGTCATCATCAATAAATCAACAAGTAACAAGTGTTGGTGAGGATGTGGGGAAAAGGGAACCCTCAGGCACTATTGGAGGGATTGCAAACTGGTGCAGCCACGATGGAAAATAGTATCGTGGTTCCTCAAAAAATCAAAAATAGAACTAGCATATGTCCCAACAATACCACTTCTGGGCATTTATCCAAAGAAATCCAAAACACTAATTCAAAAAGTGTTCACTTTTCAAACCCTATGTTAACTGCAGCATTATTTATAATAGCCAAGCCATGGAAGCAACCTCAGTGCCCATTGATAAGACACTTGGATAAAGAAGAGGTGGTACATACATACAATAGAATATTACTCAGCCATAAAAAAGAATGAAATCTTACCATTTGCAACAACATGGATTGACCTAGAGGGTATTACGCTAAGTGAAGTAAGTCAGACAGGGAAAGACAAATACCATATGATTTCACTTATATGTGGAATCTAAAAAACAGAAACAAACTCATAGATACAGAGAACAAATTGATGGTTGCCAGATGGAAGGGGGTTGGGGGGATGGGTGAAAAAGATGAAAGGGGTTAAGATGTACAAATTGCCAGTTATAAAAATAGCCACGGGGATGTAAAGTACAGTACAGAAAATATAATCAATAATATTGTAATAACTATGTACAGTGCCAGGTGGGCACTAGACTTATCGGCGGCGATCACTTAGTAAGGTATATAAACGTCTAATCACTATGCTGTACACCTGAAACCAATTTAATATTGTATGTCAACTGTAATTGAAAAATAAAATTTGAAAAACATCAAAAAAACACTTGGGGAATCTGGGTGAAGGGTATAGGGGAAATCTTTGTACTGTTCTTACAACTTTCCTGTAAGTCTGAAATTATATTAAAAGAAAAGTAATTTATCTTTTTGAAAGAAAGAAGCAAATGGTGATGTATGCATGGTTTCCTTCATAGAGGAAAGGACCGTCCACGTTGGGGGCAGAACCGGCCAGGCTCTCCTTGGAAATCCTTGACTGGGAGCCAGCTTTGGCTCCTTCTCGTCTCCCTCTGGTGGCATGCATGTAACAGGGAGCCACTGGCCTGCCTGGGCTGCCTGCTCCGTGTTCTGCAGGCAGCGTGGCATCTGGAAAGGATCAACAGCTACTGCTAAATTCTACCCCTCTACCTTGGCTCACTCTGGGAAAGCAAGACTGGGTTCTGGATTTTTCACCATGAGAATCCATAGACCCGGAGGGGACTGTTAGGGAAAGTCCTTCCTGGGAGATCCCTGGAGCACTTTGCCAAGATCTCAGTTACGACTCCATCTTCCTTGCTCATCTGGATTTTGGGCCCCCACCCCCACCTCCAAACCCTTGCTGAGAGCTTATACCTGGGGCAGTCTGCTAATTTTATCTGCCTGGGCCAGGGACTAGGGATGAGAGAGGAAAGGATCTAGTGGCCCAAAGGAACAGCAGTGCAGGTAGGTGGTGTTTGTAGGATGCGGCCGCCCCAGGCTCCCAGGCTGGGCAATGCCAACCATGCCATGTTTCTGGGCAGAGCTCTGGAGGGGAGTGGGATGGGCAGAAAACAGACCAGAGTTTGGAATCAAGAGACCCAGGGGGGCAGTCTCTGACACGCCCCTTCCTGGCTAGATGACACTGGCTCGGAGTCTTCTCCTAGAGTCGAGCTTAAAGCCCCACTGACAACGGAAATGATCAAACACACCTGAGATGTGAATGAAGCATCACGAAAGTGTCCGGCACAAAGATGGTTTGCCCACAAAGTGCTTCAGCGCCACTCTCATTTATGGAGCACCAACTTGGAGCCAGACCCAGCAGGGCCCGCTAGAGGGTGTTCTCTGCCTCCCCTGGCCCCCAATGTCACCCCCTCCACCCCGCTTCACTCTGTTCTTCTCCTCATGTGACAGCATCATGACCCCAGCTCAGGTGCTGGAGCTTCTGGGTTCAAATATGGGCCTTACCACCTCCAAGTGACTGAGTTACCCAACATATGTGTGCCTTATTTTCCCCACCTGGAAATGGGAACAGTGATAGCATCCACCTCTTGGACTGCTGTAGAGATCAGCTGAACCCATCCATGCAAATGAAATACTAACAGTCAGTGCTTACATAGCAGTAACTACATGCCAGACACAGGTCAACACTCTACTCGTATTATCCCCATTTCACAGATGAGAAAGCTGAGGCACAGACTGCAGAATTTGCCCAAAATCACAGAGGGAGAAAGGGGTGGAGATGGAATCTGACCCAGGAGTCAGTGTTCCTATCCCCTCAGCTCTGTGCCATGAGTATACAGCGCTCCATCCACGTTTGCTGTTACTGATGCTTGCAGCCAGGGCCAGATTCATGGGTGTGCGACCTGTGCAGTCCTGCAAACCTGGCACTTACAAGGGTAATGCTTGTCAGTGCTCTCATGTCCCTGTCTTGAAATTCTTAATTTTAACAAGGCGCCCCACATGTTCATTTTGCACTGGGCTCGAAAATGACGCGGCTGGTCTTGCTCAGAATCTTACAAGGAGCGACTGTCTCCTTCTCTTTCACTTTCTACTCCTCCCTTCCTAGCCGGTGAGCTCTCTGGGATCTAAGATACAGCTACCTTATCTGTATCCACCCCAGTGCATGACCGGCAGGTAACAGGTGTTGACACTCTAGCTGGGAGGGACAGAGGTGGCCAGAGTCACAGCTATGGCCCTGCCCCCCCCACACACACACACACACACTTCCCCTCATACCCTAAGAATGGCGTCCAGCCCAGGGAGCCTCAGGAACTGTGGAGAAGGAATCTCTCCTGAAGTGTGCAGGGACTCTGGCCAGCGGCCATCAAAACCAGGTCTTTCCAGAATGGCAGGGAGAGAGGTGTCATCAGGAGACACCGCGGCTTCTGCAACGGGGGGATCCCAGCCAGGCCTGGAAAGACCCTAATAAACAGGTAATTAGGAGGCTGGCTCTGGAACTAGTGGCAGCGCAACATGTAATTACACTGTTTGGAGCTGGAGCTGGGCAGGGTTTTCTCTCGCCTGTGACGCTGGAGGTAATGCAGATTCCAAAGTGCAGACTGTGGTCAGGGCACACAGGTAAACACGGCCCTTCCTAAGGGCAGACAGCGTTCAGACCAAAGGTTCAAGTGCAGAACTTTCAGTGGTCAAAGGAATTTGCCCCCCTTTATATATAGGGAGCCGGTAATGTGTGGGGGAGGGGTGGAACAAACATCTGTTCGGCACCTACTATGCGTCGGGGTCTGTGCTGGATTGACAGGATGAAAAAGGGGATTTGGGGGCCAGGCAGGGGGTGGGCATTTCCAGGGACTGGGGTTGGATGTCATTCCTCTCCCCTGCCTGCCTGCCTTCCCCTCCTCTCCTCTGCCACACACATTTCTAACTACCGATATTTTAAAAATTGAGGTGAAAGTCGCATAACGTAAAACTAGGTGTGTTCACGTGAACAATTCAGTGGCATTTAGTATATTCACAGTCGTGTGCCACCATCACCTATATCAAGTTCCAAAACATTGTTATCACCCCAAGAGGACACCCTGTTCCTGCTCCTCATGTACCACCAGGCCCAGCAACCACTCATCTACTTCCTGTCTCTATGAACTTACCTATTCTGCACTTTTCATATACATGCAATCACATCATATGTGACCTTGTGAGCTTGGCTTCTTTCACTTAACATCGTGTTTTTGGAGGCTCATTCACAAGGTCACATGTATCAATACCTCATTGGTTTTTATCGCCAAATAATAGATTTTCTGGATTTTCCCTATTTTGTTTTTGTGTTCCTTCATCGATTAAGACACTGGATTGTGTCCACTTTTTGGCTTTTACGAATAATGCAGCTATGAACATTTGTGTACAAGTTTTCATGTGGACATGTGTTTTCAACTGTCTTGCTTATATACGTAGGAGTGGCATTGCTGGCTCATATGGCAATTGTACATTGGATTTTTTCTGTTTTCTACAGTAGCTGTACCATTTTACATTCCCACCCGAAATGCACAAGGGCTGGATTCCTCCTCATCCCCCTTCCTTTTTTTCTTTCTTCCTTCCTTCCTTCCTTCCTTTCCTTCCTCCCTCCCTCCCTCCTTCCTTCTTTCCTTTCTCTCTCTTTTCCTCTCTCTCTTTCTCTCTCTCTCTCTTTCTTTTTAATAATCATCAATTTTTCCTGGGGCCGACTAAGCCCAACCAGCCACTGGGGCTCAAACACAGAGCCATGCCTTCCAGATTGACAGGAAGGCCTGTAAGAGCCAGACGGCAGGAGGGGCAATTTGGAATCACCCAGGAGTTGCTCACATCAGAAGAAGCGGACAGAAAGAGCAGCTCCAAGCTGCCCCCGTCCTCAAGGGCTTGGTGATGAATTTGGCATCAGAAACTGCCCCGGGGTGGATGTGGGGGGGTGGGGTGCCCTGCAGTGAATGGCTGTGTTGTGAGTTGAGAGAGAGAGAGCCTGGTCCTTGAGACCCCAGGCAGCTTTGCCATGGACACCTCTGCCTGAGTGTCACGGAGGGCGGCAGTGCTTTACCCTCTCTGCCAGAGCACGGATGGCCTGGGCGAGCTGGCAGAGGGCAACACTGACAGAAGGAGACACCACTCAGGTACTGGGTGGTGGTGGGAGCAAGGCCCACCTGTGTGAAGAGTCACACGGCTTCTCCCACCCACAAAGGGACCAGGAAGTACAACGGCGCTATGCTTGGAAGGACAGAGAACCAGAAATGTTGGGCAAACAGTACAAATGACGACGACACATAACTGACTGTAAATAGTGTATAGACTATGATGTACTGAAACTTGTGTCCCTGAAAATAAGACCTAGCCGGACCATGAGCTCTAATGCGTCTTTTGGAGCAAAAATTAATATAAGACCAGGTCTTAGCTAACATAATGTAAGACCGGGTCTTATATTAATTTTTGCTCCAGAAGACACATTAGAGCTCATGGTCCGGCGAGGTCTTATTTTCGGGGAAACACGGCGTGTAAAAAATACTTGCAGTGGTTTCCTGAGTGCTTCCTATGTGCCAGGCAGTGGGCTAACTGCATCGTTTCACAAATTCTCATACCCATCCTGGGCCGTGGGTTTTGTGACCAACAATGACGCTCAGAGAGGTTAAATTCTATGCTCGTCTGTTATTTACGATGCTTTGGCTGCAAGTTCCAGACAATACTGCTTAGACGGGCTCCAACGGCCTTAAACAATAAGAAAAGTCACTATGTCACACAGTAAGACATCTGAGGAAGAGCTGCATGTGACCATCACCATCACGAGAGCTTCCCATTACGGATCTGACACCCTTGGAGTTGACTTTGTCTTGGGCTGCAGGAGTCCCAGTATCACATTCAGACAGAGCGATGACAGCCCAGCATCTCCGTAGGAGCAAGGAGGCGCTTTCCCAGAAGCCCCAGCAGACATTCCCATGAGTCTCCTTGGCTGTCACTGGATCACAGGGCCCGAGTGACCCAATTACGGGCAAGGGGTATGGGGGCCCCTGCCTGGCGTCACCACTTGGGCAGAACAGACACGGGGGACACGGGGGGGGGGGTAGGGTCAACCACAAGGAACAGCGTGCGTTGGAACCTTTGCCTTGAGCTCCCAAAGTCATGGAAGTAGCTCGGGCGAGGGTCGTCCTGCAAACCTCTAGCCTCCACTCCTGGCTTCCTGATTAACTACAGCTTCCAGCACCTGGGCACCACCTGCCTTCCATGTGCCCTCGGCACCCCTGGTGTCCAGCTCACCAGTGACCCCGCACGTCCATTCCAATCAGCCAGCCCTGCTCAGAGCCAAGCCAGAGAGCGCCTCGTTCTTCTCCGTCTCATGTGTCCACCGCATCAGCCTTTCCCGGCTGCCCGCAGGGCCGAGGCCTCTTGGAACTGCTCCTGTTTGGTCAGACAGAACCAGCTGCTCAGCAGTTCAGGGCTGGGGGCGGCAGGGCAAGGGCCTTTCGGATCTTGCGTCTGCCCACATGCATCAGCTGTTCCCGGCTCCAGGGTGGCCCCATCAGCGGAGAACGCCAGCGGGGGCTGGGCAATTCGCACCCTGCCCTTCCTGTTCAGGAGGCTGAAGCGTGAGCCTGGGCAGGGGCGAGGGAAATGGACAATGGTGATGAGGGTTTTGGAGGAGTGAGAAGGCGGGATGGCAGAAGCAGCAGCAAAGAAGAGAGGGACAGAGAGCCCAAGGAGGCTGACACAGCAAAGGGACCTAGCTGGTCGTCCTGTCTGCGTCCCAGCACCTAATAAAGCGCCTGGTGCAAAGTGGGGACAAGTTGGGGGAACTGGCCCAACAAATGGGGAGAGAAAAGATTCTAAGAGGGAGGAGGAAGATGAAGGGAGGAGGGGAAGGAAGATGAAAGAGATACAGAGACTAGAGCACAATGGTGGGGCAGGAAGGGGTGAGTATAACTTGGTGTCGTTTGTCCTCGTATCTGGTCATTAGCACAGTCCCTTGTACAGTGTAGTGGCTCCACAGCGTTTATCTTGCTGAACTAAAAGAGGAGGAGAGAAGGAGACACAGTCGGAGAGGAAAGCAGACAGAAGGAAGAGAGGCAGGGGTGGGAGGCACTGGGGGAGAGAGACCAGGACGATGAGAGGAGATACAGAGAGAGAGAGAGAAAGTAGAGGGGAGGGCAAGGGAAGGAAGGGGAGGGGAGGGAAGGGGAGGGAAGCCTGAACTATATAAAAAGGGAGGGGCCAAAAGGCATGGGGGTTGGGGGAGAGAACAGGCAGGACCAACCATGCAAAGGAAGCAGAAGCAAAAAGGTTAGGCAAGCGATGGACGCTCAAGCAGGCTCATCCCTTTGATGAAAATGCACATTAGCAAACATGCTGGGATCTGACAAGTGCCAACAGGCCCATTGCAGAGTTGAAAAGTGCTACATCTGTCAGGGTTTCAGTTTTTAAGTCAGCACTTTCCTTCTCCTTCTCATGCTGGGATTCTGCACCCGTGGTTTTCCCCACACGTCTCCCACAAGCACACAGACTTCTCACGGAGCCATCAGACTTCTAGGGAGCCGGGGAGGGCAGGTGGGCATATCAGGACGGCCCACAGGGCTGGCTCCCTGACAGCAGCTGCTGCAGGAGTGTCCTGCGGACGGAGGGCACAGAAAGCAGGGGAGGTTTGCAGCAGGCAGGGAAGACCCGAGGCAAAGAGCCACTGTAGTGGGTTGAATCATGTCCTTCCAAAATCACGCCCACCCGGAACCTAAGAGCTTGCATGGCCTTATCTGGAAATAGGGTCTTTGCAGATGTCATTAGTTATGGATCTCGAGATGAGATCATCCTGGATTCAGGGTGGACCCGAAATCCAATGACTGCTGTTTTATGAGAAGAGAAGATGCAGAGACGAGAAGTGAGGGAGCCCCTGTGACTATGGAGGCAGAGATTGGAGCGATGCAGCGACAAGCCAGGAACGCCATGGCCTGTCTGCAGCCACTGGGAGACAGGAGACAGGCACCAAACGGACCCTCCCCTGAAGCCTCCAGACAGATCCAACCCTGTGGATGCCTTGAATTTGGACTTCTGGATGCCGAGAGAATAATTTCAGCTGCCCCGGTGAAGCACTGGAAGTCCCGCGTCCTGGGCAGCCTGGGACAGCTGGTCACCCTATGTGAAGGAATCATTTATTTATCCATCCATCCTTCCCCTAAACATTTACTGACAGCTCACCATAAGCCAGACTCTTTTGGGCACTGGTGACACTGGATACAGCCCCTGCTCCTGTATATTCACATGCATTCAACCACTCATTCAAGAAAGCATCCATTGAGCACCTACTGTGTGCCAGGTACTCTTAGGTACAGTGGGTGCAAAAACAAATGACATCGTTTCTGCCCTCAAGATGCTCCCACTCAGTGGGGGAAGAGGCAGGGTGGCTGGCAACTCCTGCGGTGTAGGAAGGGTTACTGCAGCGTCTGGTAGGTGAGAGGCCTCAGGGAGAGACAGAGAAGAGCTTCCTAATGCGCCCTGAGGGTGGGGGGTAGGGAATCTTCTGGAAAGAGATGGTACAGAGCTGACTCTGAAAGGAGAGCTGTCAGGAGCCAGTCAGAGAGACGGGGAAGGGTGTGAAGACGAAAGGATCATCCTGAACACAGGGAGGGAGGCCGGTGCCCAGAGGAAAATAGGTATGGCGCTTTGGTGTGGAGAAGCACGGGCCCACTGCCTGCGGCAGAGAGATGGCCCAGATGAGGATGGGCAAGAAAAGGCGAGGGAGGGAGGGAGAGAGGGAGGGAGTCTGATTTGCAAAGGCACAGATGGAGGAGCTGGCGGGACTTGTGAAAGGAATAGTGGGGTCTTGACTGAAGGGAGGTTTTAGACCCCGTTCCCACCCCGGCTGGGGGCAGGGCAGCTGTCCTGGCTAGTGGTCAGGGGTCAGGACGAAAGGCCTGCTGGGATAGAGCGATGCAGGAAGGTTGGAAGGAGGGAGGAGACACATGCTCAGCTTCAGGACGGACCAACCACTGGGGCAACAAGGAGTAAGAAAAGTCAGGCCGTCCTATCACTGGACAGACTGGACACCATCCTAAGCTCGGACCCTGGCTTGAGACTACACTATAGGTGGCCCTGAGTCGCCCTTGGTGTTTGGGTAAAAGACGCACACTGGCTCTCCTTGTCCTACATTTGTTTCCATCTGATGAATAAATACTTGTTTGAGCATCTTGGAGCTGGGCCCTCCGCTGAGAAAGCAAAACTGGATTATTGTGAGGGAGAGAAACCTGAGGGTCTCCCCTGGGGGATGGAGGGGACATGGGTGGTCAGGGAAGGCCTCCCTGAGCTGACTGCCAGTGACCCAGAAGTGCTAGTCTTGGGAAGATGTGAGGAGACGAGGAGCGTTCCAGGCAGAGGGAACAGCATATAACGTACTCAGAGGTAGGAACAAGCAGCTTATCAGCAAGGAGCGGAAAAGCCAGGTAGGATGGGGTGGCAGGTTGTGGGAGGTGAGAGGCGACGCAGGTAGAGAAATGGGCCAGTGTCGGAGCAAACCCGGCAGAGGTGAAAGGTGAGTGAAAATGGTCCCATTCTCATCAGACACAGGCCCAGAGAAGCAAGCTGCCCGTGGTGACAAAGCGCTGGCATCAAAGCTGAGGTTAGGATGCAGGACCCCGACTTTCTGATTTCCTCTTGATCTGACCCTACTTCCCCTTCTGGGGAGGTGAAGACAGCCACTCTGCAGGCGTCGCAAGGGACTTTTCAAGGCTCTGCTGCTGCCCCCAAAACAGCTTGGCTCGTCTCGGCAGTGGGGCACTGCCCCCAGAGCTCAAGGGCCAGCCTGTGCTCTGCTCCAGTCTTGATGTCTGCCCCTTAATTTCCAGGCCTTTCAATTTCCTGATCTAAGAGAATTTTACAGACATGTGTGCATGGCTGGCTGTAATAACCGTCTGTTGAATAAATGACCCCTTCTGTCTTGACTTGCAGGTAGTTAAACCTCATGCTGAGAGCAAAGGTGAAACAGTCAGGGCTGAGGGGGGGTAGGGTTTGCTTTGCCAGTGACCTGCAGGCTGTCTTCACTCTTGGGGGCTTCAATTTGTCATTGACAGAACATGACTAACAATGTTTATTTAACTCCTCTGGTGTTTGGAACTGCTTAAGCAAAAATACTGGCATAGGAAATGCTTCCTGAATTCTGTTGTTGGGTCCCCTTGGTCTAGCACCCCAATTCTCCCCTCAGGAGCCACCTCTCCCCCATCATCCCTACGCACAGTCCTTGAGCTTTGGGTAACACCAAATGCACCCTTCAGCAGCAGGTGCCATGTGACTCTGGAGTGGCCAATCAGAGCACTGCATTCTCCTGGTCACAAGGATCGGATCCGCGGCGTGACATGCAGTCCAGTCAGAACCAAAGGGACCCAATGATTTTTTGCCTCAGCCTTTGGAAAAGGCTGCTCTCTTTTCTGCTGGACTTGGACCTGGGAAAATGTGACAGGAGCTGCTGGAAGTCATTTCGTGGAGACTAAAAGCGGAAACAATATGGATTCTGGTGATCCCTGCCTCCCTGTACTCCACGGTACCTGAAGCCCAGCTGTCCTCTAGACTTTTCTGCTGCAGGTGTCCACAAACTGCTCCTTTTGCCTAAACCAACTTGAGTTGCGTTATTACCTCCTTAGACTCTAACGAGTCCTGATATTCTAGGGGTCGGCGAAACATGGCTTGTGGGCCAGATCCAATCCGCTGCCTGTTTCCCCCCACTTCTTAAAGCACTTTAGTGAGATATAATTTACGTCCATTAATTCACTCATCTGAAGGCTATAACTTGAAATGGTTTTTGTAAATACATACAGTCATGCAACCAGCACCAAAGTCAGTTTTTGGAACACGTCTATCCACCCCCCAAATTTCTCTCATGTCCCCCTTTTTTTTGCTTTATCAGTAAATAACTTGTTAATAACAGGTTTATTGAGATATGATTCACAAACCAATAAATTCACTCACCTAAAGGGCCATTCAATACTTTTTAGTATAGTCACAGATACGTGTAACCATCACCAGTCAATTTAAAATAGTTTATATCAAAAAAGAAACGCAGTGTCCTTTAGCCATCACCCCACCAACTATCCCTTGATTCTCCCGGCCTCCCAGCCCTAAACAACCACCAGTTTAGTTTGTAAACTGGCCTTTGTTACCTGATCCAGAGAAACCTAAGACGTGCACCGTACATAAAAATTAGGTTTGCACATCTGGAAATATCACTCAGCACGAAGAAGAGTGGGGTCCTCTCCTCTCCCACGCCCTCTCCTCTCCGCTGTCCTGCGGGTCTCTCGGACACCACTGCTTGTTCACTCCATCCTAGCTCTGTGCCAGGGGGTCAGCCCTCCCCTGTCCCTGTTGCTGCGTCCCCCACCACGCAGCCATGTGCCACAGAACTGGCCAAGTTTCAGGGGTCAAGAACATGGGCTCCATGTGAAGTCAGGCGGGTCAGGGTCAGGGTCTGGCCCCAGGACCCTGGGCACGTCACTCAACCTCTCTTGGCCTCTGTTTCCTTATCTGCAACATGGGGACAGCCTCTTCGGGCTTCCCTGAGTATTAAATGAGCTAAAGGCAGGAGGGGTCTGAAGCACTGTGCTTGGCAGGGTTTCATCAATGTGTTCTTGGAAAAGCAGGGGCAGAAAAGAGCGACCTTCTGTGTTGCAGCTGTGCATGCTTCCCCTTTTACAATGGGAATGGGAGCTCAGAGACATGAAATAAACTCCCCAAACTCACACCGCAAGTGACGGACAGAGCTCTGCACTCAACTTCCTGTGCCACCTCAGGCCAGGCCTTTGCCCTCTTTGGGCCTCCGTGTCCCCATCATGGGGCTGATGATCTGGAAGGTCTCATCCTGTGCTATGCCCAGGGTCCGTCTTCCCTTGGGGGTCCATCTCCTAGAAGGGGCAGGGATGGACTAGCCACCTGTCCCTTGCCTGGCTTCCGGACGGGCTGGCAGTACCCACAAGTGTCCCGCAGGCCTCTCTGCCCCACCTCTCCCTCCTTCCTTCGGCTTAAGAGCATCACTTGCTTCCGGCACCACTGACTCACATGGAAAGCGAGCTCAGGGTTGCCAGATGTTGGTGCTCCCGGCTAATCTGTGGTCACCCAGTGCAGACCCGCAGTTCTTTCTACTGGGCTCCCGGAGTCGGAGATGAGGGTTTGCTGGCATTGCTGCACAGGGTCTAGAAGCTTTACGCAACTCAGACTCCTGGCAACAACTCTTGTTCACAAGCCCTCTCATTTAAGTCAGTTATACAGGAATACTGCAAAATATGGCGGAAGAGACGCCCTGATGGGAACTTCAATTTTGATGGTCACTCTGTCTGGCGCGGCTCTCCCTGATCAGTTCCTGCCACCTGCTCACATCCTCACAGCTGACTCCTTCTCTTCCTTCAGGTCTAGTCTACAATGCCACCTCCTCAGACAGGCCCACCCAGATTGCTCATCTGCCCCCTACTCTTATCTTCATTTCCTGCTTGCTTCCTGGAGCACATTTAACCCAAATTATAATTTTACACATTCCTGCGGATTTATGCGACTACTTGCTGAGTACAGCAGGTTCTGAGGGGGGCAAGGCCTGCATCTGTGTTTCCCATCCATCTGTCGCCTGGCTCCTTCAGTGTCTGGGACATACTAAGCGCTCAATGCATTTTTGGTGAATGAATGCAAACCTTGTTTGGCGCAGGGACGGCAGCCTGGGGTAGCTGCTCTGTGGCAGTGAGAACACGCTGAGCCAGAGGGCACTCCGGCAGGGAGCTGACTTCATCCCTCTTCTATCTGTCCCCTTCCTTGTCCAGGGGCTACAGGGCTACTTGGAGGGAACTGTGTGTACAACTATTTGCACAGCTTTTCAGACTTCTGAACAAGCTGCCTTCCCAAGAAAACACATGACACAGAGCCCTTTCCCCTCTCCTGCTCAGACAGCCAGTGTCCCAAGGAGCAGCCCTTTGTTTATGATAATAAAGCAGGGGCCATGGCAACATATTGTGATGTCATGGGAGTGTGAGGTCATAAATCCTTCAGAGGAAGAATGGGGACACACGGATTCTGAGCCTCCCCTGGCCCGGCTGGGGCTGTTGCTACATGTGTTTGTTTTCTACCTGGTGGTTCATTTCTTGATCTTTTCCCCCTATTTTCCTTTTTCCCTCCCACTGTATTTTTTTTTCTTTTAACTTCCAATCCTTGAAAACAAGGAAAATTAAAATAAATAAATAAAAGTTTGAAAAGACTCTGAGTGGAAAGATTTGTCCCAGGAATTTCCTGTTGGCTAATGTCCAGTTAACAGGGAATGCCAGCAATAATGGGAACAATGCTTGCTCGTCCCCGACCCGCAATGAGAAAATGTCCCCGTTTCCCCCGTTTTGTGACTAAAATACGGCAAAGCCTTGGAGAGTTACTGGGCCCGGACTGTGGGATTTGCAAGGAAATATTTCTCTTGCTCGTGCTCTCCGTCTTCCCTTGTCCTCAAATCCTTCTTTCTGCTCTTTCTTGATCTGTTTCCCTCTGCATTCATCTCAGTCCGTCTGGCTCTCTCTTAGTCTGGTTCTCTCTCTCTGTTTCTTCACTACTCTCAATCTGTTTCCTTCCATCTCGGTCTCAATCTCTCTTTCTGAGTCTGTCTCGCTTTTTTTTTTCCCTTGGTTCTTTCTCCTGCTGAGTCTGTCTCTCTCAGTCTCTGTCTGGGTCAGCTTCACTATTTTTGAGTCTCTCTCTCTCTCTCTCTCTCTCTCTCTCTCTCTCTCTCTCTCTCTCTCTGTCTCCTTTTTTCTCTTCTTTCCCCTGTGCTCATGTTACTGAATAAAACCAACATTTCTGACTTGGAGAACTGAAGGGCAAGCCTGCTGCCCGGAGGCTCTGTGATCCACAGGCTGAGTGGCAAGGGGCCCATGTTTCCAGGCTGGGGTTCCAAGTGGCGCCCTGATGTAGGACATCTGCACCCACTCAAGGAACAAGTCGGGGTTGTGATTTGGGAGCTATACACACAGCTGGAGAGAGGGTCGCTGGGGCCCACCATCTGCCAGGACCCACAGACCTCGCAGCGACACACACCTCTCCCAGCCAGCCCCTTCTGTGCCATGGCCCCCTACCATGCTGCAGATCCGAGGGGGGTCGGGTGCTCACTTGGCAGGAGTGGAAGGGAGGTGGGAGGCTCTTCGCGTCTTTGGCCACCCGGGCCCTTGCCCTGCCCAGCGCTTCCTTCTGACAACCCACATTGTGTTCTGCATCGGGCCTGCTAGTATCTAACCTACAGCCAGGTCTTCCATCTTGGACCTACGGATATTTGGGCTGGAGAACTCTGTGGTGGGGGCTGTCCTGTGCATGTAGGACAGCACCCGTGGCCTCTACCCACTAGATGCCAGTAGCACCT
Organism: Rhinolophus sinicus; assembly: GCF_057876585.1. Classification (NCBI taxonomy): domain Eukaryota; kingdom Metazoa; phylum Chordata; class Mammalia; order Chiroptera; family Rhinolophidae; genus Rhinolophus; species Rhinolophus sinicus. The sequence continues at coordinate 30,625,776 of NC_142509.1, read as the reverse complement.
CTTCCCCCAAATGTCTCCAGACATGGCCAACTGTCCCTGGCAAGGGGGGGGAATCACCTCTGGTGGAGAACCGCCGCTCTCACCATCTCGGCTCCTTTTCCCTCTACCCAAATTCCTCACTCTCATTTTCTCCCTCGTTAAAATCACCCATGGCTCCCAATTATTATGATGGCTATTACGATTAACACTTATATCATAGCAAACATCTATATGGGACTTTCTATGTGCCAGGGACTGGGCTAAGTGCTTTGTATACATATGGACTAATTAATTTCTTAGCACCTGCCTCATAGGGCTGTCAGAGGTTCATCATGATAAACTGACGTCCCACTTAGCTCAATTGTTATTGTTATTAAGTCCGTTGTTACTGTTTCATGCCTCTGTGTTTTTGTACCTGCCCTTCCCCCTGCTTGCACCAACCTTGCCCCCTTTTTCCACTTGACACCCTCGTCCTCATCCCCGAAGATCTGGTTCTGATCTGATCCCTTTTCTGAAGACTTTCCCCAGGGCCTGGTGTGCCCTCGGGCTCCTCCACTGGAGGCTCCTAGCTCTCTGTCAGCAGTTCTCAGCGGTGACCCCTGGGTTGGTCAGGGCTGGTGGCTGACTCATCTCTGTGTCCTGGCGGCTGATGCCATTGGGGCTGGGTGACTGCAGAAGGTTAAGACGAGAGGAGGGCAAGTACCTTGGTGGGAAACTTATGATGGGGGCAGAAAGAAGCGGAGGGGCCAGCCCTGGACAGTTCTGGGTTTGCCTGCCCCGCTCCAATTCCCCTCACCCCATCTTGGTCCAGTGGTCCAGTCACCTGTCTTACAGGCTTGGGGTGGTCATATGACCCAGGACCAGCCAATTACAGGAAGCCATGCCCCTCACCATAGTAACTGGCTCATGGCTAGGCACCTGACTCTGCCTGGTCCAATGACATTCTTTGGAACAAAGTGAAGTTAAAGGTAAACCCAAGGTTCCTAGCAGCCTTGTTGGCACCAGGAGGGGAATCAGAAATGGTGGAGGACAGACTGAGAGATGGAGCTAGAGAACAGATGTCACCATCTGAGGACCTAGGGCAGGCACTGCCGGAAATTTCCCCTTTGAACTCGCCACTTCTGGGGCCAAACATTTGCCTAGTTCACTGAAGCTGTTAGGAGTGAGCTTTCTGTCCAGTTACGTCCCACCTCCTGACTCCTAAATCAGTGCCCTCTCCCCCACAGTGCCTCCTGTGCTCTAGAAGTCGGCCCTGCTAGAGTGCGTCATCCTTCTGATCTCAGACACAAGAGCTCCAGAACTGATGAGGACACCTGGGGGGTCCCCTTATTCTGCACGCTGCTTGCTGTACCCCTTTAGCAAACTCCAGGTGAGTTAGTGAAGGAACTGAAAACTCATGCACAAGTCCCCAGGGAGGCAAAGGGGCCTGCTGACTGGCTCTCACCTCGGGGTCTGTCTGCTCTGTGTCAGATCAAGACACCTAAGGCCTCCCACAGAACAACAGAAGGCCCGTGCGGGGTCTGGGCTCAGGGCGCCCACACCTGCACGTCCCCCGGGGCACGGAGGTGCACCAGGCGCTCTGACTCCACTACAACCCCACTGTCTGTCTGCAGCCCTGCCCCCCACCTCGCCCCCGGAGCTCGGTCACAGACAACTCACTAAAGAAAGAGTGAGCGTGGAGAATGAGGGGCATGGCACAAAAATCACCAGTGTGGGCTCAACTGCACCTTCTAGAATGAAGTCCAGATGGGCAAGTAAGAGTGTGACGTGTATGTGAGCCCGAGCATTGCAAGCTGCAGACCGCATTTTCATACTAACTGCATGGTTGGGGCGCGTGAGGCACACGCACGTGTACACACACACACACACACACACACACACACCCCTTGTGTTAAGCACTCTTAAGCACCACTCTACGCAGGTTCCTAAATTGGGGACAAACATGGGACTCGGTACTGTCCGGCGGTGAGTGTGGTTAAAAGCCAAGAGACAGTTCCTCTCGGTACCCAAGGTGTCTGCCATGGTGTCCAAAGGGAACAGGTCCGCAGTATCTGGGATCAGGGAAGCACCCTACAACTCAGCTGCTTTCCTACTGCTTCCTACCCTCATGCCCAGATGGTGCCCGCGATATAATCGCCATATAACCCCCCTCAAGGCTTCAAGCCATGGAATACATTTCAAGCCATGCTATAAACTGTGCGTTCCCGTGCCAATGACATCACTGTTTCCATGGCAACTAATATAATTAACATGAGAGAAAGTGCAAGGAGAAAGTGAAGGGAAAGAGGGAAACACAGAGTCCAACCCCAAACAGAGCAAATTACACAGTGGGGGGAGGCGGGGGGCAGAGGGGCCTATAAAATATTTTACTGCCACTTGTTAGGAAGGCCCGACCTAACTCTGCTCATGGCTGCAGGGGTAATGAGATCATTTGCAAACTGTATCTCTCGCAAAATACAGAAAGGGCTTTGTCGCCTTCACAGTTTATGGAGTTGAAACTGAGGCGCTTGCTCCAGGTAAGGCAGGAACAACTCCACCTCCCTCCCATTCAAGGGTCTCTTAAGCTGAGGTCTGCTCGACCCAGGGTCCAGAGGGATTTCCACAGACATGCGTTTGGCCCCCTAACAGGTGAGCTTTGACCCAAGCTCTCTGCCATTCTTGGCACAGCATTCTCTCCTCTCTCAGGGTTGTCTCGGCCACTCCATAGCTGTCAGCTCCCTTTGGGTGGAGCTGAGAGAAACCCCTAGTCCAACCCCAGCTTTCACGCTACATGTGGAGTGAGTTAAGTCATTCTTCCTCACCATGCCTCAGTTTCTCCAGGTTTCCGCTACTTGACAACATCAAGCTGGAATGACCCAGAAGAGCTGCGCCATCCAGATCTGTGACTGGCTTCCGGTCAGAGCCAGCTGGACCTGTATGAGCACCCCACCCAGGGTTTTCACCCTTCATCCCACAGAGATGAGGGGTTCCTCAGAGAGGCTCAAGGTGCAGTGTGGGGTGCGGACGCTAGGAGCAGTGAGGGTAGGTCTGGCAATCTAAGTTGTGGTGCTCAGAGCAAAATGCAAATGTGGGGTCCTCGTTCGAAAGAGAGGAAGAGTGCTGTTAAAAGTACTAAATTGCAAAAAACATTTTCCTTTCTTTTGCAGTCTCTCTCCCTCTCTAAACCTGTCATACCGTTTTTATTTGCTATTTAATGTCATGTTCTCTCAGGCATGGGACTACTTGGGGGACAACTGCCGATCCTCACAGGTCCCCAGAGTCCTGCCCAGGACTTGGCACGTACATGCTGCCCACTGGCTGCTGGGTCCCCCTCCTGCCAGCCACCAGACTAACGTGACGTGCCCTGGTGAGGAAATGGAGCCAGACATCTCCCCTTTCCACCGCCCTGCCACTCTTGCCCACGGTGAACGGGTGACTCCCAAGGGTATTGCAACATTTGTGTCGGTACCTGGATTGGGAGTGGGCGCGAGGCTTGCATGCCGAGTTGCCCACTGAATGCACCATGGCGTTGCCGGTCTGGGGTGTGGGTGGCCGCCACCCTGCCCTGAAATGCTGCAGGATATGCATGCAAACCCCAACTCTCTGCACCTCCTGCAAGCCCGTGCCAGGGACAGAGGGTGGCAGCGCTCCCTGGGCGGGGCTAAGGAGCAGGCAGAGATAATCTGTCCTGGGGAGATGGGGAGGCCGCAGGAGCCAGACCCCAAGGTCAAGGCTCCAAGCCCCCGTGCATGTTGCATTTTCCCATCCACTTTCCCTGACAAAACAAATCCAAAGGGGAAATTATGAAGAATTTCAAGACAGTGACAGCAGAGCATTCATCCCCAAGTGCAGGCCCTTGTGTAACTGCACCTGTCACCCGCCCCTGCAGCCAGTCCTGGCTGTGTATCTTGTCAGCTGTGATTCTGTGGAAGATCTCCTAGAATGGAGACAAAGAAAGATTCCCTAGCTAAAAAGAATGTTAATATTAAATGATATAAGAAGATGACCCTTAGGAAAAAAGAAAACGTAACTTTACAGTGAAGAAAACTGACAAATGCTACCTCAGGCAGGTGATCAAGGTCAATATCAATAGTGTAACTCAAGTTGATACCGTGTTTCCCGAAAATAAGACCTCGCCGGACAATCAGCTCTAATGCGTCCTTTGAAGCAAAAAGTAATATAAGACCCAGTCTTATATTATATTATATAAGACCCGGTCTTACAGTAAAATAAGACCGGGTGTTATGTTAATTTTTGCTCCAAAAGATGCGTTAGAGCTGATTGTCCAGCTAGGTCTTATTTTCGGGGAAACACGGTATATACCCTTGATGTGACGTGGTAAGAATGCACTTTACCTCTGTGGTCTTCCTCCCCAAAACCTATGACCCCAGTCTAATCATGAGAAAAGCATCAGACAAATTCCAACAGGGGGATATCCTACCTAATAGGTGAATAGGACTTTGCAAAACGATCAAAGCCATCAAAAACAAGGAAAGTCTGAGAAACTGACACAAACCAGAGGAGGCTAAGGAAACACGACGACTAAATGTAATGTGGTATCCTGGATGGGATCCTGGGACAGAAAAAGGACACTCGGGAAAAACTAAGGAAATTTGAATAATAAAGTATGGGTTTTAGTTCATAATAATGTATCAATACTGAGTCATTCACTGTGACAAATGTACCAGAGTAAAGTAAGATGTTAATTATAGGAGAAACTGGGTGTGGGGCATATGGGAACTCTCTGTAGCTTTACAATTTTTCTATGACTCTAAAACTGTTCTAAAAAATGAAGGCTATTAAAAATGAAACCTCCCTGGCCTAGTCCAAGGCCTTCATGGTACAGATGAAGGCAGTACAGTGGTCACAATCATGGGCTTTGGAGGTTCCAGTCCCAGCTCTGCCACTCTGCTGTGTGACCTTAGGCAACTGACTTCACCTCTCTGAGCCTTAGTTTCCTCATATGTCTAAAGGGGATGAGAGTAACAGAGTCACAGGGTTGTTGTAGGGATTAAAGGGAGAATTTCAAGTGAAGGCTCAAGGCATGAGGTCTGGTCAGGCTAGTGATGCTGCATCCAGGGGTGGGGACCCATCTAAGGACACGAACTGGCTGAGCCCTTTCCATCCACATCAGGACAACTCTGGGACAGAATGTGCCTTTGGAACATATCCACATACAAAAACAGCTTGATTCACATGATGACCCTCGTGAGTAAAGGTGACTCCTAACTGGATATGCCAGAGTTCACGCCTGGTCACTGGTTGCATCATTGGACTTCAAAAAAAGATGGTGTGGTTGCAGTCTCTCTCTCTGATGGAGCCACGTTCACGGAGAAATACGGGTGAATCCGGTCTGAGGAGCTGCAGTATTGAGAGAGATGCTTCCACCGGATTTCTTACGAGTTCCTCAAGTGGGGCAGTTCCTCTCCTCCCCTCCCCAGCTATGAACTACCACTAATAGTGCTGCTCCCGGGCCGAGGCTGTTCTGAGCACCGAGCACATTCAGAGAGCAGAGGCCAGCGGCCTGGAGCAAGGCGCATCACTCAGCAGACAGGGATTATTACTTAGGGGGCTCCATAGGAGCTAGTGCAGCACTTGGCAGTTGTTAAATCTCAAACTGTGCAACCAGACAGATCTTATCTTTCACAAGTGAGGAGACTGGGGTTCAGAGAGGTTAAGGAGTGTGCCCAAGGTCACACAGGGAGTGTTAAGAGAATGCAGTCTTCAACTCAGTTCAGCAGCTCTTCATGGAGCACCTACTATGTGCCAAGCAAAACAGACCTAGTCCCTGCTGTTGGGGAGCCCCCCACCCCCCACTCCCGATTGCTAAGGAGGAGCGTTACTACACACCCAAACCCCTCCTGTGCAGCTTGGCTCAGCAGCCACCCACCTCTGGGGCCAAGAACCAAATGCAGGAAGTGGGGTCCTCACCCAACATCTGAGCCCTCGGATGCCAGCACACAAGACCTCAGGATGTGCCCTGAGCCAGGCTGGCCTCTGTGACTCTCCTCGTGCAGTGTCAGCAATCCCATGGGCCTGGGGCTTTCCCAGTTTTAGCACTGAATGTCCTGAGTGCCAGAAAACTCCCGAGTCTTGGGCAACCTAGGATGCTTGGTCTCTCTCCAGGCAGGCAGGATACGATTATAATAACATAACTGTTATCAGCATTTATTAAGTGCCCACTGTGCTTGGCATATATTAGGTCATTTTAGTTATCACAGCCAGACAGTAGGGTAGATTCTGTTATTATCCCCATTTCACAGATGAAGAGACTGGGGCTCAGAGAGGATAAATGACTTGGTCAATGTCAAATAGGGGGCAAGTGGGGGCTGAATTCAGTGGTGTCCTTCCAGAAGATGGGCAGCCTTTCCCCGTTTCCCACAGTGACATGTATGGGCTAGCGGCAGCTGGGAGCAGAGAGGAGATTCAAACTCAGATATATGTTTCCCCAGTAACTGAATGCTTCACCACAACCCTCTCACTAACTGGATTATTCTGCAACAAGCGAGCACCCGTGGGCATTTTCTAAGTCCTTGAAACAGTGGGTTGAAACATTTACTAAATCAGATCCTTGGGACCGCCCAGAAAGGGGAGCTATTCAAATCGAAGGTGATAATTTCCCTTTGCATGCACAGTAAAAGGTCTGCTGTCGGGGCATTTTGTGCAAGATATGCAAACACTGCCCGCCGTAAATATTAATGTTGAGAATCGTAGCTGGGCCCGTTATCGGCAGGTCCGGGCTCAGGCTGACTCACAGGTGGCCATCTGAATGATGCATCTGAAGGATGCAAAAGGCACCCCTTCCCCGCAGCCATCCCTCCCGCAGGCTTGCGGTGGCCCCAGCTTCCCATATTTGACTTAATGGGCTCAAAGACAGCGTGCGGCTGTCTGCTGCGGGGTGATGTGAAAATGCACGTTTCCCAGGAAGGACGCTGGCACTGACCTGGAGACCTGGTGGGCAGCTGGGATTGTTTGAAAAAGCAGTCAGTCCCGCCCACCTTTCAAATTCGGAACCCAGAGGCTGGCAAGCTCCACGTTTGGCCAGAGCAGTTCCCTTGCCCTCCAGCGGAAAGCACTTGTGCCATTAGAGAGCCCCAGAGGAATGCAGGAATTGTAACTCCATTTATGTCTGTTGGTGCTGCATTCCCTGATCACGTGTCTCAAGTCCCCTGCCCCCCTCCCTAGACGGGGAGGTTGGGGACGTTCTTACACATAGCGTCTGCTTCATAAACATTCATGGTGGGAACAGAGCCTGTCCATTTCTCTAGAGCAGGCGTGTCCAAACTTTTTTCAACTTTTTTCACCAAGGGCCATATGCGATAAAATACACAAACAGCCGGGCCACTCACTCAAGGTGAAGTACGTATTGCCTCACCTGGTTTATTTAAGTAAACTAAATATATTTTTGGAATTTGCTGCGGGCCAATTAACAATGGATTGCCGGCCGCAGTTGGCCCGCGGGCCGCAGTTTGGACACCCCTGCCCTAGAGGCTCTTCCTGCACTTCCCTTTCCGCTAACGATGTTTCCCAGGGCTGCCTCAACCGGCCACCATGACACCGGTGGGATCTCCACGGGGTGTGGCGTGTGCCATACGTTCCCTGGTAAGACGGGAGGATTAAATAATAATGCATGGAAAGCATTAGCACCGTGCCTGATACATAGTAACTCGTTATTGTTATTTAGGCTAATAATTTATGCCAAAATGTGTCCCTTCCCCATTCTCAAACATTACCAAAGCCCCTCCACACCCATTATGGACCAGATGCAGTGGGAAACACCTAACTGTGAAAGAGAACATGCTGCCTGCTTACCTGGTCCCAGGTACTTTATCTGTGCTGCTTTGCTTAACCCCCAAGAATCCTAATAGGGAGACAGAGTCACCCTTATTTTATAGACTCAGAAGTTGAGGTGTAGAGATGTTACATGTCTTCCTGAAAGGGCAGGTCTGTGAGACCAGAACCCAGAGACTTTCCACTATTAGCATAAAGGTCGTCGTGTGAAAACAGTCCTGCCTTCTAGAAGCGACGGTCCATGGTAGAGTGGATAAATGAACACATGGGAAACGGGAAGCACGAGTCAGAGTCAGCGGCTCCAAATGAACATGCGTGTGGGCCGTGCAAGTCCACTGGAGGCAGACTTCACTGTGGGGAAGGCTTCCAGAAGCCACCTCTAGACAGACACAGGAAGATGTTGGTGGGAGCGAGTAGACAGGACACATAAAGAAAAAGCTGGGAGAATTCAGGTGCCGGTTGGGCTTCAGGGCAAGGGGTGAGAGAGACAGAACATTCTGATGGAGGACTGATTGCAAAGGACTTACTAAGTAACAGAAGAAGCTCAGGCTCTGTCCTGAAGGCAGTGGGAAACCTTGTTGTTTTTTAAGGAAGAAAGCGATAAGATAGCAGTGCCTTGCGAAAATCCATCCAGTTGTACATCATAATTACAAATACTTCTATTACTACCCTTCGTTTGTGCATTTCTTTCTTTATCTGCCTGGCACTGTGCTAAGCCTGTTGACGCCTTATTTTATTGTCCAAATGACATTTTGTGGGAGGTTTTATAATCACCCCCATTTTCCACTGTCCATCCCTCCATTCCCGGATGTTGGGATAGGGTGAATGCATTTTGCGTGTGGGATGGAGGTAAATGCTAGGGGGACATGGAGTAGACTGTGGTGGGTGTAATAGTATCTCCCCTAAATTCATGACCACATGGAACCTCAGAATATGACCTTCTTTGGAAACAGGGTCTTTGCAGGTGCAATTAGTTAAGGATCTCACAATGAATTCATCCTGGGTTTAGAATGGACCCTACATCCAGTGACGGGTGTTCTTATGAGAGGAGCAGACAGAGAGACAAAAAGAGAGGGAGGAGATGTGACTACGCAGGCAGAGATCGAAGTGATGTGATTGTAAGCTGAGGACTGCTGGGAGCACCCCTGAAGCGAGGAGAGGGGCATGGAACAGATTCTCCCTCAGAGCCAGCTACTGACACCTTCATTTTGGATTTCTGGCCTTTAGAACTATGAGAGAATGCATTTCTGTTGTTTTAAGCCACCTGATTCGTGGAAATTTGTTATGGTATCCCTAGGAAAGTTATACAGATACTGGACAATGAGAGAAGTGGCAGAGCTGGGATTCTGACTCTGGGGCCCAGTCTTTGTCTGCGTTGGTCTGAGAGAGTGGAACAGGGAACATGGACAGGATCGCAGCGAGAAAGCCTGCTGTAGCTGCGAGCTGAAAATAGGGCTGTGCACTCGCTACTGTGACAGGGCCCAGCACACAGTAGGGGCTTTGGGGATGCCTGCAAAGATGGGAACTGTCCGTCCTACTAGGTGCTGATCTATGAATGGGCATGTGAATACTTTGGAGATAGACTGAGTGAAAGGAGGGAAGTGAGAGAGGGTAAACGGGTCTGGGTCAAGATTTGGGGCTTAGGAAAAAGCAGAGACTGCCCCCTCTTCTCTCTCCTTCAGCCATCAGACAGAGACTGGAGGTTACGACCTCCACCACGTTTCAGAAAAACTTAAACCTGCCTCTTTCTCCAGCCGGGAGAACCAAGATAATTCTTAGTGCCACTCTATTAAAATAGGACTCTCGTACCCCCCATCACTCACCAAAAAAATCCACACAACTCTCACAGCAAAAAGTCCTAAATGGTCCCTGTGACTCTGAAGGGCCAGAAAGCATATTTGTCTTTTTTTTTTTTTTTTTTTTAATTCTCATCTCTCTCAGCATAGAGGAGAGATAGCCAGTATTTTTCAGATAGGCTGATTTTTTTTTTAATCAAAAGGAAATTAAAGAACAGGGAATGATGTACGTTTCTTATGGGGAGAGCGGGAGTCCTAGTCTTCGCCTGTCTTAAAATAGCCTGCTGGAACACAGTATTTGCATTATGCTCAGGGTCAGCTGCTCTGGGGACGGCCGCCCAGCCTTGCCTAGAGAAGCGAGCGAGGGGCTGAGTTTTGAGATTTACTGCATTAATGCTTCTCCAGTTTCTGTGGAGTAGCCACTGGAGAGAGGCTTGGCTGCAGATGTAGTGAAAAGAACACATGCAGAAACGCAGTATCAATAACTAAATATAACTCACATCTGAAATGCCTTTCACTGCACCCGGAGTGCTTTCCAAATATATTATCTCATTAAATCCACACAAAAGCTGAGGAAGGTAGGGTCCTCTCTCCCTCCTCGTAAGAGGGAATGGAGATTCACAGCCCAGGTCTTGTGACTGCATGTGGCGTTTCTTTTCATCTGCACCTGTGGTCTTCCACGTGGGCTTCCCAGAGGACCGAGATTCCACGGAGGCACCCTGGGGGCCATCAGCAGGGATGGGCTAAGGCAATACCAGCTGCTGTAACAAACTGACCCCCAAATATCTATGACTTAACACAACAGACATTTATTTCTCACTATGTGATCTCCCAAATGGGTGTTGCTGATTGGCAGGCAGCCTTCCACACAATCATTTGGAGGGCCTTTCCAGTTCCTTCCAGCTTTTGACTCGGTTCACCTCTCAGCCTCAGCCTCCTGTCCATTTAGCCTACAGATGGGGCAGGGTTTTATGGGCCAGGCCTGGAAATGTACCCCATCAGTTCCACCCATATTCATTGGGTAGAGCTCAGTCACATGGCTCCACCTCCTTGCAAAGGAGGCTGGGAAATGTAGTCTAGCTCTGCTGCAGGAGGAAGAATGAGTGCGATGAAGAGCCAAACTGAGTCTGTTATGAGACCCTCCATTCCCCCTTCCTGCTCCAAGCAGAGTGGCTCCAATTTTATCTGTTTTACATATTGCATGTTGCATAAGATTTATTTTGAAAGAAGGACCCCAGGACTTAAAAAAAAATGTGTCAGACTCTTGATCAGTGGTCCTCAGATAGGATTGATTATCTGGACCACGAGGGGAGGTTGTGAAGAACAGATTCTGGGTGTGCTCCCTGGGGATTCTGATTCAGTGAATTGGGGTTCTACTGTATGTACAGCCACTGCACGTGCTGAGGTTTTTCACTTGCCTTTGCAAATTTATGAACAGACTGGTGAAGGATGGAAATGGCAGCTGATCGTGGTGAATAAATGACAGGAGATAGCAAACTATTCTGGTGAGGACGTGGAGAAACAGGAGCTCTTGTACGCCCACTTATCTAGTAAAGTTGAAGACACACACAGTCTACGATCCAGCAATTCCACTCCGAGTTTATGTCCTAGAGACACTCTTACCCACGTGCACTCACAGGCATGTACCAATGTGTCACTGTCATGACTGCCAAAGTCTGGAAATGACCCAAATACCCATCAGCGGTACAAAGGGTGGGGTGTTGCACGTACATACAACGGAATACAATACAGCAATGAAAACAAAGGAACTACAGCTACAGACGAGAGTATGTGTGAATCTCCCAAACATTTTGTGGAGCACAAAGGAGCAAGCGGGGAAAGAATGTATGAGCACAAGTCCATTTACATAAAGTCCTAAGTCAGGCAAAACCAAATGAAATAGTTTAGGGGTATAAATAAATGTGGCAAACAATTAAAAATAACTATCTAAAGAGTCGGGATGGTGGGTCCCTCTGGGAGAGACACACAAGGGACCCCTGAGTGCTGGCTATGTTCTATTTCTTTGTCTAGGTGATACATAAGTGTTCAATTTATAATTATTTTTATACGGACATGTATGCTTCATGCCCTTTTCTATATTTAGGTCATCTCTCTCAGTAAAAGACCACAGAGGGAGGGAAGGAGGCATCCGTTTGTGCACAAATCTCAGGCAGAACAGCACAGGCCGCTGGCATGACAAAGTCCCCAGTTCAAACCCAAGCTCTGTCCCTACGAGCTGTGCCTGCTTGGACCCATTGCTTAGCCTTCGGGTCTCTTGGTTTCTCCAACTCTATACTGGCAATGAGAAGCCTTCCTCATAGGAGAAGATATAAAATGTGCTTAGCCTCCTCGTTAGAAAAATTATAAAATGTGTTTAGCACAGGAACCAACACATAGTAGGTGCTCAATAAATCCCAGCCTACCTAGGCAAACACGTAATGTGTGGGAGCCAAGAGGCAGCTGGCTCCGAGTCAGCAAATGATACCGAGGACACTGGTCGCCCTCGTTGTGCTACCCTCACTCCTGTCTCCATTTTCCGTCTCTCTCTGTCTTTGTCCCACCTGCGCCCGTTCACTTCCTTCCAGTTCCTGTCATTGGCTGTATTTGTCAGAGCCCAGTGAGCCACCTGAGATGATTGTGGAAGGAGGCATGTGGACACATGGACACACAGACACCCATGCTGCCACATCATCTCAAAGTAGGTGACATTCGGCTCCTTTCACACCAGCAACGCCCGTCTGGTGTGATCTCAAGGAGCTCCTCACAATCTGAGTCCTGTGCTGCTTGCCGCTCCCGGGGGCAACATCACTCCTCGTCTTCCTGGCTTCCTCTTCTTTCCCTCCTTAGGACCCTTCTCAGTTCAACCCAACACTGTCCCCAAGTCCACAGGCCCATCATCTTCAGTACCAGGCAACAATTCTGCCCCAGTTGGAAAATGGTTTGAAAATATGACATATGAGACTGTATCTGAACTGATGTGGGCGAGTGCATCCTTAAGGTTTGGGGGATCTTTAGGTTCAGAGACATAGGACATTTGTTCAAGGGGGGAAAGATTCCCCAGAAGCTGTCTTGTAACCCTGATCACCAAGCCCATTCTGTGATGGCCTCTGCTTCCTTCAACCTGATGAATGGGCCTCTCTGTGAAGTTTTTGAAACAGCAGAGGACAGTGAAATATCTCAATAATAGAACTTCCAGAAGGGCCTCCAGGGGATGTTTAGGGCTATTACATGAATGCAGGATTCTGTGATCAATTAAGTTTTGGAAATATCTGATTAATCACCATTAAAAAGATGCCTTTACTTCAGGACATCTCAGAGCCTTCAATGTGCTAATGTACTTCAAAAAAATTCAGTGGAAAGCTACAACTGAAGCATTTTCCAAATTTACCACAGAGTTACTTGTGAGACTAGTGCTCCACAAAACACACTTCGGGGAAATTCTGGTCTAGCTGGAATTTCAGATTGACAGCACAGGAAACAAGATTCCTGCTTTCGGTGGGCCCATTGGACAAGCCTCCCTGCTGAGGGAAGAGGAACCAGGCCCCTGGTCTTTCTTTGCCTCACTCTGCCCAGCAGCAAAATGGGTGCAGGGCCATTAACGCCTAGGCTGTCAAGGGAATTTATTATACTTTGTTATGTGACCTTGGGAGGAGACATTAATTATTATCATCAAGGGATATAATAATGGGCAGCTTCACAGCATCATGTAATTTCTGGATGACAAAAAAAGGTTCTCATTAGATCATCTAATTGGTTCCTTTGGTTAGAACAGGAAGGGCCTGGCTAATCTAATGACACCCTTGGCTTTGCAGGCACACCTTCCTGCAAGCAGTTCAAAAGGCTTCACCCTTATTAGGGTTAAGAGTCTTTCTGGAGGTGAGGGAAGAGGGCAAGAGGTGGTCTCCCCAACAGCAAAAAACAATTCTTTCTTTCAAGTTACAAGAGAAGCATCGTTCCCAGACACTACATGGCAACCCTACTGGTATAAACAGTTAACATAATCCGACAGTGGAAATGACACCAATAATACACAGAATCTTGGGTCTGGATGGCACCTGAAGAGGTCATCAGCTCAGTGCCCTGCCTCCAGGCATGGCTGCTTCCACGCCAGCAAAGACTGATGGCTTCACACTGCCTGTATAGCTCGTGATCTGCCGACCTCTGCCCCCTCACAGACACACGGAGCAAGGAGCCACGGAGCTGCACTTTTTCCTTTTCACCTACTTGATTTGCAATCAGGAAGGCGGAAATGTCAGTCAATACACGAGCTGATTACAGACATTTTCTTGAACCACTGGTGCACACTTTCTATTGAAAAGTACTACAACTTGTCATCAAATGGGGCCCGCCATTTACTAGGTGTGTAATGTGGGGCAAGTCATCTAACGTGTGTGAGCCTCACTGTCTCCTCTGTGAAACCGGGAAGTAATAGTACTTACCTCACAGTGTTGACCTCAGGATGCAGTGAGACGGCTCGACACCATGGGAAGTGTTCAAAAATGGCGGCTATCACCATCCGCCTCACAGAAGAAGTCCGGGGCAGAGAGAGACTCTGTGCTGAAAAGACCTCTGTGACCACAGCGGGGCTCTTCAGGAGGCCTGTGGAGTTAAATTTAAGAGAGGGGTTAAGTTCTCATGTCAGCATGTAAGGCCAAAATGGATGGAGTCCAACTACCCTTGAAAATTCCTGCCCACAAAGTAGAGTATATATGCTATTGTGTATGGACCACTCAGGTTTGAGAACCACTGAGTCAGACCATAGGAGGGAATAAAAGGAATGTTTACCTACAGCTGCCTGGGCATCCAAACCATGCTGCCTCTAAAGAAGAGCGTCTCAAGTGGGGGTGATTTCGTCCTCCCAGGGGACATTTGACAATGTCTGGTTACACTCTCATGAACAGCAGGCGGGAATGTAAACCTGCCAGCCAGCTGTTCTGGAGAGCATTCTGGCAAAAGTAGCAACGGCCTTAAAATAGAAGTGTCCCTGGACCAGTCATTCCACTCCTAGGAATTCATCCCAAGGAGATATTAGGTTGGTGCAAAAATAATTGCCATTTTTGCCAATTATTTTTAACCTTTCAAACCGCAATTACTTTCACATCAACCTAATGAGAAAGTAGCCGATGTGTCACTTAGCTATAATGATATGCATCACAGTTTTGGCAAAACCAGCAAAAGATAGGGACCAACGTGAAAGCCCAACAATAAGGGACTGATTGAGAAGTGTGGTACTGACACACGACACAGCCATTAAGAAGGATGCAGAAGTGTGTGTGCTGACATAGAAAGATGTTCTCGATGTCCTGTGGAGAAAAAAGGCAGATTCCAAAGCCGTGTAATACATTTTAAAATGTGTGCGTCTGCACATGTACAGAAAGAAGGCTGGTGGCCAATAGACATATAACAAGAAGCCTAGCTTCACTCATCAGGAAAGTGCAGAGTAAGATAACAGACCATGTTTACCCATGAAGTTGACCCCCCCCCCAAATCTTTGAGATTGATAATTTCCGGTGTGGGCAAGGATAGGGGGGATCAGATTTTCTCATGTACTGTAGAGAGAAGTAGAATTTGGTACAGCCTTTTGGGAGAGGAATCGGACAATATCGGTCCTGCTTTAAATCATGTGACTCAACAATTTCATTTCTATGACTCGTTCCCACAAAAATCCTTGCACATGTGGACAGAGATGTACATTCTGTATTAGTGATAAATTGGAAACAACCTAAATGTCCATTAGTGGGGGAGTGGACCTATAAATTGCAGTTTGTTGAGGTAATGGAATGTTACCCAGTTGTCAGAGAATAAGGAAGATCTCAATGGGCTGGGACAGAAAGCACTGCAAGACATATTGTTAGGTTGGGGAAAAAAAGCAAATCAAAGAAACATACACATTGCATGATCCTGTCTCTGTTTTTTTTTAAAGTATGACATATGTAACTCTCTATACATGTGTGTCTACAAAGGCATGGACAGGTGCTGGGCAGGGGCACGCTGAGCAGTTGACAGCAGTTACCTCTGTGGAGAGGGGTTGGGTGAGAAGGGAAAAGAGCATTTTCTCTTTCATATTCCACCTCTTTCTGAATAGTTTGTGCGCATTCGTGTAATTCTTGGCTGGATTTAAAAAATAAACAGAGAAGAACCATGGACAGATGTGAACACGGGGTCTTTCTGGGGAGAGGGGTTATGGGTGATTGTTTTCGTTTCTTGTGGCTTGTCAGGATTTTTCTACAATGAACATGTGTTGCCTGTGCAATTTCAAAACTTTTTATTCAGAGAGGGATGATATTGACGGAGTACTTTACAAAGGCATTTTAATAGAGAAAGCTACAACAAAGTATAGGACACAGCTTTCTAACCTCAAGGATTCTGCGATCTAGTTGGGTCTCTGTCTCTCTCTCTGTGTCTGTCTCTCTCTCTCTCCCCCTTCCCCCCCCCCAACCCCCATGACAAGACAGGGCACAGGCAGTAAGTGCTTCTAGAGGTCAAAAGAGGATGAGAACTGTACGCAGTGAGGTAGTGGGGAAGGTGTCCTGGGGGCTGTGGTAGTTAAACACTGCCTTGTAGAAACAGGAGGGCTTTAATAGACAAGAAACCCTCCAGTAATTGAAATTCTATTATCTGTGCTGGTAGCATCCTGCTCTGGGGATTAATGACCCTTGTTATCAATTAATTCTTCCTGGATTCCAAGCTAGATATCGGCTACTGTGACTTAAGTGGCTTTCTTTTACTTGTATCCTTCATGGACACGGAGACTTTCTGTACATCTCAACAGGAAAAATAAGCTGTGCCTCCCATCCATCTCCTAGATTAAGACCACAGACAAAGGAGAGGAAACTCTCCCTGATGTGAAAACACAAACCATCCACTACTGACACCACTGGCTGGTCTTCGACAGTTAACAAAGCAACGGGCTCTCCACATGCACCCTTTCCCTCTGCTGGGTTTGCATGCCTGCTGTTTGATGGGTGTCTTTCTCATGGACAAACTGCTCTCACCGCCTCACCTCCATCCTCAAAGGAACCCCAGGAGGTAGCTCTGATCATCCCCATTATATGGATGGGAAAACTGAGCCTCTCACAGTCAACTGACTCTGACGGCTGCAGAGACCACATTTGAGGCCTGGGGACAGGGCACCTTATCTGCATTTGGGTGACGTTCACCAAGATAATGAGCTCCCGGCCCTTTATGTGGTAGCCACAGCTCTCTGTACCTAACCCGGGGCCAGACACACAGGCTTCCAGTCTCGCAGAGCAGAGCAGCTCAGAGTATGTCCACACTGGCACATGTTTTTCCTTCCCAAACAGAAGCTAAGCATGAATTCAGGTACTCAGGTTAAAGACCTCTGCCCCTCAGGGCTCACAGATGAGTATGAGAGACACATTCTTAAACACACAACTCCGGGAAGCTCTGTGGCAGAGGAGAAAGGGCCAGGATTTGGGGGAGGCTGAGAGAGGCTTCTTGCAGGAAGCGATGTGCCAGCTGAATCTTGAAGAACAAACAGAAGTTTGCTAGCCAAGAGAAGAGGAAGAAAGGTAATGCCAAGAATGTGGAACAAAACAGGGCATAATAACACCAGGCAGCGTTTATTATGTGCTGGCCATGTAGCTGTTTTTCATGGATCACCTCATTTGACAATCACCCAATTCTATAAGACAGGCACCATTTTATCTTCATTTAAAGTGACGTGCCCAGTGCTGTGCAGCTTGGAGGACAAAGGAAGGGAACCATGCCTGTCGGGCTTGAGAGCAGGTGGTCCTGACCCTTCTGTCCACGCACACAGAGCAGGGGTTCTCAGTTAGGGGTGGTTTGGCTCCCAGGGGACATTTGGCCATATCTGGAGACATCTTTGGTTGTCACAGCTAAGGGAGAGGGGTGCTACTGGCACCTAGTAGATAGAGACCAGGGATGTTCACAAACACCCCCCAAGGCACAGACGGCCCCACCACAAAGCATTCTCCAGACCCAAGTGTCAGCAGTGCCTGGGCTGAGCAAGTCCAGGCAGGCTGTCTGCTCTCTGCTGGGCACCTAGGCTACAGCTGGGGAAGATGACAGGGAGATGGAGCCCCGGGGGCGGGCTGGGCAAGGTCAGTGTGGGCCTTGGCTTGGAGCCTGGAGACAGGCAGGGTTTGGAGTGGGGGCAGATTTGTGCCTTCGGACAATCACCGCAGTACCACGGGGGAGGGCATCTCAGAGGAGAAGGTTGGGGCCAGGTCCAGGGCTAGGTGAGATTCGTGGACAGAGGCAGAAGGAAGGGAGGAGACGGAAACCAGCTCCTCTGAGCAGCTGATGGGTTGGTGTCGTGCGGCCCACTCTGAAGGATGGTACATTAAACCCTCTAAATGAGAGTAGCGACCTGATTAGAGATTGAGCCTAGGGGCTTCCCCTCGGGATGTGCACAGATTAACATGGTTATTCAAGCAGCCTGGGCTGCGCAGAGCGGGAGGACGCTCAGCCCAGCGCTCACACCTGGCCGCGGGTGCCACGCGCTCCCCTCACCCCCACCCCCACGGGCCCCAGTCACTCATCCTCCTCATCCCCCACCCCTTTCACTTGGCCAATCTGCTCTCCTGGGGGGTGAGGCCCCAGCTGGGGGAAGTGCGCAGACCCAGGCCTCCTCTGCATGCGGATTGGCTGTCTGGTCCCTCACCCCTGCGCCCCTGCACGGGGTGGGGGTGGAGGGGTGGGGGGGTAGGGGGGTTGTGAGGGGGGAAGGGTGAAGGAGGTGGGTTGGGGGTGGGGGCCTTTCGTCCACTTCCAACTCCGCACCACCGGCTTTCTTGGGGGCCAACGTCTGGGGAAGGGGGTGGAATGCATTTGTGCAGGGGGTCCAGATGGAGTGTTCTGGGCTCGGTGTCATCTTTTTGCTAATTCTGAAGACAGGAGGTCCTGGCAATGGATCCCCCAGGACTCATCCTGGGTTAGGCCACTGGTTGCTTCCTTCAAAAAGCCTTGAGTATTTGAGCCCAGGGATTGTGCTGCTGCTGCTGCTGCTGCTGCGTGTGTGTGTGTGTGTGTGTGTCTGTGTGTGTGTGTGAGTGCAAAGCTTTCCTGGCATAAGGCCAGCCTCACTGTATCTTAAGTCATGAAATCTGCCAGCCCCCTGCTCAAAAGCCCCCCCAAAGCCCCCTGAACTACAAGATGCCATTTCATGTGGCACCAGCAGATGCCCGTGACCCCACTCCATCCAGCACTCTGACCTCATCTGTTCGTTGCCTCCTAAAATGAACCTGCTGCTCCAGCCAGACCAGTCTCTTCATCCCCAAAACGGTCCTGTTAATTCTCGACCCCCGTCTTTCCTGAGGTGAGGTTCCTGCGCTCCTCCCCCGGCTCCATCTCCTGCCCTCTCCGTCTCCGGTGACCCTCTCGGGCATCCTCTGTACTATTAGCCTACGGGACTCTGATGACAACTTGTACAAGTTTTGGGGACATGCATTTCTACTCACTGCTTGTCCCTGGGCACAAGTGTCTCAGTCGATGAATGAAGGGTGGTGGAGATGCATAGTCAATGGTTTTCTAAATTATTTTTTTTAATTCTCCAATTTCCAACTCACCCCCACCCCCATCCCTAAGCAATCACTAATGTACTTTCTGTCTCTGTAGATTTGCCTATTCTGGAGTTTTGTGTGAATGCAATCACACGATCCATGAATTTTTGGGCTTCTTTCACTTTGTATCATGTTTTCGAGGTTCATCCGTGTGGTAGCATGAATCATTCCATCATTCCTTTTTATGGCCGAATGATATTCCATTGTTTGAATAGATCACGTTTTGTTTATCTGTTCATCCACTGACGGACACTTGGGCTGTTTCCACCTTTTGGCTATGATGAATAACGCAGCTACGAACATTTAGATGAAAAAATTTTACGTGGACGTATATACTTATTTCTCTTGAAGTATTCACTGTTTTAACTGCTTTCCTTTTTTTTTTTTTTTTTACTTATTTTTTGAGCCACGTCTCATTTATTTTGAAATTTCAAATAACATTGGAACATGAAATAGTTGAGTGTATGTAGAGAAGGAATGGGTTTAACCAAACCTTAAGAAATACTGCTCTATGTAATAAAGCGTCTTCCTGACTGGACAGTAACCCTCTGGGAGGGCAGTGGTAACGTCTCGGATTTCTTTTGTCTCCACGGAATTGCTCAGTGAGCTCTTGCTGAGTGATGTGAATGATTGAATCAATTCAGATTCTGCAAATGGTGACCACTGCAAGTACTTTCACATGCTTGAGTCCAGTTACCCTGCAAGGTGCAGGATTCAACAGAAAGCAATATTCATTCCCATTTTACAGATGAGGGAACTGAGCCTGTGCCTTTGAGCAGTTCTGGAAGATAGCCGGAGGTGTGGCCCCTGGCCTTTGATTCTGCTGGCCTCCCCTGTGGGAATTAGAGGCAGGAGGCTCTACTCTAAACAGGAAAATCTGGACTGTCCCAACACATACAGGATCTGGTGTTACTCGTTTATGAAAGAATCCTTTATTGGACAAAAGAACTGAAGATCCCGGTCCTTGTCAGTCCTTGGGGGCCTGTGCTTTGTGGTGCCCGGGCTGTAGAAAGCCTCATTTTACACCCCAGCTGGGCTTCTAAGGCAGTTGTAAGTCAAAGTTGTGTAAATTGGATCATATTTTAGAGACTAGATAAAAGAATAAGACTATGACTCCCTGGGAAGAATCTGTGCGTGAGGTGATAATCAGAGCCAGATTGATGGTTTCTGTAAAGACCAAAATCAGAGATAAATGTCAACAACGCCTGGAATTCTGTGATGACTGACTGACTGTCTTCTAGTGTAATAGGCATTGTCCTACCTTTAAACATGTGTTCTTATTTAAATCTCTCACACACACACAAACTCAACTGGAGTCAGGTGGGATTTACCTCCAGTTTAAGAGCTGGAGAAACTGAGGCTCGGGATGCTAAGTCACTTGCCCAGTGTGACAGAGCTCAGACCTAGAGCTGGGATTCCAAGCAGGACCACCCTTTTATTGTTGGAAGGCCTGGCTCTTCACAGGAGACCGGGCAGTGGTTGCTTGTCGACTGACATCAGACGGCCTGGTTGAAATCCCAGCTTCACCCCTCCCTCACTGTGCATCTATCCCCTGGGCTGTAAAAGGGGCTGCAAAAACCCTCCCTCAACAGACTGCGGAGAAGGTCCAATGAGACAGTTTATTGAAAGCACACAGCCGGTGCTCAATAAGTGTCCGCACTCATCACGCTGGACTGCCCCCTACAATGGAACTATCAATACCGACAACGGCGCTGGTCAAGCACCTACAATGGACCGCGCAGCCCGACACCCCCCTAAGATCACACACAGGTATTAGAATCAGCTTGTCAGTGCCGCATAGCTGTCCTGCCACGTACTCATGTGGGTCTGCAAATTGCTCCTACGGTAACTCTCTGATCTTCAGTTTCAGTTAAAACAAAAAAGAGTCACAGATAGCACCCACGCGAAAGGGTAATTGTGAGGATTCAATAAGCGACTTAATGGTTTTATTAGAGGTCTCAGAAGAGAAAAAAAAGAGCTACGTAAGGTAAAGTGCCTTTAAATTAGGAATCACTCAAACGGCAGCTATTGTTATTACAGGCTAGGAGCTTTACACATCCTATTTCAAGGGGTCCGTGATCCTAGAACATGTTTTTACAGAGGAGGAGGCTGACACCAGAGAGCTTAATAACGTCCCAGGTCCCACGAGCCGTCCAGTTGGAGCCGGGGTTGGCACTCAGGCCCCTAGGACACTGCACGCAGCCTCTAGGTAATCTACCCAATGGCCGTGCCTGCGTACCCCCCTCTCCTGATTTTACTTGGGTGTACACCATTCTGTCATAGGGAATGGGGCCCATTCCTAGACCCACAGGGTTATGTGGCAATCTGGGAAGTAGATGCCAAGAAACATTAGACGTGTAAGAGGTTTATTAGGGAGACGCCTGTGAAGGATAGAAGATGGGGAGCAGGAAGAGACCAGGAGAGCCTTCAGGTCGCAATGCTAGCCTGACACCTGGGAAAGGAGAGCGGGAAGGAAGGAGGATTGGGTAGGAGGAGCCTCCGATGGCAGTGAAGCTCAGATAGAGTCTCAGCCAGGCTGAGGTGGAGTTAGAATCCCCCACTGGACAGAAATTGCCCGGCTCTAGGACCCCACCATGTCTGAGAGCAGCCAGTGAAGCAGGGCATCTCTGCTGAACATGGCAGTGGATGTGAAAGGGTAGCACCAGTCGGCTGTCAGAGAACTACCCTCACTGCTGCGAGTTCTCCGGAAGGGCGATCTGACTGGCACATCTCCACAGCCCCCACAGGCCACTCAAAGTGATTCCACTCCCCTGCGCAGTGGGCAGGAGTATGGGACGTGCCTGGACCGATGAGACGTGTGGGCAAGTCCACTGGGGCATTTGTGGGGAAGGTGTCTTTTCCTCTTCCACTCGGTGCAGCTGATTAGGGATGTGGTGTCTGGAGCGGTGGCAGCCACCTCGAGATCACAAAAAGACAAACATGAAGACAAAAGCCAATGCACTGAAGAAGGCCGAGGAAGGAGGTGAGAAGAACGTGGGTCCCGGATGACATCAGGGAGTCACTGAATCAACTACCCTGGAAGAGTCTCCCTCAAACTTGTTGTGTGAGATAATAAATCCCTTATCATTTAAGTGATCTGTTGCTATGTAACAAATTACCCTAACATGTAGCAAGTCAAAATAACAAACATGTGTTATCTCACACAGTTGGGAGAGTCAGGAAGCTAGGAGCAGCTTCGTTCGGAGGTTCTAGTTCAGGGTCTTTCACGGCGTTTGAGTCAAGATGCTGACCAGGGCCGTGGTCGGCTGAAGGTCTGGCTGGGGCCGAAGGAGTCTTTCCCAAGATGGTTCACTCATGGCTGTTGGCAGGAGGCCTCAGTTCCTTCCCACGTGGGCCACTCTGTAGGACAGCATGAGTGTCCTTACAACATGGTGGCTGGCTTTCCAGGATGAGTGAGCCAAGAGGGACAGGAAGAAGCTACAATGCTTTCTACAACCTAGTCTCTAAAACTATGCGCTGTCTCTTCTCCCTTATTCTATCCACTTGCAGCATGCCACTTAGGCCAGCCCACACTCACGGAGAGAGAAATTAAGCTCCACCTCTTAAAGGACAGAGTACCACAGAATGGTGGGGTTTAAAGCCATTTCAGCTACTTTTAGTTGGGTCCTCTTTAAAGATCCCAAAGCCGGTATTCTTTACACCACACAACACTGCCAGCCTGGGCAGGGGAAACTGTGCTCTGGGGAGGGAAAGCTGACCCCAAACCTTCAGAAGACTTTCCAACTTTGAAACTCTCCAGTTCTGTAAGATTTCTCAGAGTAGGCCTGCTTAAAGATAGGTATACCTGTATATATCTAATATATAGGTATACCTGTATAGATACAAAAATAAGACTTTTATATCTAAAAATAAATTTAAATATAATAATTTATTAGGAAATATTAAGAATATACAATGAAGGATAAGGAATAATTCAACAACTTCCATGAACCACCACCTGGCTTAAGAAATAAATAACACCTGTGTAATGGAAGCCCCATCTATCCCCCTGAGCACACTCTTCTCCCCCTGTCCCAGTGGGAACCAATATCCGTATTTCAGTGTTTTTCATTCCCACAACTTTCTTTATACTTGAACTGCACACAGTGTAGACCTACATACTATATGGTATTGTTTTGCATGTTACTACATTTGGTAGAAATGAGGTCACATTGAATAGATTCTTCTGCGACTTGCTTTTTTTCTCTACATTATGCCTATAAGAGTCAACCTTGTGAGGATGTGAATAAATTGAAACCTTCAAGTATTGCTGGTAGGAATGTAAAATGGTACAGCCACTTTGGAAAACAGTCTGGCAGCTTCTGAAAAAGTCAAACGTAGAATTGCCATATGACCCAGCAGTTCTATTCCTAGGTATATATTCAAGATTATTGAAATATATGTTGACGTAGAAACCTGTACGTGAATGTTCATAACAGCTTTACTTATAATAGTCAAAACATGGAAACACCCAAATAGCCATCTCAAGGAAGGGATAAACAAAATGGGGTCTTTCCAGCCAATGGAATATTATTCAGCCACCAAAAGGAATGGAGTGCTGACACGCTGCAATGCGGATGAACCTGGAAAGCACGATGCTAAGTGAAAGATGACAGACACAAAAGGCTACATACTGTACGATCCCATTTATAGGAAATGTCCAGAAAAGGCAAATCCATACAGACAGAAGGGGCTGGAGCTGAGAAGGAATGGGGGTGACTGCTAATGGGTGTGGGGTTTCTTTTTAGGGGTGACGAAAATGTTCTGGAATTAGACACCGGTGATGGTTGCACAGTGTGGTGAATACACCGAAACCCACGGCATTGTATACTTTAAAGAATTCATTTTATGATATGTGAATTCTATCTTAATAAAAAAAAAGATTCACCCATGTTAGTAGTTTGGCTCGGTCATTCATTTTCACTACTGTATAGTAATCTGTTCGTATGAATATTCTACATCTCTCTGTTCTCTGGCTAACGGCACTCGTATGGTTTCTCACTTTATCGCTATTACAAGCAGTGCTGCCATGAGCATTCCTTGCAGATTTCTTTGTGCACATGTGAGGGTTTCTTGGAGGTACATACCAAGGGCTGGGGTTGCTGGAGTGGAGGGTACACGCGTTTTCAACACCACCACTGTCTCACAGGCCTTTGTGAGTCTGGGGAGAGGAGGCAAGGAAGCCAGCTCTGCCTCCATCCTTGGCCCCTGCAAACCACTCAAGGTCTCAGAAAATAGGGCAATCGAAATGGAAAACAAATAGCACAAATCAAGGAGCGGGTTGCTCCCCCCACCCCCATTACTGTTCCGAGACCCACCGGATGGGCAGCGGGGCCTCCCCTCCCGAAAATATTAACATCATTTAATGAATATTCACAAGGATTCATTAAACATTTCCCCGTGTGGCTGAACAAAACAGTGCTCAAACCCCCAAGCCATTAACAAAAAAGGAAGAAGAAATATTACAGGGACGATATGCACAAGCTAAAAACGCCACAGGCAAGAAACAGCTGCTTTTTATTTTTTTTTAAACTCAACTTCGTCTCCTTCACCTCACTGGTGTTTAAAATGCGTCCACTGTCCTAAGTCTCTGTGACTTCTTAGAGGAGGAAGGCACTGATTAAGAGTGTGATAACTACATTTTCGACAGGAAGTTGCCCTTGTCGTCGCAGTAAATTTAAATGAGGCATTTCAGCTGGAAAAGGGCTTTTCTATGAGCCACTTCGTTGGATCCTGGAAGATATGTCAAAGGGTGGTCCAAGTACATTATCATTTGACAGACAAAGAAACAGGCCCACGTTTGTTAGAGGACTCACCCAGGGTCACTACGGAGACAAGACAATTGTGTCTGCAGCGCTTCCACCGTCTTCTAAGGAAAGTTGACCTTGTGACCTCATGACCTTGCCACCCTGACCACAGCACACTAGACCAGGCATGGGCTCGACCCAGAGACCAAGATTCAGAGGCGATCTTGTGTAGACGGCTGCCCAAAGGAGGTGCCTTCCACTGCACAGGTCAAGACAGAGAACAGGTGGGCACCTGGGCAGAGGCGGACAGACCCACAAGGCACGGTATGACCTCCTCTTACAAGTCATACACTGTCACTTAGACACATTCCATGCCTTAGAAGTGAGTCATGAAGCCTGATCCACACTCAAGGGGCGAAAAGTCAGGCTCCACCTTCTGAAAGGAGGAGTATCAAAGAAATTGTGGGTATTTAAATACCACCCAAGGAGCACATCATATTATTGGTAAATGGTGGAAGCGCAATTTATCAATCCATTCATTCTGCAAACACGGCCCCTTTACATCTTTGCTTTCCAATACGGTAGCCATGAGCCGTACAGGCTATTGAAATATGGCTCGTGTGAAGAACTGTATTTTTCATTTCATTTAATTTAAGTTAAAAACTACTCATTCCACTATTGGAAAACTATGTTTGGAACAACTTGGGTAAATGAATTTACTCTCCCTGTAAATTTTATGAAATATAAATAAGATCAAGTGTTTCCGATGAAAATCTAGCATCCTAATTGAGATATGCTGTAATATAAAATGCACACTGGATTTTGAAGACTTAGTATGAGAAAAAAGAATGTAAAATATCCTATTAACATTTTTTTGTACTGATCACATGTTGGAATGATAATATTTTGGATACACTGGGTTAAACAAAATACATTAATAAAATTCATTTTACCTGTTTCTTTTTACTTTTGGAATGTGGCTGTTAGGAAAGTTTAAATTACATACATGTTCACATTATATTTCTATTGACAGCACTGTATGATTTACTACACGCTATGGATTCATAGTTCTTACCTTCCTGGAGCGTATAGTCAAAAGGGAAAGAAGATATTAAGTAATTAATCCAAAGAATAATGAGTATTACAAAGGAGGAATCAGGGAGCTGTGCAAGTTTCACAGGGGACCTGACCCAGATGGGTCTGTCTCCAAAGCAAGCCTGTGATTTGAGCGGGAAGGAGAGGGTGATATAGCCCGTGCTGGGAACAGCAAGTGGGAGGGGGAGGAGAGAGTCTCTGTGCTGGCGGCACAGTGCCAGCTCCCTGGGTTTGGGGCCAGAGGAAGCGGATGTGCCAGGAGCATTGCCACTTTGATGTGCAGGTGGTAAGGCGGCAGGGAGAGGCTGGGCTGCCATCAGCTGTCAGGTTGGCACTTGCCGGCTCTGCCCAAACACTAGCCAGGCCCTGGAGGCCTGCAGGGCTCTCTGGGTGTGGCGTCATGTGGCTGTGCTGGAAAGTACCTGTGCTCCCCAGAAAGCCAGAGCACTGAGTAGGGGGGGCTGGCTCTGGTTCTGGCCCAGGTCCTACCCTGAGCTCCTTCCCAAGCACAGGCCGGAAGGTAACTTTGACAAGTACACTAGGATTGGACTTGAACTTGGACTCGTTGTTCCCTGATTCTGGCCAATGTGCTGTTCATGTTAGCTTCAGATGATTCAAATTCCATTGCTACCTACCTGGCACCCTTGCCATATCTTTCCTTCCCCAAATCTGTCCTTTGTAGTGTCACCCAAATTCTTACTGTTCCTAAAACATGCCACGTACATTGCTGCCTCAGGGCCTTTGCACTTGCTGTATCCTCTTCCTAGAACACTTCCTTTCAGATATTTACATAGTTGGCGTCTTCCCTCATTTAGGCCTCACTCAGCTCAAAGGTCACCTCGTCCCTGACCAACCGTTCTAAAGCTACCTCCACACCCCATCTCTTTAGAGTGACTCTCTGCCTCATCTCCTTATTGGATTTCTGTTCACAGCATAAACCTCACTCTCAGAAACTATCTTGCTCATTTACTGTTTTATTTGTTGTCTGTCTCTCCAACCAGGAGATAAGCTCCATGAGAACAGGGACCTTATCCTAGGCCTAGAGCAGTTCCTGGCACATGATAGGTGTTCAAAAAATATTTGTTGAATGAATTCATTCATCCTCCTAAAACTCAGATCTGAAAACAATTCGGGTGACTGCCTAGGAATGTGGACAAATGTTTGTGATGAGATGCTATGTTAAAAAGGGAACAGAAAATGATACTCTCTGGTGTGGTACATAAAAAATATGTAAGAGCGGGGACAAAGAAGGAAATGCACAAATGAAAAATAGCGATGTGTTGTGGGTGTGAAACTATAGGTGATTTCTGTTTTTTCAACTTTTATTTAGTGGCATTGTTACATTGGTTTTTAATAACAACTTTATTAAGATACAATTCCTACACTATAAAGTTCACCATTTTTAAAGCAGTAGCTTTTAGTATATTCTCAGAGTTGACATAGATCTAATTCCAGAGCTTTCCTGTCACCCCAAAAAGGGACCCTATATCCATTAGCGGTCAGTCCCATTTCCTCCCTCTACCCAGCGCCAGGCGACCACTAATCTGTTTTCTGTCTCTATGGATTTGCCTACTCTGGGCATTTCTTATCAATGAAATGATATAATACGTGGTCTTTTGTGTCTGTCTTCTTTCACTCAGCATATTGTTTTCAAGGTTTGTCCATGCATGTTGCAGCAGGTGTCAGTACTTCATGCCTTTTTATGGCTGAATAATATTCCATTATGGAATCTCCAATGTGCGTAGACCACATTTTGTTTATTCATCAGTTGGGAGACATTTGGGTTGTTTCCGTCGTAGTTTTACCACGACCCCACCCTCACCCAATGGTGACGGGGGACCTTCTCCCTGTGGCTCTACAGGATCTTGTCATTTTCCCTGCTCCAAAGTCCTGGAGGCCTCCCCAAGCTGACAGATACCGCCTCGCCTCCTTTGCTTACATCGTCAGCCCCTAGCATGTTCTTACTCTGTCCTCTGAGCCCTTCTGCAGTCTGTTCCACATACTAGTCATGCACCTTCCGCCACAACGCCTTGGCCAACACCACCCCCTCTTCCACTTTCTGGAAAAAGACATCACACTCTGCAAAATTCAGCTCGGATGTTACTTCCTTGGCGAAGATACCCCCGCATCATCGTCCTATGTCTACAACTCTCTCCGCTCCTAAAGGGCTCCTTATTGTGTTCATTCCCCTGCCTGGTTCCTGCCTTGGCCTGTAATGGGAGAGCCCACGGGGCCTCATTCATCTTTGTCTCCCTGGCATCTAACATGATCCCTGCCACCCATCAGGTACGCACCAAAGTCCCGTGATTGAATGTAGGAGCTGTGATCCACTGTGATAGACTGAATGGCATCTGACAGTACTACCCTTTGCCAAACAAGACACCAAAACGTCCAAGTTAAGAGAATAGGCGTTGCACTCAGATGGACTTAGTCTGAATCCGGACTCTGCTACTTGCTAGCTGGGTGGTGGCCCGGGGATCATTTCCTCATCATTAAAATGGGGACAGCTTGCTGGCGTTGTGTGGATGACGGGCAGGTAAAACGGCACAGAGCAGTTGCTCAGGAAGTGCTTTCAATTGTGGGATAATATACAGAACATAAAATGGATCCTTTTAACCACTTTTAAGTGTACAGTTAGGTGCAATTAAGTACAGTCACGTTATTGTGTCAATACGTGTTTTTATTACTACTGTCGTTATGTCGGAAGCCTGAATGGTGTGAATTTTCCAAGAGACAGGACGTGCTATTCTGAACCAGTCATGGTTCAGCTGAAGTCTCCGCTTTACGTAAGTCATTTCACTGTCTCAAAAACGCTGGGAGGTTTCTCATGCCGTTCATACTAGAGGCTCCGAGCGTTCTAACGATGCGTCCAAGGGGACAGCTGGGACAGCCGATCGGTGCCTCCCCACTACCTATCTTCAGTGCCTGCTGGGGTACGATGACCCCATCTAACAAGCCACTCAAATTGCCTCGCTAAGGTTTGGACTTTGGCCCTGGGAGGGCTATGGGAAGAGCGGTGGCGCCATTCTGGGGCGGGTGAGCGAGGCCAGGGGTGTCTGGCGTGCCATCTGTAGCCACAGGGCAGGGGCCAGGCCCTGTCCAGCGACTGATGTCTTTATGTGGCAGGCCCAGCGTGCATCACCCCTGTGACAAATGATAAAGATCTCATTCAGCCTCTGAGATCCACTTGAGGAACTGAATGAAGACAATTGAAAAGCGCTGCACACCAGCCACTGAAGCCGAAAGCCTGCAGATTCTGCTGATTTAAGGTCTTCTGTGTGGATTTGCTGATCCTGGAGAATCTCAGCTACTGGGGCTTTTTAATAGAGTCTCGGGGCCTCCTTGCAGGGACCGGAGTGAGGAACGCAAGGAGGACCTGTCTGGTGGAGTCTGTGGCATCGAAACAGGATGAGCGTCTGACACTTGCGTTTCATTCTGAAGACTAATTATGATTGCTTTCTAATTCCTCACTGCCTCCCAGGGAAACTCTTAAAGGGACCTCCCCTTCCCTAGTCCCAGTTGTTTGCCCTTGCCATTGGAACCCCTCCTACTGCTACCATTGCTATATTTTAGCAACTCCTGAGAGCCCGACAAATGCAAGTTAACCAGCTAACTGCAGCTACAACTGACCCCTTGAGTGTGTGAATGAATATGACAAGTGGCTGGTGACATGCTCAAGTCACTCATGTGTGTCGTCGAGTTTACGATTTGTGTGCTTCTAAGTAAAAGAATTTCACACCAGGTGATTCAACATGCCTTTGGACACAATCACGAAATTGGCTAATAGATGTAAGAACAGTCGTGGCGTACACGGGGAGGGGATGCTGGATAAAACCCTGTAGAGATCCGAGCCTCGAGCTGCTTATCCTCCGGCCACACCAGACCAGCAACGTTTCAGTCTCTTACACAAAAAGCCTCTCAAAACGAACAGGACTGGGCACGTGTGTAAAATGGGATGGCCTGGGGACATTGAAAAGGGAGGGCCCATACCTGGCACTGCTCACCTGACTTCCTCACCTGCGCACCTTTGCAGATGCTCTTCCCTGCATCTAAGCGCGTTTCCATCTTTCCAATCCTGCAGCACACCTGTGTTTGGGATAGTGTAGCTGTCCAACAGATGGGCCCGCTCTTACCGCTTTTCCCTCCTCAGGGGTTCACAAAGTGAGACAGTTAACCTGAGCCCGAGAGGTGGGTCTGTGGGGGCAGCTGGGAGTGGAGGGAATTTGATCTTTGTGTATTAGAAAGAAGAGGTCTACAGTGAATAGTGAACTGAATAAAAGTAGGTTACAAGCAGTGTGCCTTGTGACCCAATTTTTTTGTAAGAAGAAAATTCCATATTTACATGTTTGTTTATGCATAGAAAAGTCTGGAAGGGTATATAGTGCATGAACAGTGATTATTTCTAGCAAGTCGGGGGTCCTGGGGGTAGAGAGTATGGACAGGAACTTTTTGCTTTTTATCTTCTACCTTCTAAAGTGTTTATTTTTTTCTAATGGGCATTGTATTAATTTTATTATTAAAAATCTAATAAAGATTTTAAAATGTGCTTAGGGGATAGAATTGCTACGCTTCCAAAATATTTGCAGTTGGCCTTTGTCACAGATGTACAAAGCTGTTAGTGATCATGTGGGCGAGTGTATTTTATTTCTTCAACCAGACTGTGAGCTCCAAGAGGACAGGGGCTGGGTCTAATTATAGTGCTGGTACCAGAAATGCCAACACTAATTCCACCGTTTGCTGAATGCTAACTGTGCTACAAACATCATCTAATTAATTTCATTTACTTGTAAGTCTTCAAAACCCCCCTAACGGTCTGGGCAAGCATCAGGGCTCAATAAATATTTTTGACTGAAGAGTGTGATTGACAATGCTTTGGGGAAATAGCTCCCAGGTTCAACTGTGAACACTTTTCTATGTGAACGGGACTTTAAAATGTCTCTTCTAACAAAAGGATACAGTAGGTAGCAAGGTAGAGGATAAGCTCTACCCCCAAGCCAGGCCAGAATTCTAAAGGCGTGAGCTTCCGAACACACAAGGTCATGTTTCCTAGCGGGATTCCTGCACAATGCTCTGTGAAAAACAGAGTCCTGTGATTTGGAAAGTGCTTCTGACTACCAACCCCCTTGGAGGCGCACACGTATCTGAGCACATGAAAGGCACTGAAAAGTCCCGCAGTGAAGAAGCAGGTTTGTTCAACCCCCAATTTCCCCAAATCATTTGATCATGGAGCCTGTCGTTTCATGTACAATTCTGGTTGTGTTTCATGGGACACGCTTTGGAAAATGCTGCCCGAGAATGTTCTCAATACACTGCCACGAAGAAATGTCTGATCCCACTTGGAGGCAGGTTAGGGCACCACCCCAGGCTTGAAATAGTCAGTACTGGGTGCTCCAAGTTTCCTGCAATCTGGTCATACCCCAAAGATGGCAAAGGCTTTGTAGCATGGACGGAAGCAAGCCGTCCTACCTCCCAACTGCTAAGAGGGCACACTGGGCTAATTCTTGGTGCTTTGAAACGGATGATGTGATCACTATTTAGCACCATGTGCAGAGCTCCATGAAAGGATGGTGAGATCTGGGATCTGACAGACCTGGGTTTGAATACCAGTTCTACCCCGGACTTGCTGTGTGGCCTTGGGTAAGTCACTGTGCCTCTCTGAACCTGTTTCCAGATCTAAAAATGGGGCTAAGAATGTCTCTTTTGAAGAATTGTGAAGAGCAGACATACTACCCAGGGGATGCTTGAGAAGGGAGAGGTAGTATGCCCTCAAAGTTACCACTGCTCTGCTCATCTGTGGAACTGCCAGGACCTCTATTTGCTTCTCTCAGTTTCTATCCAGCCAACAACTAGGAGTGCTCTTTGGCACAGGAGGTATGTGGCCTGCAGAGTGAGAAGACTTTCAAGGACACCACCGGGAAATATGGCAGATGCAAGATTTGTTGGATATCGCGAAAATCCAAATTGGAAAACTTTGGAAAGAAATGTCATCTTATAACTTCGCATTGTTACACTAAAACCAACATATCACCAGTCTCTGAGGAGAATTTTGTGCTTATAAAAATAAACAAGGAAAAAATTTTAAGTACTTGCCCTGTTTGTGGCAGAAACAGATACAAGCATAATAATAACCTCGGAGTCACCCAGTCCTGGGTTGAGTGACAGCTCCGTGGTGTCCTGGCTGAGCGACTCTGGGCAAGCAACTCAACCTCTCTGTGCTTCCGTTTCCTCACGTGTAAAATGGAGAGAAAGAGGAGCACCAAGCCTCATAGGAATCATGATGCAAATCTGTGCAATTTGCCGGCAGAAGACCTGGCTCAGGGTCAGCGCTCAATGTTACGATTACTATGACTGCTATTAATTATTACGCATTGCCTTCTCGCTTCCTTTTGCTGCTCTTTACCCTGGTCACCTCCCCTTTTGTCTTTTCTATCAATACAAAACAAAAAAGAGCCATTCACGCTACTCAAGAATTTTCAAGGAGAGGGGTCAGCGTCAGCCGCTGGTGCTGAGCGGCTTCCCCTGCGCGGGGACCCCCCGCGGGCCGCCCGTTGGGGAGCTGTGAGATACGCGTTCCCAGGCCACGCCTGGGTTCTCCGGGGGGCGGGGCTGGAGCCCGGGACGCAAGGGCGGGAGAGAAGGCGTCGCTAGCGAGGAGGGTCCCCGCGCGCCGGGGTGCCCCGCAGGCCGGACGCGACATCTCCAGCAACGCTGCGCAGCTTTCGGCCCCCGCGGGCCCGCCGCCGCTCTCGCTGCCTCGTGCATGCCAATTAGGCCCTAATTTGATTTCTGTTCTATCTGTGCGAACCCCATTAAAACCCAATTCTGCTTATTACCAACAGCTTTCTTACCACACAAGGCTTCTCCCTCCCAGGGCCGCTCTGGAGCGGTCAAGAGCGGGGCTCCACGCGCCGGGCCTATGGGGACCGTTCCTCGGACTCGCAGTGTCCCTGCGGCCCCCGCCCCCACCCAGGTCCAGGTCGGGCCCAGGCTCAGCTACTCCGCGGAGTCACAGGACTGTTTCTTAGGAAACAATAGGACCGTAGAAAGAAAGCTGGAATC
This sequence comes from Rhinolophus sinicus, assembly GCF_057876585.1. Classification (NCBI taxonomy): domain Eukaryota; kingdom Metazoa; phylum Chordata; class Mammalia; order Chiroptera; family Rhinolophidae; genus Rhinolophus; species Rhinolophus sinicus. The sequence continues at coordinate 30,592,785 of NC_142509.1, read as the reverse complement.
AGGCGTAGCTGGGAACTCATCAAGGGAGTTCATCAAGTCCCGCCTCCCACGCCACGCAGGAATACCCTGGAAGACCAGCGATCCTCAGTCCCTCGCCTGTGCCTGGGCTGTTCCCAACACGGGGAGCTCACTCCCTCCTTTGAAGAACCATAGCTGGGTTCAAGTTCCTGCCCCTCAGCTGTGTGACCTTAAACAAAGCTCTTGACCTCTCTGATGGCAGGCTTGCCTCCTAGGGCTGTTGGGACTGATAAAAGGAGATGCAGGAGAAGAGCGCCTGTCAGAGGGAGCGTTCAATAAAAGCCAGCTGTGAAGAGTAGCCGAGCCCCATGTACGGTGAGGCGAGTGTGTCACTTGCCACGGTAGGAGGGGCAAGCCCCAAATCTCAGTAATCAGGATAAATAATATTTTACTATAATGTTTCTAGGAACTGGAAAGTAATGCCAAAAAAATCACTGATGAACAATTTATGAAACATTTAAACAAAGAGGTCTGGGAGGCTGGTGCAGCGAGGGAGGTCTCCCGAGCACCAGGTGGAATCCTGTCTTTCAAATTTTGATGTTTCATTCATTGTGGACTTTGGGGTATTAATTTTGAGTTAAAAAATATACTGCATTAAATAGTGCTATTTATCTTGATCAGTGAGTTTTGGGGGGCTGCTTCAAATTTTGCAGCCACTCATCCCAGCCCCCAGTAGCAGTCACAATATAAAACCTCTCAACCTCAGGTTTCTTACTTGACAACATTTTTGGAAGGGGCCTGGCACATAGTAGGTGCTCAGTGGACTGAAACTGCCGGAAGGGCAGAGACTACTTCCAATTTGTTCTCCACCACAGCCCCTAAAGGCTGCACATAGTGGGTCTGCAAAAATATTCAATGAATGAATCGATGGTTAAGTGATGCCGGACAGTCCATCCCATCTTTGGTTTCCGAAAAACATTGTCCTTCCGTGGACTCAAACATCCTCACCTATGTAATAGCAATGATGTTGATGACCAGGTGTGGCCTCCTGCTTAACCCCTCTGGAAGGTGTTTGTCCAGCTTCAATTCTCAAAAAACACATAGAATGACTCCAGAAGCTCTCACGTTTGGCCCTTTGGCCTCGCAGAGAAAGCGAGAGGAGGAGGACAGAAACCTACTCCTTCTGTTGTACCTACAGCCAGTTTCCTGACATATCCGTGGGCCAGAAGACCTCCCATAGGAAAATGCTTTGTGCTGCAAGAATTACAGAAGCGGCTTTTGGAAGTGTGCTAAGGCTGTCCCAGTATTAGGCTCGGGGCGGCTGTTTCACTAATTGATTTAGCTGCCTGGCTTCTGGGGGCATTTGGGTTGGCCACCTCTGGTCTGTTTGGAACCTCCCTTACCTGGACTCCTGGGTCTGGCCCTGCCTTCTAGCCTGCCATCTCCAGACCCTTGATTTTCAGCAGGGTGCACATACAGTGGGGCTCACAGTCTCATCTTCGCTTTAACTTTCCTTGGAATTGGCAACCTGCAGGGGTGGACCTGACCATTCTGTTTGCTGGTTTGGGTCCCAGAGCTCTCTCTCGATCCTTCTCAGGCCCCTGCAGGAATTGGTGATATCTTTGAGGCTACTTTCAAGGCATGGAGGAGTGACATGGGAAGAACCAGTCCACCCTTAGTCATCTTCAAGATGACTCACTGGATTAAATAGCGAGATGCATGGGTTCGAAGCCAGCCTCTCACTCTCCTGGCCCCGAGTTCCAATCAGCGATGATACTCCAAATCTGTGACAACTCAGGATGGCAGGGGCGTTGCCGGTTGGACCAGATCCTGGCTGTAGCACAGAAGCAGGATCCCGGAGGCCCCCTCCGCTGTACCAGGGAACCATTATCCCTTCAGCCACTAGAGCGAGCACGGGTCCATGGGGTCCAGGGAGCGGAGGGGCTAGCATAGCCAAGTGGTGGGTGGCACTCTGGGGGTCAGGTCAGCAGCTAGTTACCAAATGCTGCAGACAGAAGTGTCCCTGTAGCACTACCTCCAGTGAATGCCAGCACTCCCTCCAAGCACCTGGTGCTCCCTATGGGGACTGTCCTTGCCCTCTTCGGAGCCCAGCACAAGGCCTCCCTCGGAGCACGTGCACGGTCCACGTCTGTGGAAGAGGGAAGACCAAGGAGTTCCTGTACAGGAATAACTCCGCCTGGGGTTATTCCCACGCAAGTGCCAGGAACACCCTTCCCGCGAAAGTGCCAGGAACAACTGGACTGCCTGTCTTCGTCTAATTACCCTGCGGACTTGTCGGCTGCCTTTTTGTAACAGCTGGGAGTTTGGGGTTGAGGGTTCCACCGCTTTCATTTCAGCATCTTCCACGAAGAACTTGCGTCATTCTGAGAGGGCACGAGAGGGTCCGTTCCAATGAATTTTCATACGTGCTGCCTGGGTCATCTCGCAACCAACACTTCTCCATTCTCATAATGACCCATTTACAGGATATATTAGTTTCCTGTGGCTGCTGTAACAACTCACTGCAAACCTGATGGCTTCAAACAACAGAAATGGATTCTCTCACAGTTTTGGAGGCCAGAAATCCAACAAGACATCAAGGTGTTGGCAGGGCCGCGGCCCCCACCCCCACCCCCTCCCAGGGAGAATCCCTCCTGCCTCTTCCGGCTTCTGCAGGTCCACCTGTTCCTTGGCTTGTGGTTGCACCACTCCAATCTCTGCCTCCGTCCTCACATGGAGGTCTCGAATGTCTCTCTGCCTTTCTCTTACAAGGACACATGTCACTGGATTTAGGGGTGATCTCGAGATCCTTCATTCCATCTTCAAATACCTTATTTCTTAAAAAGGTCACACTCACAGGTTCTGGGGATTCGGATGTGGACACAGCTTCTGGGGGTTTGGGTCACCATTCTACCTGGCAAAGACTGACAGGGACCTCGTTTCCTTGTTCACCTCTATCCCCCACCCTAGCACAGTGCCAGGCCCATAGTGGCACTCCATGAATATACGCTGACTGAATGACGAATCTAGACAAGATTCCCGTAGAAGGAGATGGGTCATTGTTAGGAGCCAGGCCTGGACCTGGGCACGCCATGTTTCCCCTCTAGCACGCTGTGTTCAGATCCCAGTGAGACGGAAGGACTGGGCACTAGAGGAGGCAGCGTGCCAAAGCTGGGCCACAGGACCCACATGCTAGCTAGCCTTGGTCCTACCGCGTCCTGGGTGTACAATCTGGATTGAGTCACTGCAACACTCCAAGCCTCAGTCTTCTCAGAGCAAAACATGAGTGATGATAAAGACTCGTTTCACAGGACTGCCACTCCAGTGAAATGATGTGACACTGCTACAGCCGCTACAGTGAGGTATCAGATACGGTGCGGAGTGGAGTGTGGGAGCGACTGATACCAACAATGCTGCCCTGTCTGTCCAGGAAGCTACTGCACTTGACCAGCTATGGCCACTGTCACCTCCCAGCAGCCCTCAGAAGGAGCAGCTGTCTCCAGAAAGGTCTGAGTGGCACAAGACAAGTTCACCCACTGCACCCCATACTGAACATGCAGAACGCACACAGGTACCCAGCAACACACACGGGGTATTCATTTCTGGCTCCAGGAGGACTGCTGTGAAAAAGCAGAGCCTCTCGTTTTAAATTCCCTGGCCTGACCGTTACAGTGACAATACCTGAAAGGACATTTGCACCCTCAGCCCCTCCCTCTCAAGGCTGAGATGCAGCCTAACATAGTAGGAAAACCTGGACTTGTACGGCAGGAGGCCAGGATTCAAGTTCTAGGAATGTCTTTTAGGAACCATGTAGCCGTGTGGCAAGCCTCAGTTTCCTCATCTGCAAAATGGGGATGATAATATCACATCAAGTTATACAAATGTCTAACCACTATACTGTACACCTGAAACTAATACAATATTGAATGTCAACTGTCACTGAAAAATAAAAAATAACTTTTTAATGAAAAAAAATCATATTATTAATATAATATTACCTACCACCTCAGGATCAATGGTGTCAATAAAAATTTTAATTTAGGGTGATGAACACACAATGGGATTTATAGATGATGTAATACAGAATTGTACATCTGAAATCTATGTAATTTTACTAACAATTGTCACCCCAATAAATTTAATAAAAAAAAATAATAATAAATAAATAAATAAATAAATAAATTTTATAGCATATCCCAAAGATTACATATTACTGAAGTTGTAGCGTAGAATGGGGCTTAAGAGTTAGGCTGCCTGAGTTTGAATCCTGACTCCATTCCTTGAAAGCTCTGTGACCTTGACCTGACTTTCTCTGCCTCCACCTCCTCATCTTGTAACACATCACTCCTGATTACTCATAACACATTATAATGGAATAATTGTACAGAGTTGCTACCAAGGATTTAAATGAGGTGACTGGTTTAAAATAAGTATGTAATAAATTGTCGCCATTACGATGATTGTTACTTCCCATCCGATAGAGGGGAAACAGTAATGACGTCACAGGTCAGAGAACTCTGAGGTATCGTGGGATGACTGTGCCCAGAGAAAGCTTCTATCACCTGGCGAAAGGGAAACCAGGTGTGCGTAGACCCGTGGGTCCCAACTGGGGGCAACTCTGCCTTTCCAGAGACATGCAGGCAATATCTGGAGTCATTTTTGGTTTTCACAACAGGGTGGAGGGTGCTATTGGCCAAGGACGCTGTTGAACACCCTAGAATGCACAGGACAGACCCCCACAACAAAGAATTATCGGCCCCAGAGGTAAGTCGCACCTAGGTTGAAAACCCAGGGGGTGGACAGATGTCTCATGCTTCCGTGTGTGCCCAGGATGGCACACGGCGGGCACACCTTGCAGAGCCCAGGACTGACGGGTGTTCCGTCAGCAGAAGGAAACCCCTAGGGTAGGCCCAACAATGTGAGGTGTCAGCACTTGCGAAGACTCCTAGAAGGAGACTGACTCCCCCCAAAGCCTGCTGTGCTCCCTGATCCCACTGTGCCTCAATGTAGCTGCCCCCACTCCCCACCCCACGCCACTCCTCTCTGAAACCCTGGAACTGGAACCAGAAGATGCCAGAACTTCAGCAGGAGTTTCCCTCACCGGCGACTGGCTAACTGGGGAACTAGTTAGAAGGCCTCGTTTCTGACGGCTCGGGGAAAGTCTGCTCTGGGTGAGAAATCAATCTTCGGAGTTCCCGGAACATGGCGACTAGTCTCCTGGGCCCTTTGGAAGAGAATCAGGGTCTTCCTTGCCAGCTGCGGGCAGGAGCTGAATGCAAACCACTGTCCCTGTGACGCGAAGATCATCTCCAAGGAGCCACCCTCCACAACTGTGTCCGAGCGGCCTGCGCAGTGGAGCTCCCTGCTGCTGGAGGCCCGAGCCAGCACGGGAAGCAGCTCATGGCAGGAGGAAGCAGAGCCGCATCTACAAGCATCCAGCTTGTGGCTAAGACCTAGTCCTCTTTTGGCAGGGACAGCGCTAGTCAGTCGGCCGGTTTGGTCTGCGGGATATTTGGTGAGTTCCAGCCTCAGCTGGTTCATGAGATGTGTTTTCTGCACATGCAATGGCCCCTCTTCCCTGTGACCAAAAGGAGCTGGTTTCGGTGGCTGCTGCGATTTTCTCTTGTCCCTGAGCTTCGGAGATGGCTCTCTGGGTAGCATGTGCTTCCGTTACCTCGCCTCTCAAAGAGGCCAGGTGGATATGACATGACACGCTGCACGCAGAGCCAGGCGTCCTGGCTCTACCATCCACACAGGATGGGAGTTTGCACACCTCATACATTAGTGTCCTAGAGATGTTGTAACAAGTTCCCACACGCTTGGGTGGCTTAAAACAACAGAAATTGCTTCTCTGTCAGTTCGGGAGGCCAGAAATCCAACGTTAAGGCATCGGCAGGGGCACGCTCCCGCCAAAGGCTCTAGGACAGGATCCTTCCTGCCTCTTCCAGCGTCTGGTGGCTCCAGGAGTCCCTTGGCTTGTGGCTGCCTCCCTCCAGTCCCTGCCTCTGTGGTCACATGCCTTCTCCTCTTGTGTCTGCTGTCTGTGTGTCTGATATATAAAGATCACATATAGGACGTCCCTGGGTTGTTACCCAGGGTCCTCTCCTCATCTCAAGATCCTTAACTTCATCACATCAGTCAAGACCCTGTTCCCAAGTGAGATCCCATTTCCAGGTTCCGGGGATGTGAGGCAGCTGTCTTTGGGGGGCATTTTTCAGCCTGCCACACTCACTTCCCTTCCTCTGGTCTCTTCTGGAACATGACAGGCTGATAAGCCTGAGTTCCCCTCTGGCTCCGAAATTCTGCCAGTGATCTGCAGAGAGCAGGCACATCCAGCCCAAATCGCCAAGTTCACAGCAGCAGCGGCGTCTCAACAGAGCATCTAATTTTTTCAAAGCACATTCACATCTGTTATTTCACTTTGTGCTGCCGACCTCCTAATGAGGCACGCAGTGTGGCTAACATTAAAACCATTTAATTCATGAAGCAGCCGAGGCCCCTGAAAACTCCCAACTCACTCTCTCCTTGGGTTATTCAGCTAAAGAGAGCCAGGGGCAGGTCTCTGGTTTCCCTGGGCCACACTTCTTCCCACTGTATAGCTTCTCACCACTGTGGGCTTTGTTCTGAAAGCCAAGAGAGGTGAACCAGTCAAAGCCTGGCATGCAGATCCAAGCCCACCCAGAATCCCTAACGCACACCCGTGTATACGTATGGTGACAGAGGGCCCTCATCGGAATTCGTGGTGGCCCAGGGGGCAGCATGTTCCCAGTATCTGGCTGCATGCACACCATTGGAGACCCTCCCTGTGGTATGTTCCTACGCAAGGGGATTTTCTCCAACCTCGGGAACTGAGGGGCTATCAGGGATATTATAAAGTAACAGAATTGAAAGATCTGCTTTGCCTCCAGGCAAAAAAGATTTCCAGAGTCTTAGGACAGATCAAATTCAAGAATAGAGGCCTGGAGGGCAAGTCCCAGTTCCAATCCCACCTGTCCTAGGCCTCAGTTTCCTTGAAATAACATGGATTTGGTGGGAGGGAGGGGGGCAGTATAGAATACCCCACCCGCGCCTTTTTAATCTAACTCAGAAATGAGGATGAAGAGATAATTACAGCCAAGTGTTCGGAGCCCTTGAGAAGAAAGATGCAACATCAACACAAGGTATCATTAACTTTATTACTTGTCAGGAAGAGGTGGGGGAACCAGTTAGGAATGAGTGTACTGCATTAAGGTCCCCGGAGGGCGTGGTGGGTGGATGGGCTGGAAATGACCATTATTTATTTATCGCTTTTGTTAAGTGCCTGTAATGTGCTGGGTGCTATGCTGGATGTGTGTGGAACGCAGACGTATATATAAACCATGCAGGGCCAACCTCTTGTGGGTGGGTGGAAGTTAAAAGCTCTCGCATCTGCTCTTCCCGCAAACGAGAACATTTCCTCATGGGCCTAACATGGTGCCAGAAACCCCCCTCTACCCCCCATTAGCTATCGCTCCTTGGGGGGCAGCCTGCAGAAGTTGTATATCTGGGTTAAGGCATCTTATTACCTGGGAGGAGTAGGCAATTGCTGGCTCACGAACAGCACACATTGATTTAGCTCATGTCCCCCACTCTTAGCCACTGGTGCAAGCAAGGACCTGGGGGCCTCCTGTGTACACAGTGGGGAGGACGTGGCCCTGGGCTGCTGGATGGCTGCTGGGCAGTCCCGGTCCATGGGAAGGCAGGGCTCAACGAATGGAAGGCGGGAGGGAAGGGTCCATGCAGACAGCCTCCTGCCACCAATAGGCTTACACACTCAGAGGAAGAAACAAGGCTCCAACAAGCAAGTGTTGAATTAGATCTCAGATCAAGAGAGCAACATCAAGGGCCAACAGAACTTCCCACTGCCAGGCGTATGATAGCTTTTAACCTTTGGTGGATCACGGGTCTCTGAGAAACTGAGGAGAGCGTTTTGGATCCTCTCCTTTGAAAAATGCACTTACTGGCGTATGCAGGCACACACACAACACACACTGTATACAATTTCGGGGGGTCCACTGATCCCTGAAGCCCATCCTAGGACCCCAGTTAGGGGCCCTTCTTTACCAACTTCAAATACTGTGCTTTCACGTCCTTAGTTTGAAAGTTCTCAACAACCCTGGGAGAAAGGTGTGACATCGTCCTCTTCCTCACACCATGAAACAGAGACCCAGAGGGAGCACGCAACTGGTCTCAGGTCATGCAGCTGGTGAGTGTCCCGGTTGGGACCAGGACCCCTGCTGCACAACTCTGGGGTCCCCATCTCATCCAATTCCATTCATGGGGAACACAACGAGAATGGTACTCCCTGGCCCTGGCAGACCCACGCGTGGGTCTTCTGATATCCGTTTCTTTAGAACTCATTCACAGGCGTCGACGCAAGAGGGCCTACTGAGAGATAGAGCTAATGAGTCCTGGGGGAATTCACATAGGGATGTAATTGCCAAAGACTTGATGCCTAGGCTTCCAAATGGAAGAATATTTCTAAGTCACCCATTCATCCAACAAACTCACATGTGGAACATCTCCCATGTGCATTTCAGACCCCAACCCCTACCCCCACCCCACTGAGTAAAATCCAAACTCTTTAAAATGGTCTCTGTGCCCCAGCTGCGCCCGGGGCCTTGCCTTTCTCCCTCCTCGTTTCTTGCCACTTTCCTCCTTATTCATTACACTCCAGCATCCCTGACCTTCTGTCAGTTCCTAACTCTTGCCAAGCTTGTCCCACCCCAGGGCCTTTGCACTTGATGCTCCCGCGGCCTTGGAATATTCTTGCCCTGGATCAGTCTTATCCTCTAGGTCTCAGCTTGAATGTCACTTTCTCAGAGACATTTTCTTCAACTTTATCTAAGAATATCCCTCCACGATTCTCCAGCCATCTGTCTTTTTTCTTAGCACTTATAACAATCTGTAACTGTTTTATCTTTATTTGCTTATGCATTTATTATCTGTCTCTCCCTTGACCATAGAAAGCTCCACAAAGGTGGGGCTGTGCTGTCTTGTTCCCCAGTAGCCCCTAGTATATAATAGGGGCTCAACCGTGGAAGAATGAATGGCTGAAAAGTATGTTTGGAAGCAGGAGTGTTCCTCAGCCACTACTGTACCCTACTTAGTGCAGTAATACAATCAACATTTGGCTCCAGAGTGTGACACTGTCCTAATTCTGAGCTGCTGGGAACATGACTCTCCAAGATGGCAGCCTCCGGGGCCCTCCAAGAAACCAGGTTGAACAGGTCCAGCTTTGGGAAGCAAAAACAAACGCAGTGTAAAGGGAGTGGGGTCACGATGCTGTTGCCCAAGAAAGATGAGACCGTGATGCTGGCTTTAAAGAAAAACATGTCTTGCCAACCGGATCCATCATGAAAGGAAACCACCCGATGGACAGTTTTACGACACAGTCTGAAGCACAGGAAACGGACTGCACGGGAGTGCCAGGGGACTTTTAGAAGTTGTATTGCTTTCTTAGGAAAATGCTGCTGGCTTCTGCAACTGCAGTTTAATTAAATTCAGTTGGCGGGATACCTTCAAAGGCTGTTCCAGGTCCCTACCAGCCCTCGCAGATACAGGCATCTTCCAAGCTAATGTGTGAGCGGGATGGGGACAGTGAAGCAATCCTTGGCAAGACAAGGCAGGCACGCTCCACTCATGGACCGCACGACCTGCGCTGCGGTGGGCAGGGGGCCGAGGGGCCCAAGTGTCCAGTCCTTCCCCAGCCCAGTGGCTCTGCCTCCCCAAGGGACAATGGAGGCAAGACAGCGCTTTCTCCCTGCAGGTGGTGTGGGGCATCGGGGCTACCAGAGAGACACCGAAAGGGGCAGGCAGACCCACGTCAACTGATTTCTTGGCTGTGAGCTCCAACTCAGACCCTCCCAGGTGACTCACCTCCACCCCAAGGGTGGAGCATGCCGAGCCGGTTTCTCAAAGTTGATCTCCCAGAGAAGAGAGGTTTGGGGGCCACAGAGGCTGCTGTCAGATTGAACTGACCTCTGCCATGCCTTATGGTAAGCCCTGAACTAGGCTGGGGGTGTATGCACACATTTCATCTCACTGGACTGTGTCGACAGGGTTGAGAAAAACGTTTTGTGAAGCACATCTCTGGAAGGAAATCGAGGCACAGAATGGTCATCGTCACCGGCCCAAGATCACTCAGCTTGTAAGTGGCTAGACGTATAAACTGAGATGGTTGAGCTCAAGCATTTGGCCCTATTTGTTGATGACCCATCACTATTTCTCATCAGGCACTCTATGGGGTGCTATGGATAGAAGAAAATAATGAAATGCAATCCTTGCCCTCAAAGGGGTTTCTCGCTCTTTCACATTTGAGGTTGCACCTTACATATTCATGAGTGTGTGTGTCCCATTCTCTATTAGGCTGCAAATTTTAAGAGCAGAGGCCTCACCTCAGCTTCTGGAGACGGGACCCCTCGGGCCGTCTGGTGAAGCCTCCGGACTCCTTTTCAGAACCATGCACTGCTTTTCAATGCATAAAATGAAGCGCACAGAATTGCAAAGGAACTGATTATACTGCAATACAGATATCAAAATATGGAAAACCAAGTTTGCAAAATATGCGTAGTGACACACGAGCTTCTTGATTATGACTTAAGTAACAAGATCTAGCCACTGGTCTATTTACTACTGTAATTTCCAAGATTTGAGGAACACGAATAATATTTTGGTGTATCTTTCAACAACTGTTAGTGACACAAAAGTCTCTCTGATTTGCACGAGTGCTGAAGTCACAGGAACTGCTGATGCTACAGTGGTTTGTCACTTGCACTTTTAACAGAAGAAAATGCTGCCTTTCTAGTAGAGGTTAGTGAAAGCAAAGATTTTTTTCCCCCAGCTAAACTCACAGACCCCATGAATTCTACCTATGCACCGGCAAGAGGTCTGAGGACGCCAAGTCAAGGACCCCTATTAACCAAGGGGCATTTCTCACAGTGTGTCCACAAGCACCCAGGGCTGCTGACAGCCTCAGTAACCCAGCGGGAAGGACGCCCCCCAGGTCACTGTCCTCTCTTGCTCCATCATTGAGTGAATGTTCAGTTCTTTCATCTTATCAGGGAGGGTACAGTCATGGCACGTGGGAATCAGGCAATAAACAAGAACAGGAGGGTAGGGCGGCCAACAGCATGGCCCTGGCGAGGACGGGGGCACAGGAAATCAGATTCACATTCAGATGCCCCTCACTCATTAGCTGTGTATCCTTGGGTGGGTCAGTAACAGGTGGGGACTTAACCCTCTCACCTGTACACTGAGGCCGAAGAGACGGCCCTGGCACATCTGTGAGGACCCAGTGGTACAATACGAGCACGGGGAAAGCGCTCAGTAAAAGACTACTGTTTGAATGCCACCTTGCACTTTAATTGTTCTCTAGTGCCTCCCTCCAAAGCCTGCGGGATACAGCACATAGCATTCCAATCAGAACTTTCCAGATCACTGCTTCTCCATCGCATGGAGAATCCCACTCTAGGAAGTGACTGTTGACAGAGCATCTCCCCCAAGGGAGTTTCAGAAAGCTTCTCTCTTCCTCCCTACCACCTGGGCCAGCCCAAGCTGATGAGTTTGGGGAATGTGCTCTTAGCCAAAGGCCAGACGGCTTTCCTCCTCTCCCCTCCCCTCCCCTCCCCTCCTTCCCCCTTGCCTTCTCTTTCCTTTTCTTCCTTCTTTCTTTTTTTTAAATTGTCCATTGAAGCCAAGTTGCTGAGTGAATCGTTAAGGGAGCGAATTCCAAGAGCGTGAGCTTCTCTTGTTTCCCAGGACAGGTTTGGGCCAAGACAAACCCTGGTGATGCCAACAGCAGTTGCTTAAACAGTGGAGCTCAGAGCTGGCTTCTCCGGCCTGGCTGGCGGGGCTCTGTTTGAACTTTCTCCTCTCTCCTTACACTCGGTGATTAAAGGAACCGCATGGAACTTTCTCCTTATGCTTCTTTCCCTTTCCTTCTCCACGCAGCCCCTGGAAAGGCTCTGCAAAGTCCCTAAGGTGTTTCTCAAAGAGCCCGGAGCTGTGGCCTCTGGCTTTTTGTGCACTTGGCAACATGAGGTTGAAGTGGCCCAAGAAGCCTGAATAACTGGAAAAGGGAAATGGAGAGGGCGGGGCTGACTGTGGCTTATGCTCAATTCCCCCCCCCCACACACACACACACAAGGGGCCAGGGCCACGGACCCCACAACCCGTGTGCCAAAGGAAAATCAACGGAAGGGGCTGTAGTTTGCTAAAAAGTCAAAGTTGCTCAAAGAAACTAACAACATCGGTCCTTTCTGGGTGCGTGATGACTCCTCGTGTTTTCTCCTTCCACAGATTCCCCCGTCCTGTCCATTTTGGGTTTCATGTGTGACTCGTAGGGAAATTGTAGAAATTTTAATCCCCCGACCTGGTCCACTGTAGGGGTTCTCTAAATGTTAGTTGAATTAAGTACTTTTTACAGAAGAAGTTGGAAGTCGACTTTTTTTGGTTTGGTTCTGTCATGCGTCCTGCCTGGGCCTGCAGAACATGAGTTAACAGCTCTAGGAAAGCATGGCTCTCATCCCCCATATAAGGTTGTATCTGTCCCAAATTAGATCTTGAGCAATTTGAGGGAAAGAGCTATTCTTCCCTTCTCGCCCTCCCTCCTTCCCTTCCACAAATATTTATTGAGCACCTACTATGTACCATTGTCATCTCTACTCCACCCCTACTCTAACGCTTACTATGTCTGTCTCCTAATAGGTGCTTAGTAAGTGTCAGATGGATGGATGGATGGATGGATGGATGGATGGATGGATGGAAAGATGGGGTTTGAGGCAGAACTCCAGGAAGTACACCAGGGT